>NC_056737.1:1216612942-1216870442 GCF_019279795.1 Protopterus annectens | reverse complement strand
ATTCTTTAGCCATATACTACGTTATCACCTTTTTCTACCTCAGTCAGCTATCCTCTTCTTAACCTATCCTATACCCCTTCATTTGTGCTGGGCAATATGATTCTCAAGCAGCTGTCCTACATCCCTTCATTTGTACTGGTTAGTATCGAATCTCAGTCAGCTGTTCTACACCCCTACATCTGTACTGGTTAGTATGGAATCTCAGTCAGCTGTTCTACACCCCTACATCTGTACTGGGCACTATGGAATCTCAATCAGCTGTTCTACACCCCTTCATTTGTACTGGTTAGTATGGAATCTCAGTCAGCTGTTCTACACCCCTTCATTTGTACTGGTTAGTATGGAATCTCAGTCAGCTGTTCTACACCCCTACATCTGTACTGGTCAGTATGGAATCTCAATCAGCTGTTCTACACCCCTACATCTGTACTGGGCACTATGGAATCTCAGTCAGCTGTTCTACACCCCTTCATTTGTACTGGTTAGTATCGAATCTCAGTCAGCTGTTCTACACCCCTACATCTGTACTGGTTAGTATGGAATCTCAGTCAGCTGTTCTACACCCCTACATCTGTACTGGGCAGTATGGAATCTTATTCAGCTGTTCTACACCCCTTCATTTGTACTGGTCAGTATGGAATCTCAGTCAGCTGTTCTACACCCCTTCATTTGTTCTGGTCAGTATGGAATCTCAGTCAGCTGTTCTACACCCCTATATCTGTACTAGGCACTATGGAATCTCAGTCAGCTATTCTACCCCCCCTACATCTGTACTAGGCACTATGGAATCTCAGTCAGCTGTTCTACACCCCTATATCTGTACTGGACACTATGGAATCTCAGTCAGCTGTTCTACCCCCCTACATCTGTACTGGTCAGTATGGAATCTCAGCCAGCTGTCACACCTGCTGTAGGCAGCCTAATAGCAGTAGGTATTTTTGAGGGAATGTAGTGACTGTCTCACACTTACTGAAATCTCTTTATTGTTACCTCAAAACAAGTTAGTATGTGAGAGGTGTAAGTGATTACTTAACTTAGAGGCTACCTTACCACTTCAGAACATACAGGGTAAGCACAATAATCATATACATACAACACAGAGCACTTCCACTTTACCAACTGACAATGAGATAGTTAGGAGATCGCTGCCTAAGTCACCCAAGCTAAAAACTAAGAAACTTCAGACATTAGTATACACAGAACACACCTATCTTCACCCTTCACACCCATACCTAAGACACATACATTTAAGAGTCGCAAGATTGCAGACTCCAAGCCCTTATGGCCAACTGAGACGGCATCAAGCCATGGTAATGTTTTAGTAATAGGTGACTCTGCTGTAAGGCAATGGACACAGTGCTTACTAGGCTGGATAAGAATAGGGTGAAAGTTATTTGTATTTCTGGACCAAGATCTGGGATACAAGAAGGGCTCTTAGATCCCTACAGCCTGAGAAATATGATTATGACCTGATAGTGGTCCAGCTGGGGGTGAACAAGCTTAGACATTCTACCAGAGGGACATGCAGAAGGATATGCCTGAACCTGCTATGCATATGTCTGAGGCAGGAAAGACAGTGGTTTTGAGTAGCATTTTGCTATTACCCAGACTGATGCCAAGATACAATGACAAGATAATTGGCTTTAATAATTGTCTGTGTAGCTGGTATCATTCTAGGGAGATCCAGTATGTATCAGCTTAGGATGAGCTGGCTAACAAGTCTTACTGCTTTGCCATTGATGGCCTTCACCTCTCTTACCAAGGCTTTCAGAATCTAGCTAAAGCCTTTACTGTCCTCATAGTGCATTTTTAGGTAGTGTCCATCTGATGGATATTCCAACCTAATATATTCTAATTTGGGACACATTAATGTGGCTGCACTCAATGTCAGGAGTCTAAGAAAAAAAAATGCCTGAACTTGAGGCTTTTCTGCAACTTATTTTTTTATTTATTTTTATTTATTTCAGTTTGAGGACCGAGATAGTCCACTGGGCCTGGAAGAGCCCGTTTTCAGTGAAGGTCCAGGGAGTTAACCTCCAGAGATATTGAACAATTAAACAATAGTTGTAAATGCAAACATAGATGAATACACAAAGTTACAAAGTTCAAGAACAATCGTAGCATGCTGTGACGAGCAGCATAGTTAAAAGAAAAGGCAAATGATACAAAGTATATATGAGATTACATAGCATGAGTAATATTTAAAATTTCAAAGTATAAACATTTTTTTTTTTTGGAATCGAGAGAGAATCTAAACAGAGGGAGAAGGGTGAGGAAGAAGGATGTTTTTTGCTGGACCAGGTCTGAGTTCAGGGGGGAGTTAAGTTTTAGGCAGAGGAACTAGATTTAGAGGTAGATGAGCACTGTAGAAGCAAGTATAGCTGTAGTGCTTGGGAGATGGTATAAGGAGTTATGTAGTAGGGGAACAGGAACATTCCCACTTTGAAAATAGGTAGGACTGGAGGAGAGATTTGAAGTTAGAGTGGCTTTGGATATTTCAGAGGGAGGCAGGAATAGAATTTCAGAGTTTAGCTAAGAAGCAAGATAATAGTAGGTGCCCTGATGGTCGCAGAGGTTTATATACTTTTAGAAGATTATGTTTTTTAATCTAAGCAGGCAGTTGGGAATGTATAGGGCTAAGGAGGTGGACAGAGAGGGACAGCTAAAAGGATGGAATATAAGCTTGTTGGCAGTAGTAAGTTTGAGAAGTCTGAGGTAGTTAGGAAGTTGAAGTCATTGCAGAGAATGCAGAGAAACACAGTGTTTCTGGGGTTGGTGGCAAATTTGGAGATCTTATTGTAGTAGGTTTCCAGCTTGGCCTGTAAGCTAAGCTGAAGATTAGTGAATAAGGGGCCATCACACATAAGAGATGGTAGGAGGTAAGAAGATGTAAGGGTTCATCTAGTAGATGGAGAGAGGTACCAATTGTGTCTATATAGGAGACCTAGATTTTGGTGAGTTTTTTTTTATGTTAGTATGAATGTGTATGTCAAATTTTAAATTTTCATCAATTATGACACCTAACAGTTTGGTGTTTGACACTATTTCAATGGGGGTGATATTCTGAGCAGTTACTGTAAAAGAGTTTTTGTCTATATTGGTGTTTTTTGGATGGGGAGAAGAGCATGAGCTTAGTTGTATTGGTATTTAAGGCGAGGTGATTATTATGCATCCAGGATTCGGTGTTAGAGAAGGTTAACTGAGTTTTGTGAAGAAGGGCAGAGGGGGTGTCTGCTGTACAGTTAATAGCCGAGTCGTCAGCATATTTGATTAGTGTGGTATCAGAGAGACACTAGTGGAAATTATTTATGAAAATGTTAAAGAGGAGGGGGCCAAGGACAGAACCCTGAGGAACACCGGTTGGGGTATGTAGAAAGGAAGAGAATGAGTTATTCCATTTTATGTCTTGCTGTCTGTCAGAGAGGTAGCTAGTGAACCAGGCGATATTTGGAGAGGAGAGTTGGGATAATAGTAAGGGGTGAGAAACAGTATCAAAGGCTTTGGAGAGGTCAAGGAATAGAGTGGAGACAATTTTACATGAGTGACATGCAAGGATAATAGAGTCTAGAAATAAGAGAAGGGCAGTGATGGCACTATGGCTGTGATGGAAGCCATGCTGTGTTGAGGTTAATAGGTTGTTTTGGGTCAGATAAGATATCATGATTTTTGATAGTGGGGAAAGGATGGCTATGGGCTGAAAGTTAGAAGTGTCAGTGTTTTTGCCTCCTTAATGGAGTGGGATTATATAAGCATGTTTCCAGAGGGAGGGGACATATGATTCTTGGATCTGTTTATTATGATGGAGATGGGGTAGACAATGCTATCTGCATTTGTTTGAGGAAAGATGCGGGTAAGGTATCAGGGGCAGGGGGAACATGGTTTCAGTTGGAGGAGGAGTTGTTTTATTTTGGTTGTAGAGACTGGAGAGTAGTTACATTTAGAGGTAAGGGAAGTCAGATTGGAAGGAGATGTAGGAGGATTGGTTGTGGGAGGGGAGATGAAGAGGAGTGACAGAAGGTGGTACTAAGTTTATCTATGGGGTCAATCAAGACGTTATTGAAAAGAGAGGCAGTTTCTAGATCAGTATAATTTAGGTTTGGGCATAGATTATCCTTGTTGCCAGGGTGAAGGAGGGAGGAGATGGAGCTCCAGAATTTTCTAAGGCTGGATGAGTATTCAGATTGTAGTTTGCTATAGTATGATTTACACTCCCTGATTATTAATTTTTTTGCTGTGTTATGGAGTTAACACCAAGCACGGGACCCTTTTTTTTTTTTTTGTTTCAAATAGTGTGTTATGGAGTTGTTTAACTTCAGTTAGGACAGGGGGTGATTTTTATTTCTGATATATTTTCCATTTCTTATCTTTTAGGTGCATGATTTGTTTGGTTTCTTTAGTTAACCAAGGGGAGGTAGAAGCTTTGTTTTTAGTGGAGCGAGATTGTTAAGAAGATTTAGGAAAGTGCTGTTAAAGTACTCAACGGCACTATCAAGAGGCAATGTTTTTAGAGGTGACCAATCTGTTACTTTTAGGCAGTCTATGAATGTTTGTGAGTTGAAATTAAAGAGATTCTGAGACTGGATATAGTGGTGGTGTTTTTGAGGGGGAGAGAAATTACGGTCGGCAAATACAGGTTGGTGGTTACTGAGGGAGTCAGGAAGGATGACAGTATCTGAAATTAGGTTTCGATGAGACACTAGGATCCAGTCTGTGATGGTGCCACTGGTACCATCTTTGTTTAGTCTGGTAGATGAGTTTATTAGTTGTGCATAGTTGTAGAGGTTGATATTTAGAGAAGGGGCTGCAAAGTTAATTGTTGCCCAGTTTGTTAACATCGCCAAGAATAAATGTTTCGTTTTTGATGTTAGCTGAAAACCAGGACAGTAAATCTTCAAGTATAGGGATGTTGTTACCTGGGGGGAATATAGAGGTCAGCTATGCATATGGATTTGTGTTTGGTGAGTTTAAGGAGGGCAACAGACAGTTCAAAATTGGTGAATTTAGGAATGGAATTGGTGTAGGGAGTAACAGTGTAGGGGGAGGAGTAGAGTATTGCTACTCCGACACCTTTTTTGTTGGGTCTATCTGATTGTAGCATTTGGTTGCTTGGTGGGAGAATTGCATTATTTTTTTATACTTGGTTTAAGCCAGGTCTCTGTGATGGCAACAATGTCAGGCTGGTTGTGGGACAACCAGGCATGGAGCATGGGAAATTTATTTATGAGGCTTTGGGCATTAATTGAAACAAAACAAAAGCTTTTGGAGGTGGGGGAATGTAGTATGGGAAGATTAGAGTTGAGTGGGGTGTTGGTAGGACCAAGGTTAGGGTGGATGTCACCAGAAAGATAGATTTTGTCAAGTATGAGAGTAATACAGTATGATATGGAAAATTAGAATGGGTGGTAATATGTGGTGAGTTTAGTAGGATGTGGAGAGAGAGGGACAGGGTAAGATGGGTAAGACTGTAAATTTATATTGGAGGACTGTGTTAGAAGAATAGTACGCATGGGCTATAGAGGAGAAAGAGGGTTGGACAGTGTGTATGAAGGTTGATGTATAATGTGAGGATAAGGTTGGGGGAGGGGGTTGTGAGTTAAGTAAAATAGGAGAGGGTTGTAAGCAGAGAAGAGATTAGTATTAGGATTAGTATTAGGCTGAAAGAGTGTGTTGTAGTGTGAGTCATGGTGTGTATGGGGCTAAATGTGAATAAGTGGTGTTGGGAGCTGTTGGAGGTCTACTGGTTAATTGGGTACAGTAGGGTGTGGGAGGAGATATGGATAGGACAGATGTAGACATAGTGGGGCCGAGTGGGATAAGGGGCAGGGTAGGGGAGCATAATGAGCTTGAGCATTAGTGAGGGTGAACGGAGAGGGGCTGCACTGACAGCAGGGAATCCATGCATGAAAGACAAAGAATTGGTGAGAATGTTTGTTTTGAAATGCAGCTGTTTGTTAATGCTGCCACACATATGCCACAGGACTCAGGTAGGAGAGTAAAGTGCTGACACTTTTCATAGGCACACTACTGGTCATAGAATCATTCAGAACTGTAGGCTTAGATATTCAACCCTTGGGAACCGCTAAAGCACTAGGTTAGCTTAGATGGGTTAGCAAGGGTATGGAGGATGGTGGTCTGCTTGGTGGTGTCTAGGACGGCTAAAAACAAGTCCATTGGACACACCTGAGAATAGAATGGGATTGTGAAAAAGAGAGATCCAGAAGTTTTAGCTAGAGGACAAATGGGGGAAGTAGCTACACAGTGATATGCAACAGCTGAAGCCAGGTCGTCAGTCATTTGAGTACAAAAATAGGATTAATAGGACAAAGAAACATACAGAAATTATCTGTTAGCTGCTGCTAGGTTTATCCATCACAAAAGCGCATTCTGTAGAGTGGAGATTCCTTCTGTATGGAGATTAACAGAAGGTATGGTTGTTTTAGATGGCAGGGGACAGAAATGAACTGTTAGCTGCTGCTAGGTTTATCCTTTGCAAGAGCGTATTCTGTAGAGTGGAGATTCCTTCTGTATTGATATTAACAGCAGGTATGGTTGTTTTCGATGGCAGGGGACCTGCTTAGCATGTGCACATCACTGCAGCTTAGGAGAATAGTGACTGGACACATTCATATATGTATAGTTCCAGAAACATGGTTTTAGAGCAATGAAAGTGCTCCCTCTATTCCAGGGTATAATACCTATCGTGTTTTCAGATCTCCTGGCAATTGTAGGGTAGTGTCAGTATTTGTCAAGCATATCACCTGCTCAGGACAGATTCCTCGAGGCACTGCATTTGACTTCCTACAAGTCTAAATCATCGAAAACAAGACTGATTGCCACTTCATAGCCAGCTATAGAACACTGTCTATGTCCCCTTCTGAGGATAGATATCTTAACACATTAGCAGAAATTCCCATTAAACCCAAGTCCTCTCTATTGGGGAACTTCTACTATCCATCAATAAGCTGGTTGACCTACACTGCCAATAGTTGGTATGCCTCATGCTTCCTTAACATTATAAATGCTAAGTCTCTTTCACAAATGATAAACCATCCTACTGGGGACCCTAATATCCTTGATCTGGTCCTCACAAATATGGGCACTTCTTGCACAGCCCCACATGTATCATCATGTCTTGTTAAATCAGACCATAATTTAGTGACATTTTCATTAAAAACTGGTTGTAATTCACCTGTAAATAGCTCTTTGTTTAGATATTTTTCAAAAGCAATCCTTCTTCAATTACTTGATGACGTAAATAAATAACATTAAAATCCTCCTCGGAAGGACCTATTCCTAGAACTACCTATGCCTTTAACTTCTACTCCCACTTATATAGGTGAATAAGTCAGTCTCTATCTGCTAATAAATATAATGAAAAGTTTATAAACAGACCCCTGTGGTGGAATACCCATATAAATAAATTATATAACAAGAGAAAAACTGCTTAAAGCTTATAAATGGTGTCAGTCTACCTAACTTAAAAGCACATTTAAGCAAACTAACAAAGAGCTTAAGGGAACTGCCGGGAAGCTTAGAACTGAGTATGAACTTAAAATAAGCACTAAAACCAAAACTAACTGCAAATCTTTCTTGAATTATGTCAGGAAATTAAGAACTGACACCCAACAGTGTTCAGAGCTTGTCCTCAATAATACATTTTCTGACCCAAAGGAAATAGCTAATATCCTAAGTAATGAATTTAATGCAAATTGTACTCTACCTACAGTTACAGCTATCCCACAAATTCCACAATCCCAGCCACACCATTTAATTACTATGGAACAAGTTTTCTCAGCCCTTTCAAAAACTAAAAATACTTCATCCACGGGCTCTCGCAAAATACCAGGTTGCCTGATTATTGGTGCCAAATGTGGCCTTTCTGAGCTCTGCTTTGCCTCTTTAATCTGAGCCTCTCCGCTGGCATTATCATAGACTTTGTTAATTTAGGCATTGAAAATCTCTCAGCACTGGTCCTGCATGAATCTGGTTTTATCAAAGGAGGGTTCTGCCTCTTTAACCTCATCAATTTCTTTGAAATGCAATTGAAAAAGTGGTTTGTGGTTATGCAGTACATGTAGCATATCTAGACCTGGTCAAGGCCTTTGACACTTTTCCCCATGTAAGCATTATTGATAGACTTGTAAATCCTTATACTGATGATGGAACCTATGTTGTTTGAGTAGCAAGTACCACTTCTGAAAGCAAAAAGGCTACCAGTGGTATACCACAGGGCTCAGTTTTGAGTCCTTTCCTATTTGGCATGTATTTCTTAGTCCTTCATGCCAGCACTTCTTGCCTACATTAAACTTAGTGTGCAGATGATTGTAAATTGGGTGTTGTTTGATCTTCAGCTGACCCACAATTGCTCCAGCATGGCTTAAACCATATTACCAACTGGTACAAAGAAAATGGTCTCAAATTAAATGGAAAAAATGTAGCATAGTTCATTTTAGTAAACACAGCAATTTCATTCACTATATAGGAGATACATCCCTTCAATCAGACACTGTTGCAAGACATCTAGGTTCTCTCATTGATAGTTTCTTATCATTTGATTATAATGTCTCTACAGTGGTTCAGAAAGCCTTTTATCTGGCCCATCTAATCTCCAAAGACATCTCCATTCAATCCAAAGAAGTCTTAATTCCCCTTTACTCATATCTTATTAAACCCATTATTGAATATAGCACACCTGAAATACATTTATCTAAACATATGACAGAACCTGAGAAACCTGAGAGATTCATAACTAAAAAGATCAGTAGCCTAAAAAAATCTTAATTATCAGGAGAGATTGGCAACTCTTTATCTGTACTCGGTCTTTAACAGACTCCTTCATTGAGATCTATGTCTAGCTTTTAATGAGAGAAAAATTCAATCATATTCCATCTCCTATTCCTTCACAAGCCGTATATCAAACATTTGGCTAAGTGAACTAAACCTTCATCAGCAAATAAATAAGATATATTGGCATGATAGATTCATATACCAACATATCCCTCACCTCTGGAACAAACTTCCACTACATGTCAAGCATACCCTTACCACCTTCAAGATAAACCTATATAATTGGATGGGCAGCTTCAAATTCTCTACCAGTCTATATTGCCTTGCCCTCTTTGAGGCTAGAATGACATCTTGAATAGTTTTTGTTGGCTAGGGTTGAAATGGTCTTCATACTGATTGCCTTGTACTTACCCATGAACTTATGAACCCATGAACGTATGAATATGAGTTATCTTTTGCTAGAATGTAGATTCAGTCTAAAACTGTTGATACTCAAAATAAAAGCATTTTACATATTTGCTTGGGATGAGGGGTTAATGTGGAGGAGTAATGCGGAGTGATGACATCAGCATATTGTCTAATACTGGGTTACAATCAATGTCAGGGTTAGGGTTCGCATGCAGAAGTAAGCGCGGACAGGGATCTCCCCTGCCATCTTTATTAATGCATTTTAAACATAATCCTGTCCCCGCCCCTAACCCCAGCTGTTCACTTTCCCTTAGCAAAAACACAAATAAACAAAAAACATTACTGCTGTTCATACAAATTTGGACTGACTGGTAAGGTTTAAGCTAACAGATTGCAAAAGGAAAGTGTTTGCAACGTTTTTGCATTTGCTGTTCTTTGATTTTCATTAAGTTTCTTTTTATTTCAAAACAAAAGCATTGTTTTTAGGTGCTTTGCATTACACACACACACACACACACACACACATATATATATATATATATATATATATATATATATATATATATATATATATATATATATATATATAAAATATATGTGGATGTAATTCTAAATATCAAAGTACAAAAATCGGAAATCGTTAACAATTGTTCCCAAAAAAAAAACAAAAGCAAAAACACTGAAAAAAAACAAAACACTTATGTTTTTTACAGGAGGATCACTCCCTGCACCTCCATATCCCAGCAAATTATATAACCCAACTCTGATATCATGCTGCAGTGGGGAAAGGGCAAATTCCCCTATCACAGCTGTGCACAATCTTGCACAGATTTAACACCAGTAGAAGAGATTAAATGAGCTTTGATAATTTCTGCTGGCATTAAACATGTTAGAGATTATGAACTTTTGATTAAATGAAGGGCCGGATTCAAGAAGGCTTGCACAGAGTCTAAGAGTAGAGTAAGACTCCAGACAGCCACTATGTCTGCTGAGCGATCCAAGAACAGCCGGCAGGGGCGTGCATGAGAGCTCCTAAAACGACTCTTGCATGGACAGTGTTAAAAAGCTATGCAAATGAGGTAAATTTGTGATCCAGGAAGCACTAACCTGTCCAAGTAAGAGTAGTGTTTGCAGAAATGTACTCCGTTGGTAACTGAGTACCATTCTGCAAATAGCAAAACGGAGCAATGACCAAATATAAGGTCATTGGCATGTATATGTGTTGCAAAATAATAAAAAATAATTTTTCCCCCCGATCTCCAATGTTTAAGCATAGCGCAGCACTACGCAAACGTGTGGCGCTCAAAAAACAGAAAAAAAATTAAAAGCCAAAAATAGGCATTTTATTAAAAATATCCATCTGCCATGCAGGTGAATGGCAGGCTGAAGACAACATGGCTACTGAGTAGTGGTTGCTAAGGGGGGAAGCTCAGTCTGAGAGATGTAACCAAGCATTAGTAGGCAATCCTATGCAAATGAGTATAAGGATAGTGAATCCCAATTTTCCCTGCCATGTGAACCATGTCCCTAGAGTGTAAGAGTAGGATTAGGGGAGTAACAGAGTAGAAGATAGGTGACATCATGAGGGGGTATGTATCAAAGACTGTAAGCTTATTGGAGCAGAGTGGCATGTGTTTGCTGTGAGTTACTCAGGACTGGAAGAGGCGTGTCTACAGTTGTCTGAACTGAAACCCAGAAACCAAAGGTGTACACCGTGGCTACCACCAAAGTTTCTTGCAAAGATGCTTACACTGTGTGCACAGGCGTGCCTGTAAACCCGTCTAAGCCTGTGTGCACTTGTGTGCTCCAGTGTAAGCCTGTGTAAGGCTGACTAAGCCTGTATGCATGGAAGTGCACCCACCTAAGCCTGTGTAAGGCTGTATGCGTGTGTGTGCACTTGTGTGCGCTTGTTTGTGCGGCACTGCCCCCTATGGAAACAGAAAGGGAAAAGGAAGGAAAAGTAGTAGTAGGAAGTTAACCAAGGAGAACTAGCAGAGCTGCCAGGTGAAATCAATCAGAATCAGCCAATTACACAGGCAGTACACTAGCCCAGCCCAGCCCAGCACTTAAAACTCTGCAAACAACATTCCCCCATGTTTTACTCAGAAACACTGCAACACTGCAGTATACAAAGATAAGTGAAAACTTAAAAAGCTTAACTGAGACAAAAAAATGTTAGGGGCTGCCATTGCTATTATAAGGCAACATGTGCAAGATGCTGAGGGTGGTGCCATTGTGAATGTTGCTGAGCAATCCACAGTGAGGAGACGGAGAAGAGTGTACAGACCCAGGGTAACCTACCAGGGGCTACATGAGCTGGAGATAGTGGAGCGCTATAGAGTGGACAGAAAGCTCCTGCAGCAAATTGTTGAGCTGTGCAGGCCACACCTCACACACAGAACCAACAGAGGGGAACCCATCCCAGTGGAAACCAAGGTATGTGTTGGCCTAAGAATACTAGCAACAGGTACCTTCCAGAGACCAACTGGTGATATGATGGGGATTTCACAGGCATCGGCATCCAAGGTACTGCACCAGCTCCTGAATGCCATGTCAGCACATGCCGGTGATCATGTATATTTCCCCAATTCCCGTGAGATATTGGCCAGCAATATGCATCTCTTCCAGCAAATAGCGGAATACCCTGAGGTAGTGGGTGCAATTGACTGCACGCACATACACATCAAAGCACCAGCCGGTGAGTGGGGTAGGGCCTACATCAACCGCAAGGGCTTCCACTCCATCAACTGCCAGGTCATGTGTGATGCCCAGGGCATAATACTGAATGTGTGTGCTGGCTGCCCTGGAAGCTACCACGATTCCCATATCTGGCATCTGACACAGCTGTACCAGACATTTGCCAATGGGGACATCCCTGATGGTCACCTAGTGGGGGATGCTGGATATGCACTGGAGCCGTGGCTGATGACACCCATCAGAAATGCACACACACCTGAACAAGAACTCCATAATGAGGCACATGCACAAACACGAAATGTAATTGAGCATGTGTTTGGGATGCTCAAGTCATGGTTCCGGTGCCTGGACACATCTGGTGGAGCCTTGCAGTACTCACCAACTACATGTACCCAAATTGTCATGGTATGTGCCATGCTACACAATATGATCCTGCAAAAACAGCTGCAGCAGGAACAGCATGGGGCAGGGCCAAACAGCCCCCCACCATTGCCAAGGCCTGCACAGGCAAAGCGTGACTCGGAGGAGGAACAACCTGAGCCTGCCCCAGTAGGCAGAAGGAGGCGTGCCCAGTATGCCTTGGCCTTGGCAAAGAGGCAACGCATAGCACATACACTGGCTCAGTAGGAACCCTGGAAATGATACCTCTCTCTGACTCGCACATAAAATAAAAGAGATGCCTAACTTGACACTACCTGTTTCCAAACATGTATAGGGAGTGTAGTATGTGCATCCAACATAGGCAGCCCTGCAGCACCACTGGAGGTATGATTGCCATGTTTTAAGCAATATAAAGCAGTGCTAAGCAGCATTTACCAATATTTAGTATATGTAAACAAAATTGCCCATGCTAACTAGCGTAATGTTGGGCAACGTTGAGCAATGTTGGGCAAGGTCAGGCAAAGTCGTGCAAAGTTGAGCAAAGTCAGGTAAACATGCTCATATTTGCTTTACTGTTCCTTAAGCAGTCTGGTCTGCCCAGCATGAAAATAAAAAGCAGTGATAGGGCTCGAACCCAGGATACTGTGCACTATAGTCACAGTACTGAACCACTAAGCCATAATAGCATTTCAGTGGCACAGACACATCAGGACAATTGTACAGTAATGCAAACACAAAGAAATGCTGTATCATGTCCCTAAAGAGGCATATGGGTAACCTCCCCCACAGGCCTATGCAGACAGAGAACATCAGGCCAGGCGGTGTGATGTGGGTTGTGTAGGCTATGAAGTCGCAATCTAATATACGTGACATTGGATGCTAGGATCTGTAGCACAGTAGTATGCCTCAAGCCAGTACGATAGGCAACAGTACAGACTGAAATGGTGTACCGTACATAGCAAATGTGAATAAGTGTCAGGTGAAACCCTCATCCTATGTACACCCACAGTAACAATCAGGTGTGCCCCCAGGTAGAAATGTACAAAGAATAGCTGTCCCCCCTGTATGTAGAAATGTTGATAAGTCTATGCAAAGTGTCTCATGGAAGCCCTGCAGGCACAGCATGATCCCTGTTGATCTATGACACAAAGGTGAGCCCTGCTGTAAAAATACAACTTGATTTTCCATACACATATAGTATAAATGTCTATACCGGGCGTGCTCACACACTCCAACAAATGTAGTGGATTTCATTCAGCATCACACTGAAAGGTCATACTGGGCATGCTCACACACTTAAAGAAATGAAGCAAATGTCAGGCAGCAACATACTGAAAAGTCATACTGGGCATGCTCACACACTTAGGCTAAATATGGATGTGATAATAAGGGATCTATGGACAAATGTGGATAGTCATCTCTACTTCCAGAAACACATTCACAAAGTGGTCAGACAACCATGCTATGTTTTCACACAAACTGTCAATGTCTGTGCATGTAGGTCAAAGGAGATTCCCACTACTCAGCAGTCATCAGACCCATCAGAGAGTACCACAACACACTTGCGATGAATTTGACTAGGCATGTTCAGCAGCCAGAAAGACCACTGAAGTACCTTAACAAGAGGATTACTGGCCTCAAATAGTTGCCCCATACAACAAGACTGAATGTAATCCAATCTATACTCTGTTGCATATTGTCTACTCAGGAGATCTCTACCCAACAGACAGGTCCATGTCATGGCTATACTCAGATCTGTTCTGCGTTACAGCTCAATGGCACTAAATATACAGACCCAACTGATATTGCCAACACCCTGGCATATAGAATCAGTGTTAACTTTACCCCCCTCTCACCCATGAAAGAGCACATCTCTATAATGGAGGACTGCAAAGTTGCTGTCATCACAGCTGCACAGGTAAAAAACACTCTCCAAAGCCAGTATCACAGCAGCCATGGGACCAGATAACTTCCCAGGCTGTGTAGTATCTACTTCCCTGAAGTAAACTTTAACATGGAAGGTCTGTGGCTACTGAAGTTTCCAGAGGACTGCAAACTAGGAGCCATAATTGTAAACACTAAAGATGTGGACATCCTACAAAAGGGCCTCACTGAGACAGATTGCTGTTGTCAAAGCCATGGGCTCTAGCTCAATGCCAAAAGGTGCATTGTCATCCCCTTTGTTAAAAACTCTGTAGCCAAGAACTACAACATAGGTGGTAGTATACTTCACACTGAAAGTGTGACAAGAGACCTTGGGTCACAGGTGGACAGTGGACACAACTGTGATAATCACATTCCCACAGTAGTCAGGAAACCCTCCTATGTGGCACACCTCATCACAAAATGTGTCTCATGCAGAATAGAAGAGGACATTGTTCCCCTCTACTCATCACTCACTAGAACTATAATAGAGTACAATGCCACTTTTGCTATGTACCTCACAAGACAACTACAACAACTGGAAAGCCTGCAGCAATACCTCACAAATAGCATTAGCAGCCTGAAATACATGCCATACACAGACCATCTCAAAATGCTCCATCCGTACTCCCTTGCATATCGCCTACTCAGAGGTGTTCACTGCCTAACATACAAAGCTATGTCAAACACAGAGCTGTTGGACATGCTCCACGTAAAACACTCACAATCCCTCTGACCTTCGGACCCAAAACCACGAGTGAAATACAAAAGGAAGGGGTGTACCCATTTACCTTATGGATACCCACACCTTCAGGTTAGTGGCACAGCATGAGGCCTTGGAGACCATGTAAGTGCAACTAACATTGGGCAAAGCTGCTCATCAGATTGTAGCCTGCTACAGATCATGTACCTTGTCTCAGGAACCTCACTCAGTATTCCTGAGAACAGTGGAAAATATAAAGGTCCTATCAAACACCATTATAAGAGGAGATTACAACTACCCAAACATTGAGTGGGAGAATTACTCGTGTACAACATCCTTTGCCCAATGTTTCCTAGAGTTTAAAAACTCTAACACCCTGGAACAGCTGGTCACCATGCCCACTAGAGGTGACAACATACTGGACATGATCATCACCAACATGGGGTACCAGTTTTCCACAACAGAGATAAACCCCTCGCTGGTAATAACATATCATAAAGTAATCACACTGGACATCCACATCCCCCCCCCAACCCAGTCAATGAAACTACTGTGAAGACATTTTCAAAAGCAAACTGCACACTTCCCAAGACCAAAGTGGATCGTTCAGAGTTGTGGGTGCCATGTCCAACTCCAAGCCAGT
The DNA here is from genome assembly GCF_019279795.1 of Protopterus annectens. Lineage (NCBI taxonomy): Eukaryota > Metazoa > Chordata > Ceratodontiformes > Protopteridae > Protopterus > Protopterus annectens. Next base: position 1,216,854,900 of record NC_056737.1, on the reverse strand, counting down.
CACAAATGGCATCCCAAAGGTCTTGGTCCTGGGACCCCATCTGTTCAGTAGATACTGCTCAGAGGTACAGGCAAGCATGGAAAGTGTATGGCTGAACAGGTTTGCAGATTTGCAGGTTTGCAGATGACTGCTATCTGTGGTCCATAATCGACTCTACAGCTGACAGAGACATCCTCCAGAAGTGTCTTACAGAGACTGATACCTGGTGTCAAAACAATGCCCTCAACCTGAATATCAAAGAATGCATAGTCATGCCCTTTGGGTAAAACAAAGTGCACACAAATTACCACATAGGTGGTAATCCAGTATGAACAGAGAAAGTCATTATGGCCGTGGGGACACAGATAGATAGTAAACTCCCCTTTGATGATCACATGGCCAAAGTGTTTAGACATTCCTTCTATGTAGCCCACCTAATGTAATCCACTTTGTGTAGTCTGATGATGTCACTATCCTACAAATATACCTGTGGAAAAGAGAACTCCCAGTAATGTGTATAGCATGTCGTGTTAATGTGTACTCCTCTAATATCATGAGGTAGGGGTTTGAATCCTGCACTTGACACATGTTTGTGTGTAATTAGCTTGGAGAGGAGCAACCTTTTTGTAGAGTAGTAGAACACCTTACAAGTGGTATACTTATCTTTGTCAAGTCTGATGATGTCACCATCCTACAAATATACCTGTGGAAAAGCAACATCCCAGTAATGTGTATAGCACGTTGTGTTAATGCATACTCCTCTAGTATCATGAAGTAGTCAGATAGGGGTTTGAATCCTGCACTTGACACCTGTGTGTGTGTTTGTGTAATTACCTTGGAGAGGAGCAACCTTTTTGTAGAGTAGTAGAACACCTTACAAGTGGTATACTTATCTTTGTCAAGTCTGATGATGTCACCATCCTACAAATATACCTGTGGAAAAGAGACATCCCAGTAATGTGTATAGCATGTCATGTTAATGCGTACTCCTCTAGTATCATAAAGTAGTCAGGTAGGGGTTTGAATCCTGCACTTGACACCTGTGTGTGTTTGTGTGTAATTACCTTGGAGAGGAGCAACCTTTTTGTAGAGTAGTAGAACACCTTACAAGTGGTATACTTATCTTTGTCAAGTCTGATGATGTCACCATCCTACAAATATACCTGTGGAAAAGAGACACCCCAGTGATGTGTATAGCACATCATGTTAATGCCTACTCCTCCAGCATCATGAAGTAGTCAGATAGGGGTTTGAATCCTGCGTGTAATAACCTTGGAGAGGAGCAACCTTTTTGTAGAGTAGTAGAACACCTTACAAGTGGTATACTTATCTTTGTCAAGTCTGACGATGTCACCATCCTACAAATATACCTGTGGAAAAAAGGCATCCCAGTAATGTGTTTAGCATGTCGTGTTAATACATACTGCTCTGGTATCATAAAGTAGTTAGGGAGGGGTTTGAATCCTGCACTTGACAACTGTGTGTGTGTGTAATTACTTTGGAAAGGAGCAACCTTTTTGTAGAGTAGTAAAACACCTTAAAAGTGGTATACTTATCTTTGTCAAGTCTGATGATGTCACCATCCTACAAATATACCTGTGGAAAAGAGACCTCCCAGAAATGTGTATATCGAGTAGTGTTAATGCGTATTCCTCTAGTATCATGAAGAAGTTAGGCAGGGGTTTGAATCCTGCACTCGGTAAGTGTGTGCACTCTATGCGATTGACACTGTTGGTCAATGTGTTGTGGGTTTTGCTTTTACTACTGTATGACATATCAGTATGCATTGCACATGTGAGGTAGCTGTGTGGCAAATACATATACGTACATGTTACCTCAATTATTGCATGTGTGGGAACCCTGCTTTCTCCAAGAACACAGCTGTCATCTTTGCCAGACTGTGCTGCTGCTTCCCAGACCTTAGGTCACATCTGTATGCTTGTGACAAGGCCAGCCACTGCAGTGATCCCTGGCCTAGGTCATCTGTGTCACACACACTCATTACGGTTTCTATTGAATTGTGTGAGTGAGGGTTTATGGCCGAGGTATATGTCAGACCTGTTCAAACGCAGCAAAGTCTGTCAATGATGACTATTCATTATAGGTGTACAACAACCATTGTGGATATGCATGCAGACCCCTTATTGCTTATGTGATCCACTGAGGGATTTCAAAATACCTTAGGAAATGTGATTATCAAAGGAGAGATGATGTAACACTTGGTTGCATGTACACATCGGTACCTGTTCATCATGTTGGTGGCTACTACCTATGTGGTACTGTGGGGATACTATGTTCCATAAAGGTGGATGACTATGCTTAGTTTGGCTTATAGCTTTACAGCATGGGTTTGACAACAGGTATCTGTCTGTATGATACCCTTGTGGAGGATGTGTGTGTCATCTGGAGAATGCATTATAGGCCACAGTATGCATTACCAGATGTGGACGGACATATCCCTACTGTGATTGCTTGTACCTAAGAGAGCTATATGCCAAACAGGAGTGGTCTCAGTAATGGGTGCAGGTGAATACCACTGGTTACTGGCATAGTATAGTACCTGAAGGATCCAAATGTTGCTGTGTGTCCTACATCTGTGTGTCAGTTGTCAAGACATCATCTAACGATTGGTTATGGTCAGGCTGTTGAAGTTATGTATACTACCAGAATGCAAAACAATGACAGATAGTAACAGTATCACCCACAGCACACTGTCAAACCATGTCATACACACATGTGTAGTCAGGTTCCGAAATGTGTGTAGTACAATGCATACTGGCCACCAATAGAAACTATGGAGTGTTACTGTGTAATACAGGGCATGTCACCCTGCCCATGTGTCCACTATGCACGTACATGCAGACAGTGCACCTCCACCATGTTCACAAATGTACACCTGCAAATCTGTGCTACACACATCCCACACATACTGTCCACTCTCTAACACATGCTGCCAATACTACACACATCAGCCAAGTGGCACATGGGCGGACAATACACTATTTTAACTAACACTGGTGTAAACAATACTACAATGACAATCATAGCTTTAATGCATCATGCCTGCTCAGCTACACCTTCAAGCATATCATTACACTCTACTGCTGACAACATGGTAACATTGCTATACTGCTATAAAGTCACCCTGTGCATCAGCACCATGGTAGCCTGTTCCTGCATCGATGTTACAGATGACAGGAGGTGGCACAGGTTTCATCATATGCACAGGGTGTGTTGTTGGTTTGCCAGAGGCCTACAGTGAGCCATCCAATCGACATGTATGTGTGTGTGTGTGTGTGTGTGTGTGTGTGTGTGTGTGTGTGTGTGTGTGTGTGTGAGGGCAAGAGTACTGCTATGGGCCAATGTTGATGTAATGAGTGCGGGTATGTGTTAGCCCTAGGTGTCTGGTTCATGTGTGTGTGTGTGTCTGCATGCACACAGTTCCACCATGTGGCTGCCATATACGGGTATTTGTGGGACAGCCACAGACTGTACCTGCCAGGCTTTACAGATCACCATCTCTGGCCATGGATACGGTACCTGTGCCTGGCAGGGTGCTACTGACACTATCAGGTACTAAGCCAGACTGGGTACTATCCCCAGAGGTAGATGGATGTACACTGGACCCAGGTCCCTGCTGGGACTGTCCAGAGCCAAGTGCACATGGTCTTCTAGGACGTTCTATGGACAGCCCACCCCCAACATTGCTGGGGCTGGTACTGGCACTACGGGAGCGGCTGTGACTTGAGGGACATCCGCGGTGACTGCCAGCTGCTGATGTTGCTGGCATACGTCCACGTCAATGACTCAATCATCCCGCACTCTCCTGACACATGGACATGACATTGCGGAGGACATCTAATGTCTCTCCCCAACGTCTATCAGTGACCTCAGTGTAATTACAGATGGCACCTGCTAGGTCATGGATACTGTCAATTACGGTGGTGTTATGTGCCCTCTGTGCCCTTAGTCCCTGTCTGGTGTACCGTTCCATACGTGCCTGTGCCTCCATGACAGCCTGGAACATGCGTGAGGTTGTAAGACCTGTGGCACATCTGCCAGTGGCATGATGAGCAGCAGTGCTCTGACGAGAACCCCTGGACATCTGCCTATGTGGTACCCTTCCAGACATCTGGGTATGGCTGCTGTGTCAGGATGCATGTGCCATGGATACCACACTGTCCTGGCCAATGCTGACTGTATGCTGTCCCTCAGCTAAGGGCATTGGTGATGGATGTATTGGCAGTATGACTGTGTGCATGGATGGTGTGGACACTTGTACTGTCGATTGGTGGCCCAACGACAGACCCTGGCAAACATGCCTGTGCCTCAACACACCTATCATCATCATCACTATTTTGCTCAGTGACATTAGTTTCCCCGCTGCAGTGAACCAGCCCAAAGTCAGCACCTGTGAGAGGAAGACAGGAAACACACTTTACGACCTGTACATGATGTCGGCACACATGAACACATGCACACATGAACACATGCACACATGCACACATGAACACATGCACACATGCACACATGCACACATGCACACAAATGCACTCCTCACTAAAACAGACACACACACACACACACACACACACACACACACACACACACACACACACACACACACACACACACACACACACACACACACACACACACACACACACACCACCAGCAATCCAGAACATACTCAATAGCGGGTGATGGTGGGTACAGTATCACAAGGCAAACAGTTATATCACACGTGTCAGCATGCAGGACGTGTGTTGCTCAACAGCATGCAGTGCGGGTGTAGACAGCCCTTGCTAATAACAGTATACATGGCTTTGATGCATGTGTGTTGTTGTTCAGTGATTGGCCTCACCCTGGAATGCAATGTGTACATGGACACAACATTGCTGTGCAAGTATTAAAAGCTCTGCAATGTCCTGTGCACCATCACTCACAGGTATACATACCATGGCTGGATGTGTATCTGTGTGTCACATAGATATCCATTTCTGATTAGAGCATCTGTGTCTTTAGCAGATAATTGTGGACACAGGTTTAGCACATGCATGCTATGTATACACACAGGATGAGTGGTGCATGTATACCTGATGGAATACCATTGCTCAACATAGCCATTGTACAGTGGTTATGGTGAGTGTAGGACATATTGTAGACATGCCAGTGCCAGCCATGACATGGCATGCCACAACACAACTGCAACATTAAACATCACACATACACAGTGTGTGTCATGTGACCTATACACTCAATAGCATTACAAGACATATATGTGTCACTTTGTACAAATGGTGATTGCTATGCATATTGTGTATTGGTGCATATGTTTGCACACACACAACATTGAGGTGCATAGCAGTTAATGCTATGTGTGGTACTGTGGTCACTGTAACTGGATGGGGTGTAGTACCATGAGCCATCATCATGCAGCATCATGTGGTCACTCAAGGCTACTAATGTGTGCCAGACCAGCACATACCATGCTGTACCGGAACTGCAGTACCATGGCTACATTCACCATTTCACAGCCAGTTGTTACATGGGTTTGTATGGTGCCCAATAGGGGGCATTGCCTAACATGAATGTGTTATGTGTTGAAGAGTGTCGCACAGCCACATGAGAGGCATCTACACCTCAGGTATATTATGTGTGCTGTGTGGATGACATTTGGGATACTGGAGTGTGACCTTACAGCGGGTGTCTGAATATGCCATGTGTAGCATGTTAACGTGTACTGCGTATGACAAAGTTGTGTATGTTGTGTGCATGTGTATCGACTCTGCCTATCCAATGTCCACTACAGTGTTGCCACAATTGTGTGGGATGCTCTGTGTATTGTATGTGTTTTAGGCAGCTACCCACATTACTGGGATGTGCATAGTCTCACAGCAAACATGCACAGCATGCATTATGCGTAGGTGTGATACGTGTACATGGCCTACACCTCACCTATGACATGCACATATAATTAGCAATATTAAATGTAGAACACACTCACCAGCATGGGTCTGCTGCCTTGCTGTCACACCAGAGGGACCTACAAGGATATGAGACAGTTTGTCAGTGGCAACAACTGTGGCATTGCTACTGTGTGTTTGCAATGTTACAGTAGTACAACAGTTGACAGTCACAGGCCTACAGATTATATTCCTAATTATTAGTATTGCACAACACTAGGCACCACATCTTCTAACTACACAGTACACATCTCACATAAGCATGCTCTACCAATAGAGGTAACAGTAGTCTACAGCTATGCCATGTTACCTGCATGCTCCATGTCAACTTGCTGGGTGGCTCCGGCCTCCATGATGATACATGTTACTTGTTGTTGTTGGCCAGGAGCCACCTGGCTCAGGAGCAGCTCCTCCACTCTGGTGAGGGGGGGATGGATGGCTACCCCACCACCTGTGGCAAGCTGTTGTCTACGGATATCAGATGCACGCTGCTGGACATGTCTAATTAAATCACTGCAGTGATGGCGTACCTGCTCATATGTCCGGTTATGCATGCCTATGTCATTTACCCTACGGACAAGATCTTGCCACAGTGCAGTCCGCTCATGCTGGTCCTGGCTGGTTCTGGAGAACAGCAGGGCATAGTGCTGCACCAGGCTTGTTGTTATCTGTTCCTCCTCTGCCGGGCTATAGGTGGGGTTACGATGGTGGGCCATGACCCTGGAAGACAATGAAACAATATGTGTGAGCAAGTCATGTGGCACACTTAACATTCTAAAGTACAGATATCAATTAACTGCCATATATAGCAACCTATTGGCTGTCAGAGGATACACACTTTCAATACCACATATCAGTGCTCAGCCCACAACTGCCTGACAGTGCCTGGCACACTCTATATATCAAACCATGTTTTGCACAGCAACAAAGATAAACCAGTATGTAAGACTATACAACAGTACATGGCACACTGTATGCGACACAATGCACCACCTAGCCACAGGAGGTATATATCAAGCTAATGCATCAAGAAATATGTAATCCATTGCAATGATTGTAAAGTCCAGTTACAGTATTACCAGTATACCACACTAGTCATTGATGGCAAACCCCTGCCTAACATATGTGCACATTCATTAATATAGGTGGCATACTGCTGTACTAGACTATACATGTTGCTAGATATGCACCTATATCCTGTAACACACATATGACTGAGGCCATGGTACAGGCATACCCACACACACATCAGACATACATACCAGACACAAAGGTATGGCAACCCAGATGACCTTTACCTGTGTACCATACAGTACTGTGTGTCAGTAGTTACAAAACCTTATGCCTGAGGTATGTAATCTGTGAGGACTACAGGGAACACACAAAACAGTGGTTCCAAGAAATGTGGACATACACCATACTGTGCTGTTTAGGCATACAGCTTCAGGTAGTACTACAGTTCATACAGGAGTTGGATTCACCAGCAGTAACACTCAATAAGCATACATGTACTGCTTTAGCCTACAATGGGACACCCCAGTCGACACCAAGGGACTACGACAGACCATATGGCATACTGTTTTTTTCTGCCTAGCAATTGCATACACATCTTTTGCTGGGATCACAGCTAGGACACATAATACCATGACAGAAACAGTTTCCCACTAAGCTATCACACATATACAGAACTCTGACACATTCACCAACACATTCACCATCACACTCAGTCAACCTCACATAGCAATTATTGCAACAAGTACATGTGGGTGTGTATCGCTTCATAGGTAGGTAATAGGCTATTGGCCCTAGGGCCTATAGAAGTCTAGCCATACGCTACCCTGGCCTTTAACACACAGGTAATTATGTTTCACGTGGCCCTGTCAAGCAGAGCCACAGAGATGATTCCCGGGGTGTATTTCCTATCTCCCATACAATCATCAGGATTATTTATGATGACTGCTAATTAGGAGGTTTGTTTGCTATTGATAGGTGGTTTGTTCCAGAGTATGGGATGTCTCTGAGATAGGAATCTATCCCTCCAGCATGTGCTGTTTATTGAGGTCACAAGGTTTAGGTCCCTAGAGCGTGTAGCTCATAGGGATTGTGATCTGTTTACGTGGAGCATGTCCAACAGCTCTGGGTTTGACATAGCTTAGTATGTTATGCAGAGGTCACCTCTGGGTAGATGGTATGCGACACAGTCTAGCTGTGGGTTTGTGAGACGGTCTGCATAGGGCATCTGTTTGAGGCAGGTATTACTCTTTGTGAGGTATGTCTGTGTCATTTCCAGTTGCTGTAGATGTCTTGTGAGGTACATACCACATGGGGCATTGTACTCTATAATGGGCTTTATGTGTGATGAGTAGAGGGGAACACTGACCTATATTTCCCTGGATGACACACCTTTTGTGATGACGTGTGCCACATAGACAGATGACATGACTAGTGTGGCACTGTGATTATCAAAGGGGAGACTACTGTCCACCTGTGTCCCATGGTCTCTTATCACACCTTTCGGGGTTAAGTAGACTACCACCTATGTGGTAGTTAATGGGTACAGAGTTTTTGCAAGAAGGGATGCCAATGCAGTGTCAACATTGAGCTTGAGTCCATGGCTTTGTCACCAGGCATCTGTTGCAGTAAATATGACCCTCTCTCTCTCTCTCTCTATATATATATATATATATATATATATATATATATATATATATATATATATATAAACACACACACACACATATACATATAAACATCCATTGGTGTACATATAGATATACATATAGGCACATATACAGTCCAGTTTTCATGGTGGGGATATCAATTATGTGAAGGTTGTGAGGTATACAGTTATGTCATAATATTGCACAGTGTTGTGCGGAATGCATTGAAGGTGTTCTCAGCCCATGTAGCTTTAGCAGGCCTCACTGGCTGCAACACTGCAAACCTGATGAATCATACCCACAGCGTTTAACCACCACATGTCATATACCAGCACTGTATGCTGTCTTGTTTGCCACACACTACAACCTACATAGAAATATGCACATAACCTTCAACAACATATATATGTCCACCCTTCACAAACAGTTGCAGTATGTCCCTTGCTCTATGCACATGTACAGATGCTAATATATCTGACACAGACAGATCTCTCCGTATGTGTGTGCCATACACACACAAGGTCCACACTGTTGTAAGTTTGTATACCTCACTGCTGACCTGTTGGGCCTTGCTGCAACATGAACAGGTGTCACATGTGAGCACACAGTAATATTAAAGGGTGTATATATAGCTGCAAATGCTAGATTAGCATACTAGCCTGTTACAGATGTTGCCAATGCTAAGCTACACATTAATATGACTATCATGCATTTGTTACTCTGTCACATCCATGTTTATATAACCATACGCACTACTCCCCCAAACAGACATTGTACACACTACTGTACAGAACACAGATAAGATGGATCAGATGTTTGACATTTAATGCTGAACTACATATGTCACAGTCATATCCCACTGCACACAGCTCCACACTGATTTCTCCATGCCAGTAGTTATGCAGGGCATCTGTGCATAGATACGTACTGCTGCCACATATGGATGATTCAAACTATGTAGAGTACTCTTCATAAACATCTACTACATGCCAGTAAATACATAGCTGTTACATACCTTTCCTTTGTATGTGTTCGTATTTGTTGGTTCCTTGTGTTTTGTAATAGATTTCTTTTTTATATCTTTTTTTTTTTAGATATTTTTTTCAAAATAATTTTTTTTTCAATATATTATTTATTTTTCAATATATTTTTTTATTTTTTTTCAATATATTTTTTTCAATATATTATTTTGTTTTCAATATATTCTTTTATTTTTTCTTATATTCTTTCAATATATTACTTTTTCTTTGAATATATATATTTTTTTTTTTTTCTGCTGCTGTTGTCTGCATCAATCTCTCTCTCTCACTCTCACTCTCTCTCTCTCTCCCTCCGTACCTGCAATGAAATGATTGCATGTGTGGACAGCAAGTAAAGCCTGCTTTTATAGGTATCTGCACATGTGCATGTGATGGCCTCTGCACCAGTTGGTGGCCACCATTTGGCAATTGCATGCAGCCTGCTGTGTGGTACTTGCAGTACTCACTGTCATAGCAACCCAATGCTATATATTGCTAAGTTAGGTAGGTGTAGCCCTTTCAGCTTTCCAAAGTGGGGACCATGCTTGTTTGCTGTGGACACCGTTGTGTAAGTCAGACGGTTGGTATACTTCTTATAACTGATGCTAGGGGTGTAGCCAGTGATTTGAATGTTGTACTCGGGCCTGAATGTTGCCACGTCCAGTACACAGTTGACAGTGTAGAACTGTACTCTCCCCTACAAATGCTAACACAAGATACATGGGAATATGTAGTTTCTTTTCTACTTATACAATTAGCTGCCATACATACGTAGTTATTGAGATGTTTTCATTTGACACATGAACTGTTTGGGAACTGCTATAGTGTGGATATTAATGTACTCACTTCTGCACAGTTTGTGCTTTTTCTTTTGTTTACATTATCGCAGGATGCTCATGGAAATTGGACAATTCCAGTACGGAGTATGCCTACCTACATCCTTGCTGGACCTTGAACACACAGGTATTTTGTACATTTGGGTGGGGATTGTCCTGCTGTGATACTGTGTGGGGGTTGTGAAGTGCTGCTGCAACATTATTTACTGCTAGAATGTCTGGTTCTGTTATCACAGTCATGTAATGCAATTCCACAACAGCTGTTGGTAAAGTTCCACAGAACAGGTTTTGTGTTATGGCATTCCTATCTTTCCTTTACATTCACTCATTCTGATGCATGATATATACATTTCAGCAACAACCTGCTGTATATCTGCTGTGGCTTAGTGGTACTTCATGCAGTCTAGTATGTCCAAGGTCTGGGGTTTGAGACTGACAGTGGTGTTTTATTTTGCTCCTGAGCAGAACAAGGGCCCTCACATGCAGGGTGACTAAGGCACTTTTAAGCAGCTGTAAGCAGGTTTGTGTGGGTTTGTGTGATGCTTAGCAATACTTAGCTAAGTGCACACAAGCGCATACTTGCGCAAACCCACTAACTACTGCTTAAAAGTGCTTACTCCCGCTAACCCCCCCCCGCTCATTTCATTGAAAGAAAAGAAAATGGGGAGATAGGAAAGTGGTGAAAAAGGGGAACAAAGAGGGAAAGACAGTAGGGAAAACAGTTTGGGATGTGCAGGATGGGTGTAGGGAAGGTCCATAGCTGCCCATTTCTTTAACAGCAACAGCTGTGCATATGCTAGAAATTTGGAGGGAAATTTGAAACCTTCCACCCCTGAGAGAGGGATGAGGACAACTAAGTATGCTGTACTGCCAATTAAATTTCAGTTTATATGTCCAGCGGACATGTGTGCAAAACGGGCAGCTATGTATGGGGTGTAATTTTTTTGTGGGAGCAGATTGCCCATTTTTTTCAGGTGAGAGTGGAATGTGGAGTAGGGGAAGTAGGTATATTTTGGGAGGCAGGTTGGGGAGGTAAACAGACAAGACAAACAAGATGCATACAGGGGCGGAATATGACACATGGGGTGGGTAAACACCATTGACGGAGAAGGATGTTTGGAAATCGCAAGCCCATGAGCCTGCAGATGGCAACAGTGGAACTGAGATCCCCACCCATGGGCAGTCACCACTGCACCTTCACAGCCCGGAGGGGCAGGCTCACCCATGAGTCACGCCACTCTTGCCTCGAGCTGTCGTAGAGGATCAGTGACTGAATGCTCGATCTCCCTACGCACCACAGCCCGGACTGTTCGGAGGGTGATAGGTGGCCCTCCTCCAGCCATGCTTACACGGGGGGATGAGCCCCATCCCCTGCAGCGCTTACACCCAAAGGTGGCACAGGACCAATGGAGGAGGAGGTCCCGGGCTGGGCACCGGACCTGCTGGTGCCAGGTGCCATCGCCAGCTGAGGTTGGACAGGTGGGTCCGCTGGGTCCGACTTTCCCATACGTTCTATGTTTAGGAGGATTTAATGACAATATGGGTTAGTAATAGCCAACAGCATTCCAATTTAGTTGTAACAGCATACAGTAGTATTCCCATTAACCCAACACACCAGAGTTCCAACAGTTGAACAGCAAGCATGACACATGCATATATAGAACAACAGTGGACATTCCAACAGCATGCAGGATTGATTGGTGGCAACAGGCCACCAAGATTGTGGTATGTGAACAGGGCACATGCATCAAAGTAAATGCAGATATTTATAAACCAATAAGACATGTGTCCCAACAAATGTTATGAGATTAGACATACCCACTGAGGTGTGGAATTGCATTGTTTATGCACATACAGTAGGGTGTAAAAAGATACCTCCATTAACAACTTATATATACTTATAGTTTACACTACATTCCTATTGACTGCAGTTATATATCTCCTACATGTATTATTGCACTAGGCAATGTCCGTTAAATTGTGAAATGTGTTTTGCTAGTTTTTGATATACCTGACCTGTATCTGACATACAAACTGTCCTGGATGCGGATGTTACTGCTACATATTTATATATTTCATTTATATTTATATATCTACATATCTGGATGTGTTCAGGTGACATTATCAGGTATATGTTAACAGCCCCCTATATTTCTAGCAGCACACTGACATTTCTGGGGACACAATAACAAGCTACTCATGTGCCAGATTAACCTGTACATGCCGGCCATGAACCAACAGTTGAGGACTGTATATATACTTAACAGCTACTGGCACTCCCTTCATCCACTATATATGGGCCTACCCATGTGTGGGTTGACTGCGCTTAATACAACAGTACTATTTCTATAATGCAAGGGTACAACAACATATCGAAGAAAGTGACACGGACACACTCCAGGAATTATACCTTTATTAATTACATTACACACTTTTCTAGTGGCTCTCTCATTTATTTGATATATCAGTGCATGCAGAGGTCTTTTATTCAAGACATATTATACCTTTATTAATGGGTTACACCACCTTTTCACGCTGTCTCACTTATTTTATATAACCGTACATGCAGAGAAGTTCTTCAACACTTATTATACCTTTATTAATGGGTTACAACACTCTTTTTCAGGCTCTCTCACTTCTTTTATATGACAACACATGCAGAATAATTACTAACCTGCCTGGTGGCGCAGCCTATCTGCATAGGCTTGCTGATTCGCAGCACGGACACCTGCAGCTGTGAAGTAAATGAAGGGATATTGAGACATACCTATCCATAACATAGACTACAATAGTAATTCTTACATACTTCATTCCATGGCTACATACTCAGTATTGGGGCATTTTCCATTTCACGGGCCTCCTGTATCCACTGGTTCAGTTGGTCCTCCTTGTGTCTGTTCAGGTCTGAGTAGTGGTGTCTGACCTGATCACCAGTCCGAGGGATGCCTGTGGCACTGGTGAGATCATGTGCTAGACGGTTGCAGGCTTCCGCTTTGTACTCAATGCCCTGAAACTGGCCCTGCAGGAGTCTTGCATCATGATGATGGATGAGGAGCCAAACCATTACTTTTGACTCTTCAATGCCCCACCGTTGCACTCGAAAATGACAGCCCTCTCCACCACCGGCTATACTGTCTGCAGATGGGAGCTACAACCAGTTATGGCAATTATTCCCGCCTATGGAGCTTAAAGATGCCTCATTTCCCGCACTTATTTGTGATTGGCCAGTTTTGAAAAATGTCAGCTAAAAACAAACCTGCTTAGCAATGGGTAAACTTCCATTGATATATATGAGTGTGTTGGAAATGCATCCATATTTAAAGCTGTCATGGCTTAGTGGTTTAGTACTGTGATTATGGTGCACAGTATCCTGGGTTCGAGGCCTGTCTTTGCTTTTTATTTTACTACTGGCCAGACCGGCTAGGAGGTGTGGCTGTGTTTAGCCTACTTTGCTCAACTTTGCCCAATGTTGCTCGACGTTGCTCTACGTTGCCCGACGTTGCCCAATGTTGCGCTAGTTAGCGCAGTGCACAGCTCCATGCGAACATGTTTTGTTTGCGCTAGTTAAAGCAATGCTCAGCTCCGTGCAAAGCCACTGCGCTAGTTAAGCAGTGCTAAGCTATGAGCAATTATACTTAACTGTGCTTAATACTAGTAAACTTTGCTTAGCATTGCTTTACATTGCTTAAGATACATTACTTATGCATTTATCAGTATGCAAGACCATTCCACCTTTATATATATATATATACATATATATATATATATATATATATATATATATATATATATAGATTATATATATAAAATATCGTTCACTACCACATAGACCATTTCAATACATTTTATTAAAATCTAAAAGGTAAATGTCAGGAATTCTTTTTATGCACACATTTCCTACAGAAATAAAGGAAGGGGAGTAGCGGGACTCGAACCGGGAATGCCTCCTCTTTGTGCGAGAGCTCTACCACTACGCTATTGCTATTTAGCTTAATTTGCATATAAGTAGTTTATTATCCTCTTTGATGTCTACACTGCTAACTGTAGCTAAGCAATGGGCAAACCTGCGCATACACGCGCAAATACGGGCAGCTATATCAGGAATAATAAAAAAAAAAAAAAAAAAGGAAAGCTTTACATTTTAAACTTGTACAGGGATTTGGAATGTGGGGGAGTGTAGTGTTGGGTATGTAGACATTTGATCGGACTCGCTCATTTCAGTTGACATTTGCAGTTTACGCACTTGCAGGGGCATGGATATTTGGACTGCTCGGCAGTCTGACACGCCCCCTGCACTCGTGCACGCTCCGTGTTAGCCTTAGAGTTGAGTCAGCGCACCCTCATGAATATGCATGACGTGCTGACATCATACTCTTAGACTGCAGTTTCCGTGTAAGACTTAGTTAGTCTTACACGGAGGATTAGTGAATCCCGGCCGAAGTGTTTTGATATATTATATATATATGTAGAGATCGATAGATAGATATATGTATGCATGTATACTAATGCACTAAAAGTCCAAGGATTTTTTTTTTAATAATAATTTATAATAAAACAGAAAAGAATGGTACAGTCTCATTATAATATAATTAAGTGCATAAAAATAATTTTCTAGAGAAAAATAAAATGCAGAGCATCTTTTTTCTCAAAAGTCCCAGATCCCTTACAAACATGGCAATTGTTTCTACCAAAACAGTGCAAAAATTTTTTCATGTGTTGGTAAGAACATGAAAGAAATTTCCATAACATACAAATGTTTTTCTGTAGAGCACCCCTTCCCCAGTACTTCTCAGAGTAATCTACTGAAATGCCTCCTTATTACATCATGACTGATATTACTGGCAACCATTTCCCCTCTGTGATAGCCCAACTTCTCTTGTTTGGTAAGGATATAGTCCTACATTTTATATAATGTTTACTTACAGTTTTTCTTCAATTTACTTAACCAGGCACAAATCCTGAGAAACAGAAAAAAGTAATCAAGAATCCTGCCTAATACAAAAAAGAGTGATGACCTTCTTAAAGTACTAGTTTGATGTACAGCCTTTTTGCACACTACTTGTATCAGTATTAAACCCGAGTTGTCTATAAAATTGAAATGGCATGAAACTTGCTGGAATGGAATAGTTGGCAATAGGTTATCCATGCCTTGGAGGGATGTGGGAGAGGACTATAAATGACAGATACCAAGTTTTAGGTGCTTATCAAATATGTGGATCCAAGCAAAGTTACCTGAATCATAATGTAACTAGAAGTAGCTTTTATGCAGGAGTGCAGCGTTCAAAATCTAAGTATCAATACTCTACATCCAGCTTTTTGTGCCTGGTCACATACTTTGATACGTATTATTACAGCTTTTACTGTAGAATAACTTTGATATGTATTATTACAGCTTTTAATGTAGAATAGAGTCATATGATTTCATCCAAAATTCACTTATTGATACAACATATACACATATGTTCCAGCACATACAGCAACATAGATAAGTGAAGCTTTTTCATTTCTTGATCAAATGTCATTATTTATTTGTTTAACATTTGTTAATTGGGAAAGTCTGACTTGGAACGAGTCAATTTTCAGAGCAGGCCAAGGGAGAAACACTCCAGATGCATGTCTTTGTAACGTGGGAGGAAACCAGGGCACTCGGAGGGGACTCACACAAATTCAGGGAGGACATGAAGACTCCACACAGAAGGTTCCCCAGCCGAGAATCAAACTGGGGAACCTCTTGCTGTGAGGTGACAGTGATAACCGCTGCACCACTGCACTGTCCATAAATAAATACATAAATAAATATCTGTTTTTAAATTAATTTTAACAGTCTGGATATGCTTTAGCTAAGGCCTTTCAGCTTGTATTAGTAATTCCAGTTAAGTATCTGCACTGCATTTTTGCCATTTAAGTTTTCTAATTGTTGGTATTAAACCCTAGTTTCTTTCTTATGTGGTGAATGACTGTCAGGCTAGTTCAGGACTTGCATTTGCTTTAAAGCAGTTCCAGGCCAGTAATTTTAGAACTAAGAGCCTAAAAATGTGTTCCTTCCTGCCCTGTTGTAGTTGGGTTCTTAAACCCAAGATATCTGTTGCTGTCCGATCCATATGATAATTCCACAACATAACATTAGATTAGTTCAGGACTTTGTGTTTACTTTAAAGCATTTCCGGACAAGTCGGATACAAAGCTACATCTCTAAGAATGTTTGTCTTAGGCAGATAAGTTTACTCTAGGTGGTGAATTGATCTTTGAGTTTAGACTTCAGTTGTTTATTTTAGACACATAGCACATAGCAATAAGCTCTTGGAAACATGTATTTGCACTTTACAACCATGTCTGCATCTAGATAATGTAGCAATTGTCTAATGATTATTAATAAAAAAATACCACTTAATCACCAGAGATGGTTCTATACAATTACAATGTTATATAATGTTATACAATGTTATTAAAGGCAAAGCTCTTACACAAAGCTATGTCAAATAACAAGCAAGATGTCAGTATCACACGATACCAAGCAAAATACAGATAATTCAGACCAAACACAAAGACCTCCATATCCTGAGGCTCTTAAAAGTGACCCACTCAAATAGCAATGGCCTCTTAAATGTAAATTAAGAAACAAGTACCTTTAGCAACCTCATAAACAGACAACACAGACACCACCCAACCAGAAACATACTTCTAAGAATGACACTGGCTCAGTTCAAAAGCCCATAAAGCAAAACTCTACACGATCCAATATCTTAGTCCTAGGTGTTTCCATAGTGAAACACATCAGAATACCATTAATCTGGCTTTGCAAGGAAAGGGTCATGGGGTCATGGTCAGTTGCCTATTACGTGCCAGGATTCACCACATTACACGGGCACTCAAGTCCTGTCTTAGTCATAGGAGACTGTGTAGAGACACATGTCAAATTACCATTCACTAGGCTTTGCAAGGAATGGGTCATGATCAGTAACCTATCTGGTGCCTGGATCTGCAGCATTACACAAGAACTCAAGTCCTTTTACCATAAGCACATATAGGTTCATAGGTTAGTACTAGGCTAACTGCCCTTGCGAGCCATTGTAAGTCTAGCCAATTATCCCTTGTGAGACTGAAACCCTGCACCTTGTGTTTGTAAGGAAAACACCTTAACCATTAGGCCATCCTCCCAACCCCCTGTTGATAGTGACCTGAGACATACTTCCCAGGACTATATGAAGAGTGACATAATGGAGCTCTCAGGATATGTATCTGAAGCTGGTATGAATCAAGCCTTGAAAGGCATTCTACCGTTACCCAAAATTATGCCACAATACAGACAAAAGATTATTGTTTTCAACATTTGGCTAAGTTTTTTTCATTACTCAAAGAGGATACAATATATATCAGCCTGGGAATTGATGGCAGACAGTCCTAAATGCTTTGCATAAGATGGTCTCACTTCTCCCCAAAGTTTTCTTATATTGGCTAAGTCCTTGTCCACCTTAATAGTACCTTTTTAGGCAATTTAATTCTTCTAAAACTTCCAACATAATAAAATTGAATTTGGATACCATTGAGATAATTCTTCTCAGCTTCTATGAGCCTTTATAAAAACCTACACATCCTAGAAGTACTCCTTACCCTGGAAAACATCATTATAAGCATCATCACAGAGACCTGGTTCATTACCAATGAAAGCACACCATATGTTCAGGGCTGCGATGTTTGTCACATGTTCAAGCCCACCATATTAGCTGAAAGCACTAAATATGGCAGTGTCACCATCCTTCCATCCATCCATCCATCCATCCATCCATCCATCCACAACCCCTTTTTACAATTTTTGCATGTTATTAAAACAATTTTGCTTCTAGACTCATAAGATAATATAATGACCTGGAACTCCTACACATCCAACTTATTGACAAAACCTTACATTGTAGCCAACTATAAGATCCCCTCTATGCACTTTTGACCAACAGATCCTACTTAACTAATATGATATCCCAGGGGATCAGGCCATTCTCCTAGGAGACTTCAACTCCTCCTACTCTTTAAACTGGGAAACTTATAAATCCTCAAAGATGTATGCTCATAAATTTCTAGACTTCATTAATACAAACTCTCTTGATCAGTTAATCTGCACCCCAAAAAGGGATGATAAAATCCTGGATTTGTTTCCCCAACAATTGTAAAATTAGACACTTTCACCACAAGACTTAAGCTTCCAATATCTTGACATTCAGAGATTATACAAAGGCTAATCTACTAAACTCGAGTAATGAGCTGTCTACATTCAAAAGCCCCTTCCATCTTGACAATCCCAATGCTTATGCAAAATCCTATGTACATGTAAATACCTACACAGACATATTTGTCCCCTTTAGAAATAAATACAATCCCAAATTCAAAAATAACTTCTTACAGTGAAACCCTAATATAAATAGTCTCTATAATAAAAGAAGAAAAAAACTCATTACACACAAAAATAAATTTAACTCTCAAGATGCCAAAACTCTCTTGCTAAACACAAATAACTCCAGACCATGATTAAATTAACCAAAGGCAGATATCAGGTAAAATAGGCGCTCAGGTAAGGGATAACAACAGAGACTTCTTTACATGTTAGAAACCTCAGAAACAATAAAACAATACTCATCACATTGCATAGTCAGTAATAAATAATATCACATGCTCAAACCTTCAGGTCATGGCCAATCTGCTATCAGACAAATTTAGCCCAAATTTCACTCCCACTCTCCCCTATACTATTCTCAGATCACATACCCACTTCTACACCCCCAAAATTTGCCAAGAGGAAGTCCTGAAGGTGCTACCTAAGACCAAGAACAATTCTGCTATGGGGCCAGATAACATGCCAGGCTATCTGTTGGGCACTTCAAACATGACATGTTAGACTCCCTACAGAAGCTAGTCAATATCAGCCTCAAAACAGACTTCATGCCAGATAAATGGCAGACAGCAACAGTCATTCCATTGCACAAAAGTGAGGCATCAATGGACTCGTGCAATTATAGTCTCATAAACCTCACCAGTTTCTTCTATAAGGCTATGGAAATAATCATTATGGAATTAATAAATAAGGACATAGGTAACCTACATACCCTTGACCTAAGCAAGTACAAATTTGTTAAGGGCATATTCTGCCTACTTAACCTGGTTGACATCTTTGGAAAAGTTACTGTAGCAATGGATAATGTCAAATCAGTACACACCATATATCTAGACATCACAAAGGTGTTCAACACCATCCTACACTCCTATATCATATATAAGCTCTCTTAGTTAAATGTAAAGTCATGTGTAACTCAATGTAGAGTAAACTGGCTCACAAACTGAAACCAGGAAATGAGTGGGTATCTCTCCCTCCACCAAAAGACCTGTCACTAGTGGTGCACACCCAGGGTTCAATCCTTTGGCTATTTCTCTTTGACATTTACTTCGTAAAGGTCAAAGTTGATGATAAGGCCTTGTAGCCGACCAATATTGCTGTTGACTGACTCCTCAGCGAGCACCACGATCCTCCAAGAGAGGCCTTCCCAAATAAATAGCTGGTGTCAAAACCATGGACTAAAACTAAATGCAAAGAAATATATAACCATATCCTTTGGCAAACATGACTCCCCTTGTAACTATCATGTTGATAATATTCCCCGGAAAATGTAACCCATAGTCAAGTGTCTGAAAACCTATGTTAAAAAGAAATGATCTTTTTTTCATCTTACAACTTATACCTAAAGGTATAATGTTTGGGTCACGGGATGAAATAATTCCATCATACTTGGCATTATTAGGCCAATCATTTAGTATAATACCCCTTTCAGTATGTACTTGGCCAAACACTTGTCACAACTGAAACAACCACAACACTTCTTCGCTCAGAAAATCAAGGGCGTGAATCACAAAAATCTAAGTGGACCATCTAAAATCCTTGTCCTTCTTTTTGGTATCATACAGGCTGCTAAGATGCAGCCTCAGGCTCATTTATAGAGCTTCACTAGAACTTATTTTGTGAGAGCTGCTGCACTTCTTCAAGTGCAATAGTAATGAAAACACCCACCCAAGGATTTTGATCTTTTCTGCACTATAAATAGAAGATGTTGGAGGGATAGTGTATCACACAAAATTCCACTTCTCTGGAACCATCTTCCATTTCACATAAAGCAAAGTATTTGCCTTACCTTATTCAAATCCTAATGCCTAGAGGAGAGAGTGCAGACCATCCCTGGCAAAGTAGTGTGGACTGTTGACCACCACCTTCCAGCCTGACAAGCACTGCACCCTCTTAGAATGACAAATGTAACAATACTTTCACTGTTGCTCCACTACTAGCATGTCATGCCATATTTCATTATTAACTAACTTCCCCCTTTCCGATATTTACATAGTTAAGTTGCCTCTTTTCATTATTTTACTTTCTAGAAATTGAAGGTAATATTGCAGTAACATTTTTCAGTGTTATATCTCACTTTGCTGTATTTTTTATTTATCCTTTGTTGACTGCGCTGGTCCCATTAAGCTAGTAGCCTGTTTTCAATGGAAAACTGAGGTGGTATTCATACTACTAGGGGAAATTTAGCCAGGGCACCAGGAAAATTCCCCTACACTTTGCAGTAGGGGGAAGAGATTGGGTGTTACACATCCTCACTTCCTGTTTCCTGTCCAGGCATGGAGGTACCCATGAGGAACAGGGAGAAACATGGTTGCTGAGAGACAAGGCAATCTGGAAGTTACATGTGTTGAAAATGAAGAAAAAATATTAGAATCTCCAGCTTTACTCCGTAGCATATCGCCTACTCCGAGGTGATCTCTGCCTAGCATATAAAGCTATGTCAAACCCAGAGCTATTGGACATGCTACACCTAAAGAAATACCAATCCCTCTGAGCTACATGCTCTTGGGACCTAAATCTTGTCACCACAATAAACAGGACACACTGGAGGGCTAGATTCCTGTCCCAGAGACTTCCTATACCCTGGAACAAGCTACTCATCTATGTCAAGCATAGTTCTTCATTAGCACTCTTCAAGAAAAATCTTGATAAGTGGATGGGAAATAGGAAATACACCCCAGGGATCACTTCTGTGTCTCTGCTCGACAGTGGAATAGGAAAATAACCTTCTTGGGTGGTGTAAGCCATGAAACCTTGCTGGCAAGGTTTACAGAGGCCCTTGGGCCGATAGCCTAGTACCTACCTATAAACCTATGTGGGATCAGAGAAAACATTGTCTGATGATGATGAGGCGATAGAGCTACATGCAGTGGTAGAGATGGATTCAGAAAAAAATTCCAGAAAAGCCTGTTTGAAATGGCAGAAATTGCAGAGAAATATGTTATTTCAACATTCCAGTTGGGAGGATTGTGAGATGAGTATCTAGAGGAGCTAGTTAACCAGAGTGAGCCAGAAAGTGGAACTGATATATCCTGGAGTGACATTATGGAAAAAATAGAAGAAGGAGAAAAAAGAAGGAAAAAGAGCCATAGAAGGATCCATTAAAAAGTCCTATGCTCAAATGGTAGAAGACAGACATGAAAAAAGTAAAGGAAAAATATGTTGTTCAGGTGAGCAGTAAAAAATAAAATGGCCTGGACAGATATGAGGTATGGGACAATGTTATTGTACCTCTGGGAGTAAAAGCTGAAGAGGTAAAAGTTTCATTTTAATTAACAAAGAAACTTTTTGCGACTTTTTATTGAAACTGGTCAGGCAGGGGAAGACTTTTGAGGGTCTATGGAAAAAACAAAGCAGACTTTATATGGTCAGAATAGGTTGTCCAAGCCTTTTTCAGCCAAACAAAAAAATAATCTTGATTCAGTTTAGAACTGAAGTGGGAACAAATAAACTGAGAGAATATGTGTTTACAATATGTAAAGAAGTGGCGGACACTACTAAAATCTATGATAGGTTCATAAGTAGGTTCATAGGTAGGTTATCTGCCAGAGGGCATTTATAAGCCTAGCCAGAGTGTGTCGGCTTTTGCCGCCCCATTGATTAATTAACTGATCCTCTGTCAAGCAGAACCAATTAAGTGATCCCAGGGGTGTATTTTCTGTTACCCATCCACTCGTCAAAGTTTCTCTTGAAGAGTGTTAGTGAGGGGCTCTGCCTGATATAATTTGGAATTTTGTTCCAAAGCATGGGGAGTCTCTGAATCTATCCCTCTAGCATGTTCTATTTATTGTTGTGGCAAGGTTTAGCTCACTAGAGCATGTGGCTCGCAGTGACTTGGATTTCTTTAGGTGGAGCATGTCCATCAATTCTGAGTTGGACATGGCTTTGTAAGTCAGGCAGAGATCACCTATGAGTAAGCGATATGCCACTGAGTACAGCTGGAGCTTTTCAGTCGGGCTGCATAGGACATATGTTTGAGACCAGTAATCGTCTTGGTGAGGTATTTTTGTGGTCTTTCCAGCTGTTGGAAGTGTCTTGTGAGGTACATCCCAAATGGGGCATTGTACTCTATGATGGGTCTAATGAGTGAAGAGTAGAGGGGCACTCTGAACTCTTTATTTCTAGATGCAAACCCTTTAGTAATTAGATGGGCCACATAGAAGGATTTCCTAACTACTTTGGCAATATGATTGTCAAAGGAGAGATTACTATCTACCTGCGTCCCCAGATCTCTTATTACCTCTTCTGTATTAAGGGGGCTGCCACCTATGTGGTAATTTGTGGGTGTTTTGTTTTTCCCAAACGGGATGACTATGCATTTTTTGGCATTTAGCTTGAGGTCATGATTTTGACACCAGGTGTCCGTTTAAGTAAGGCCCTTTTGGAGAATGTCCGTGTCAGCCAGAGAGTCAATTATGGCTCCCAGTTTGCAGTCATCAGCGAACTTGGTTAGCCATAGTCCTCCTGTGTTTGCCTGTACTTCTGAGAAGTATATGCCGAACAGTAGGGGTCCCAGGACCGAGCCTTGTGGGACACCACTTGTGACTGGTTCAGAGTTGGACCTGGAGCCCACTATTCTTACCGTGTGAGTTCTGTCTGTAAGCCATTTGGCAACCCATCTTGTGACGTAGGGGTTTATGTTCAGGCTGGTGAGTTTTTCTGTAATACCTGAGTGGGAAATGGTGTTGAAAGGCTTGGCGAGGTCAAGGTAGGCTGTGTGAACAACCTTTGCCTCGTCTATGGCCTTGGTGACTGTCTCGAAGAAGTCAACCAGGTTTAGTAGGCATGATCTGCACTTAACAAAGCCAAACTGGGTCAGGTCAAGTGTTTGGAGGTTCCCAATGTCTTTGTTAAAGAGTTCCATGATGAAGCGCTCCATAGCCTTGCAGACCAGGCTAGTCAGGCTTATAGTTACCAGAGTCAGTTGTGGCCCCTGATGAAAGAGGATTATGGACTGGGGGTTGGGAATGTGGAATAATTTTAAACATGGAAAATGACAATGTGATACACATACCTAGTATTATTAATGTGCATGGCATTAGAGGTATTGCAAGGTACAGAGGACAACCAAAGGCTTGTTATTTTTGTGGAAAAAGTGATCATTTAATTAATGATTGTGACAAAAAAGATGATATTTATGTTGTCAGACAGGTTATAATGCAATGAAATGTGAAGTAAAATGTAAGAAATGTGGTAATACAGGACATACATTGTTAGAATGCGAAGTAGAAATACAAGAAAATGAAAAAGAAAATGAAGTTATACAAGAAAAATAGAAAAGAGTGTTATACAAGAACCCACAACACAACAAGAAAAACACAGAGATTATATTTAAATTTAAAGAGAAAGACAAAGAGAAAGAAGAAGAAAGACAGATGAAACAAGTGAAGAAGAGTCAGAGTGGCATAAAGTAAAAGGCGAGAAAAAATCAGTAGGAGAGAGAGAGAGAGAGACAAAGGGAAAGAAAAATAAATTTTAAAATATAATGGCAAGATAATAAGAAAGGTAAGGGATAAGATTATTCTAATATTTGTTTTATAAAGCTGAAAATATTAGCTCTAAATATTATAATATTATAAAAATATTAGCACTGGCTCACTAAGTCTGTAGATAACTACAAGCTAGGAGCAGTCATTGAATCCCCAAATGGCTTACCTATCCTACAGGATGGTTTGTCCCAAATTAATAACTGGGGCCAAAATCATAGATTGAAAATAAATGCAAAAAAATCATTGTATCCTTTAGGAAGTCATCTAACCCAGGGAACTACCGCATTGATAATACACCCAGAAGAGTTGACCTGGATGTTTGGGATTTGAGAACTTTGTAGACAGTGACCTAACTTTTGACCAGCATGTGTCTGTTGTTGTAAAAAATCCTTCTATGTTGTGCAGCTTATAAATAAAGGGATTGTGTCAAGATCTACAATGTCACTGCCCCCTTTTGGCAGTCTTCATTAGACCAAATCATTGAATATAATTCCCCCTTTGGCATGTATCTGTCCAGACACATGCAACAACTGGAACACCCTCTGACAAACTTTACAAACAGGATACAAGGCATAAACAAAATGTCCCATTTGGACTGACTCAAAGTCCTGTCACTATACTCAGTATCCTACAGACTGCTAAGCCATGACCTGTGGCTGGCATACAAGCCATCCACTGACCCAATACTGATGGATTTACTGCATATCAGTAAGTGAAATGGCATGAGAAATACTCAGTCCAGGTGTGACACTACCAGCCCAGCTATCTGGAATATTGTAAATAATCATATGTCATTTGAATATTGATATGATTCATATGATTGTCTTACAAAAGTAAGAGAACTGTATGTTAGGTACTGAGCTTCAGAAATGTAACCACAGTGTACCCTACTGGAAAATAACAGAAATGTATATAAACTATATACTGTACAAATGTATGTTTTAATAGTAGAAGCTGGGACATACAGTTAACTTGCAAAACTTCAAGAAAATAAGTTGAAAAGTAAATTGTTTTACGATTGTGTTATCTCAATTTCAGTGCAGCAAGCAGACACAATGTCTAGAGCTAGAGGTTTTTCTATTGTCTTGAAACAGAAATAATTACTAGCAGTTCAAAAATGTAAAATGATGAGACGACCCCAGGCTCTCAGCATGAAACGAACAATCATTTATTTTAAAACAACACAAGCGCTTTCTCAGCTCCTGCTGCTTCTTCAGATGTTAGTATAAAAATGCAGTCACACTCACAGCAATTTATACAGAACTTCAACTAGCAAATCAACCAATTAAACAATTATGTATTAAAAGAATACAAACAATAAATGTAATATAAATTTAAAAATAAAAATAAACTTAAAATCAACTATTGCACATACGTGTATGTAAAGCTCATCAAAAAAGTGAGCGTGTTTGTAACAAAGGTTTAAGGGGGACTCTATCATTTAGTCCTGAACCATAATCAGCCCTTAGCCTAGCTATCCACTTGCTCTCTAAGCTTTCAGTAGCATTCCTAACATCACCCAGCCTCTTAGTAGCTGCTACCTGTGCTATAACCTGAAACTTAAAACAAGGTGTGTGTGAGGTGAGCTTCACATGTTTAGAAAGAGCACTGCACTCAGTACCATTTTTTATATGTCTTAAGTGTTCTACTATACGCTCCTTCAACTATCTGTCTTGCCTACGTAAAACTTCATGCAGGCAGTGCAGCACGCTAAATAAACCACACGAGAAGAAGTGCAAGTAGCTTGAACATCAAACACATACTGCTTACCCTGATCTGCATATATAAACTAGTAGTGTCAATATATCTGCAGCACTTACAAGTATGACATGGTCTAGTTCCTTTATAAGTGTAACCCATTTTATTCCTAATAGTTTTATCATCAATAAACTGTTTTGGGTAAAAAAGCATCTGCTTTAAAGATTGTTTCTTCTTATAGGTAAAGTTAGGTTGTTTACCCACTATCTTTTTAAGATCATCATTCGTTGTTATAATGGGCCACTGCTTCCTTATAATATCCAAGGCATATCCTGTAGTATAAGAACAAGTCACTGGTACCCTGCATTTTCCATCACTCAGTTTCTTAGGGTGAATAGAAGGTGGATTCAAAGAAAAGAAGGACCTGCCTCTACTTTCTCTAACATCAGAGACTTTATTCAATACTTGTACATTACATCTCTTATAGCCCCTATCCACAAACCTATTCTCCACATCTTTCATTTCAGCCATAAAATTTACATCAAGTAATCCAAAACTCCAAGGAAAGGGTGCCACAGAACCAGGAACCAATAAAACCACAACAGGCACCCAAAGAGGCAGAAGGTAATAATAAAACATGAGCCTGTAGGTGTAAGCAGCAGCAGGTTTAATCACATAAACGCCACACAATACAAAGCGTTTTCGTCCACCAGACTTCCTCAGATGTAAAATGAAATTTACATCACTAACATTCACCCTTTAGACTCTTAAGTCCTTGCCCTTGTACTATGTTATCAAATACATATTTAGGGTGCATGCTTGTTCAATTTAAAAAAATGTTCCTATATCAGGGTTTCCTGTATAGTGAAGTGTCCACTGCTTGAAACTCTAATAAGTACATCTAAGTAACTAATTTCTACCTTGGAATACTCAGCTGTAAATCTCAGAAATGTAGTACCAGCATTAATCTCTTCTATAAACTTAACCAACTCATCTCGTGTACCCTTCCAAATCAAAAATAAATCATCCACAAAATGTCTGTAAAATAAAATGTGTTCTACGTATGTATCAACCAAACTGTGCTCAAGTTCACAAATGAGCATAATGAGGCTGGCGTAGCTGTTGGCACATGATGTACCCATTGCTACGCCATCTCTTTGCAAAATATAATTACCATCAAAAACAAATACATTGTTATATAAGACCTTGTAAAGTAAGTAATAGAGTAATTAAATCTTAATATCACTAAATATATGTTGTTCCATCAGATATTATACCACCCATTCAATACCTAACATATTTGGTATGACTGTAAAGAGGGAACTTACATCCAAGGTTACCAAGTACCTTGCCTCTACATCAAATATAGCCTGTGTAAACTCATAAAGATCAATCAGAAATTGTTGAGAGTCACTCAGGATATGTGATTTGGTATTGGCAAGTGGTCTATGATGCTTCTCCAAAAAAGATGGACCTAAATTCTGTACTCCATTTTCTACCAGAGACTATAGGGCTAAGTGGTGGATTTGCAGGATCCTTTTGTAACTTGGGCAGGCCCTGTATAAAGAGAATCAGGGGATGTTGCACAAAAAGAATAATCAAACAAACTTCTATCAGCCCAGATGACATCATGCAACTCAACTTGTCTTTGATACAAACTACATTGTTATTATTTATTTATTATTATTTATTTATTTGCAGTTTGTTTTCCAGGATAGTCCATTGGGCTACAAGGAGCCCATTTTCAATGGAGTCCTGGAGAGAACAGCTCCAGAAAAATACAGGTACATAGTATAGAAAAAAAACATAAATCCATAGTATACATTTCAAATAAATGTTACATACATAGTTCAGAAAAAGTACAAATCCATATCACATATTTCAAGTAAATGTTACCTAATACAGAAAGAAAAAGATTTTCATTTGCAAAATTACATCAGGTCAGGTTAATTCAGTAAGTAGTCATTTTTTAATTTATTTATTTTTTTTTGGCAATTACAATGAAGTAACATTTTAGTTATTGGTTGAATACATTACCCGGGTTTAGGAGGCAGTGATAGGCAGCAAATAAGTTTGGAAAGTTATGAAGAAAGTGTTATCAGGATTAGGTTGGATGGGAGCAAAAGCATTTCTATTGTGAAGTAAGGTGCGAGTGCAGTAAGGTTTTAAACAAGGAGAGGCCGCTGGTGGTGTGGATGGGAGAAGGGAGAGAGTTCCAGAGGCATGCAAGAAAGAAGGACATCAGGTGATTTCCAGCTGGATGTTTTGGCTTATGCAATTTAATTAGGTTTTGGGAATTGGATCTTAGGAGTCTATCTGGCTTGTGCATTTTTTAAGGTATTTGCTAGGGAGGGGCAAATAGATGGGTTATGTATGAGTTTGTGTCCTTGGATAAGCTGGGTATATGTGAGGAAGTTTGGTAATTCTAGCCAACTTAGTTGGTGAAGGAATTACAGTGGTGGGAAAAGGCTCTATGACCTGCTGCAAATTTGGATATTTTGTTATAACAAGATGAGAGTTTTATTTTGAGGAAAGATTACAGGCTGGTTAAGATAGATGCACCATATAAAAGGGATGGGACGAGGTATGTATTAGCTAATGTAATCCTGGTGGTGGGAGAGATAAAGCGACTGTGATGGTAAAGCATACCTATTTTTATGAGTTTTTTTGATATTTGCTTGTAGATGCTTGTCAAATTTTAGTTGATCATCGATGATAATTCCTAGTAGTTTTGTGTCAGAGACTAGTTCTAGGGGGGTATTATTTTTGCTGGTAATTATGAAGGATTGTTTGTCTAGGGAAGAGGTTTTGGAGGCATTGAATAGCATAAGTTTTGTTTTAGTTGCATTAAGGGCTAGGTGGTTGTCTAGCATCCACTGTTCAATGGAAGAAAAGTTGGCTTGTGTCAGATTTTTAAGAGTTGTGATGGAAGGGGAGCAACAGATTATATCAGAATCATCAGCATATTGGATGAGACTGGAGTTAGGAATGGCTTGGAAGAAATAATTTATGAATATGTTGAATAATAGTGGACCTAGAATGGAACCTTGGGGGATGCCTGTGGATGTATTAAGGAAGGGTGAGGTAGCTTGTTTCCATTTAACTGCTTGTTGCCTGTTTGTAAGATTGCTTGAGAACCACTGGGTAGAGGAAGGGGACAGGTTAATGTCAGAGAGTTTGGTAAGAAGGAGGTTGTGGGAAATGGTGTCAAATGCCTTAGAAAGGTCTTGGAAGAGAGTGGATACAAAGTGGCCAGAGTCACGGGCTTTGTTGACTGTTTCTAGGAAGAAGAGGAGGACAGTGGAGATACTATGACCTGGTCTAAAGCCATGTTGTGTGGGGGTAAGAAGCTGATTATTGATGAGGTACGGTAAGAGTTGGTGGTGGACACACTTTTCAAGTAGCTTGGAAATAGGGGATAGGATGGCGATAGGGCAAAAGTTTGAGCTGTCATTATTTCCTCCTTTATGAAGAGGAGTAATAAAGGCCTTCTTCCAAAGTTGGGGGACCTGGCATTCTAAGATTGACTGATTTATTAGTATGGTGACAGGGAGGGCAATTGCTTCAGCAGCTACTTTTAGGAAGTAGGAGGGGACTTTGTCAGGGGCATTGGAGCCAGGTTTTAATTTCTGGAGATTTTTTATGGTAGATATGGAAATGGGATTGATGAAGAAAGATGGGGGTTGGGAGCTTGGGATGTCAGGGGAGGAAGGGGTGAGAGCAGGCTGAGGAGGAGCTATGGAGTTATTGGTGAAGGATAATGTTAGTTTGTTGATGGAGTCAATGAAAAAGGAGTTAAATTGGGTTCATGTCAGATGCATCTGGGTTTGGGCAAGGGCCTTCTATTTTTCCAGGGTTAAGGAGAGCTGTAATTCCTTTCCAAAATAGTTTGGGATTGATATTATGGTTAGTTTGGTGGGTAGTGAAATATAATTTGCAGTCAGAGGCTATGAGTTTTTTGAATTTATTGCATAGTGGTTTATATTCAGCTAGGGTAGTAGAGGTTTTATATTTCTGGTATTGTGCCCATGCTGTGTCGCGAAGTCGCATGGAAACCAAAGTGTTTTTAGTTAACCAGTGCACAGGGTTACTTTTTATGCATGTAGTTTTTAGGAGGGCAAGAGAATTGAGTAGGTTTGTGAAAGTGGTGTTAAAGTAGGACAGAGCATTATCTAGGGGAAGGGCTGTTAAAGGGTTCCAGTTGGTGTTTTTTAGTGTATTTATGAAAGTTTCAGGATTAAAGTTTTTTAAGCAGCGAGAGGAAGTGGAGGTGTGAGTTAGTTGCATAGAAGAGGGGAGACAGTGGGCAAAAGTGGGGAAATGGTCAACTAGTGGGTCTGGGAGAATACCACTGTCTGAGATATAGTGAGGATGGGTTACTAGAATCCAATCTATTGTACTTCCAGTAGTGGAGATGTTTGACGGTCTGGTAGTGGAATTGATTAGCTGTGTGAAGTTATATAGGTTAATGTTGAGTGAGCTAGTGGGAGATTGGATTGTGGCCCAATTTATGTTAGCATCACCCAGGATTATTGTTTCGTGAATGATGTTAGAAGAGACCTGGGAGAGAATGTCTTCAAGGGATGAGACATTATCACCAGGGGGAATATAGAGGGAGAGGATAAATATGAGTTTATGGTTGTTTAGGTGTAGTAGGGCTGGTATCATTTCTGCCTTACCAAATTTGGGGAAGGGTTTGGTATAGGGGGTGACTAGCAGGGATGCAGAGTATAACATCAAACAGTGGAATTTTACTATAAAAAATTGTCAGACAACATAACATTGATTTTGTCAGCATACCATGAAGAATCTAAATTCATAATAGGGCCCCCCTTATTGGCAGGGCATATAACACTGCTTTTGTCACACATTAAGTGCTTTATAGCAGTTATATTAAAAATTGTTTCCCCTTATTAGAAGAATCATAGCCCTTATAAATTTCACCTAAACATATTTTTTTTCAAATGTCTCAATAAAAACAGGTATACAAGTGCTTGGCTTCCTAAAAACATATTAATTAGATGTAACTACATTGTTTTTATACATATATTTTAACATTAAATTTCTAGTGAAAGTTTTCACATCAAAAATCATCTCAGTAATATCAGTACTCTGGGAAGGCATAAAAGAACAATCCTGATAATTCTTCAGTACTTGGTACTTTACTAGACAATTTATAAATCAAGTCTTTTGCCAATACCTCTTTATGCTTGGTGTTTCCACAGAGTCCTGGTTCAACTTGCATTTGTACTTTGCCCTGCTCTGAGACCTGTGTCATCTCTCTGCAATTTTCTGGTGTATAGGTAAAGGAAAATTCAACCGATTAGCTTTACATTGTTCACCAATAGCTTGAACAGTTTTATTCTGGTCATTGTGCACCTCTGCAGCTACAACAAAAGTTTTTCTCCTTGCTTCCATGTCTAAACCATTCGCAGATACACTGGAAATGCCAATGACGTCATCAGCTGCATTGTTAGAAGTACGATTACTCAATATATCACAGACGGAAGTGGATGCCAAATTAGCTGACATCTGCTGAACTGAATCAGCATGGTTAACATCAACAGCTGACTGTTCCAAAGTTTTCTCAACAGTATTAATCTCTGCTGTCCTTGGCCAAGAAAACACATGTCCCTTCAAAAAATCATTTCTATCTTTGGTTATTTTCTTGATTTTAATATGCAAAGGTTTTTGTTCATAAAGACTAGCTGCATCTAAAACAGTGCTAACCAATCTATCAACCCGTTTGCTCATGTAAATCAGATGCACACTTTGTTTCTGCATGACTATGGTTCAGGACTAAATGATAAAGTCCCCCTTAAACCTTTGTTACAGACAAACTCATGTTTTAGATGAGCTTTGCATACACTTATGTGCATTAGTTGATTTTAAGTTTATTTTTTATTTTTAAATCTATATTACATTTATGTTTGTATTCTTTTAATACATAATTGTTTAATTGGTTGATTTGCTAGTTGAAGTTCTGTATAAATTGCTGTGTGTGTGACTGCATTTTTTACTGACATCTGAAGAAACAGCAAGATCTGTGAAAGCACTTATGTTGTTTTAAAATAAAAGATTGTTCGCTTTATGCTGGGAGCCTGGTGTCATCTCACCATTCTACTTTTATGAACTGCTTTACTCTGGTTTATTTGTTTGGTGAGAAATTTACACAGCACAGGTTGGTCATTTATTCCTGTTAGAAATAATTACTAGGTTTCAAATGTCAAAGTGTTTTGATTGCTCTATGACTTCCTAACAGTTGCACACTTCTGAGAGATATGTATTTTTGACACAGAGGTGTCAAATTCTAAGTATCTGTTTAGCCTGGGAACTGAAGTCAGGTGACAAAGAGTAATGTCATCTGAGCTAACCCAGCAGTAATGTTGATTATTAATTTAAGAACTCTCTCAGAGAAAGACTGGGTATTTTGTATCTTGCCTTGCTCTGTAAGTAAGATTTAGGCATAGTATTTCTCTAAGATATAGATAGGAATATAGTAAAGATTAGTTTAGATGTTTTCTGTATTTATTTGAGACTGTCCTGCAAGTTACTATTACTACTGTAGTTACTATGTTTTTTCAGTATTGTTTTGTTCTTTTATAATTTATTATTAAATATATTTAAACTTTTTAATTGTGACTGGTTTGTTTAGAGATATTTAAGCTCTTAGAGAACTAGCATATGTATTTGGTGACACTGTACAGGCCACTCATAAATAGCCTTAGTCTCGGTCACACCTACCATTTGGATAATGATAACATTACACAATAGGATTGGTCACCCTTTGTAAGGGCCTTTAAGTAGCTGATAAGTAAAGGTTGGTGGCATTGATAACTATCTTATAGTCTGGACAGAACGGGGCATATCTAGTAAACCTGTGCCAGCCTTCCCCAGGTGTGGGTGTGTGTTTGTATATAAATCAAATCTCAAAGTGTGTGTGTGTCAGCTACGTGGGCAGGGACACAAAGCACTTGTTGGACAGACAGGGTGCTGGAGGTTTTGGCTTGACCTCTCAGCTGAGATCTTAACCCTATAGCTGTTCAAGTGGGAAGTCTCATTTGGGATCTGGAGAAAGAGGGAGAAACCAGCCCCAGACTGACTGTGATATCTGTGTGCTCTTAAGGGAAATTGTACATTACTATGTGTGTACTTGTCATCCTCCCAATTTGTATGTCCCTCACTGGTGCTAGTGGTGAGGATTGAGGCTCCTTGATTACTGGACCAGTGCAGGGGTGTCAGACCAGGGATCTAAGCCTCTTTAGCAACATCAACAGAACAGTTTGGATGGTCATGGTATATTTCATAGATGATACTGCTGCTCTGGAGAAGACTATCCATCCACATAAAACAAAGTTCATCCCTGTCTGTATTCAAGAACAACTTGGATTTCTGGAGGGGAAACATAAAATTTACCCCATGACAGCCCTGTGTACTACTAATGGACAAAGGCAGCTCCTAGATGCTTTATCTCATGCATGGCCCCCTCATATTATCTAAATATAATCACACAGTTATTCTCCTTAAGGGTCATATTCAATTATAAACCATGGGATTGTCAAGGCCACTCTCTAGCCAAATTGGTAGATTATTTTGAGCATGAAAAAGGAAATTGGCTAGGCTTAAAATGATCTGCAAGGGAGGCTAGCTTAGAACGCACATATGAACTAATGAATAAAATTTGGTTTGAGCTTGTTTTTCTGGATTTAGTAAAAATGCTATATAAAATTAGACTAACTTTGAGTAGAGAGAAATGTTGGGTCTGTGACACCACTGCAAAAGTAGGTGGCATTTTATCTTTTGATGAATATCAAAGTGTTAAGTATGAAATTTGGGGTGACAGATATTGTTGAGACACACTGGAAAACTATACTTCATTATATAGATATTACAATGGATACCTTATAGCAAAAAAGACTATTTGATACAGTGTATCATATGAGGCACATTAGGATTACTAGGAGGAGTACTTATGTACTTATGTTGACTTCTTCAAGGCAGTCACCAAGGTTGAGGATGAGGATAAGGCAGTACATACAGCCTACCTTGACCTGGCTAAGGCCTTTGATACCACTCAGGTATCATTGATAAACTCACAAAACTAGGCATCAATCCTTACATCACTAGGTGGGTTGCAAACTGGCTCATAGATAGGACACACAGAATGAAAGTTGCAGATTCCAAGTCAGACTGTCGATCTGCCATGAGTGGAGTCCCATGGGGCTTGGTTCTGGGCCCTCTCCTGTTTGGCATCTACTTCTTGGAAGTCCAGGCCAACACAGAAGGACTCTGGCTGACCAAGTTCACTGATGGCTGCAAGCTAGGAGTCATTATCAATTCCCCAAGTGATGAAGACATCCTACAAAAGGGCCTTGCTGAGACTAGTGACTGGTGTTGGAACCATGGCCTGAAGCTTAAGGCCAAAAAATGCGTTATCATCCCCTTTGGAATAAAACTCAGTTCCCATGAATTACCACATTGATGGGAGTCCATTGAACACTGAAGGGGCCATAAGAGACCTTGGCACCCAGGTCGACAGCCACCTCACCTTTGACCACTACATTGCCACTGTGGTCAGAAAGTCTTTCTACATGGCACATCTTATAACCAAAGTTTTCACATCCAGGAAGAATGAGGTCATCATCCCTCTCTACTCATCCCTCATTAGACCAGTCATCGAATATAAAGCCCTGTTTGGCATGTACCTGACCAGACACCTACAACAGTTAGAGAGACCACAAAAGTACCTCACAAAAAGGATCATAGGCCTTAAACACATGTCCTACATAGACAGACTCAAGAAACTTCAGCTGTTCTCAGTCTCTTATTATCTACTTAGTGGTGATCTCTGCTTGACTTACAAAGCCATGTCCGACCCAGCCCTTCTTGAAATGCTACTCCTAAAGAAATCCCAATGCCCCATTGCCACACGCTCCAGAGATCACAACCTCATTACCACAATTAAAAGAACATGCTGGAAGGACAGGTTCATCTTCAAAAGACTGCACATACTCTGGAATAGGCTTCCCATTCATGTCAAGCAGAGCACCTCACTGGTCCTCTTCAAGAGAAATCTTGACGAGTGGATGGGTAACAGAAAGTTCACGCCAGGGATCACTCCAGTTGCCTAATGGATATGGGCACTGTAAACTAACATCAGGTGGCATGTTGCCTGGGCAATTTTTTTGGACTAGGCTTGTAAAGGCTTCAGGGCCAGTAGCCTAGTGCACACCTATGAACCTATGTTTCCAAGACTTTTAGAAAGAATTCTGTCAGAATTCTTTTTTAACATTATTTGTGGTGTAAAATTAAACCCTATTAGATGGGATATTTTATATAATAGAGTGAATGTGGCTTAGGTTTGATTCATCCCACTGTTTATCTCACACCATTAAACTTATGCTGTATTTTGCAGCATGTACTGTTTACAACAGACCATTTAGTCACTTATGTATTACTATTACACTATATTAATTACCTTATTATGTTAGGTGAAAAGAAAAATATCTTAGATGTTGACAGATATTTGCTTGAATATGCCAACAATAAAATACTATTTGTCAATACTAGGTATAGTTCAAAACAGAAAACTATGGCATGTTCAGATCATGGATTTTTTTTTTTATAAATATGTCATTGGAGTGAGCTTTCGGATCAGGAATAGATTTAAAATTGCTTGTGATTCTTATGATGCCTAATGGAGGTTCATGCCAAATAAATTATCTGTTAAAAGATCTTGAAAATATAAACAAACTAATGAAAGAATGGGGGCATTCATAAGGATGCTTTGATGTGTATACATCACAGTAATGTTTCTGTTTTCAGAAAGGGTCCTATTTGGTACCACATTGTGCTCCAGCGTGAAAAGGAGCAGCACTGTGTAGGGCTGGCTCTGCGGCTTATTTGAATGCTAGTGAGGCATTCCAGGGGAGGGGCATATGCTCTCCACCCCACAGGACCACTTCCAGGAAGGCATCCACATGTTGAGAAAGTCAAGAAATTGTGAAAGTAAGTGTGCAATTTTGTAGAACTGGTTGAGGTTAGATACAGGATTCTGCCCATGATGATGTGAACATGAGCAGCAAATGCCAGAGTAAGGCCTTGTGTAAGGTGTGAGGATTTATATTCAGAGATGTTAGAGGCAGAGTTGTCATGCTTGTTCTTAGGTAGGATATGTGATAGGCTTTATACATTTCTGGTAGAAGCAAAGAGCATTACATTTGTTTAGTTCCAATAAGAAGTTTGTTATTTGTTGTTATTTGTTGACCACAGGCAGATAAGGTACTTTGAAAATGGGGTTGCAGTTCTGAAATTACCTTATTAGCTTCCAGTAATAAAATGTCATCTGGTTACAGAGTGAGATCTAGACTGGACAGGTGTATTGCTAAGTTGTTGATGAATAGAGAATAGAGGAGTGGACCTAGTACTGAGTCTTGGGGTACCCCTACGTTAAGGCGGTCATAGGTTGAGTACTGATTATAGTAATTGACTTAGAAGGACCTGTCAGTAAGATGGTTGCCTTGACAAATTATGACATTGTCCCCACAGCTGTGCCTTTTGACTTTATGTATTAGTAATATGACTGACAGAGACAAATGCACTTGTTATATTAAACAAAAATACTCCTGTTGTAATCAAACCATCATTTATAGTGTGTATAGTCCTTGTAAGCAAGGCTGTGGTTGTATTAAATGCACTGCAAAAACCCTGATGGTGATCAGAAATTAGGCTAGAGCTGTTAATGCCTTTAATATTTGATTGAATAGGATCTTTTCAAAGATTTTGGTAATAGGGCAGATATTAGAGATGGTTTGGTAGTTCTTGAAGTCCTTCAGAGAGGCTGTTTTATGGAACTGGACAATAGTAAAATGTTTAAAGGTTGGATACATGAATTCTGTTGTAAGGGAGATGATAAAGACAAGGATGAGGGCGTTTGCAATATTTTTAACTGATTTTCTGAGGAGTTTATGGAAAAGGATATTATATTTGACTGACGTGCTGTTTTTGTTCATTAGAAGCTTTTTGGTTTGTTTTGCAGTGATGTTGTACTGGGGACCACTCAGATTTGTTATTGTAGAATCTGGTTCTAATTTAAATTTGTTACAGTAGTGACCAGCCATGATGAGTGTTTCAGATATAATATTTTGAGAACTAGTATGTTCATTGTCAGGTCAGGTTTAATTGGTGTCCAGTTATCATGTTTCAGGTCTGGACAATGATTTTCATTCTAACAGCTGGAGCAAAAAACTACTTATTTTTGTTGATAGTATCTGGAGAGCAGAACATTTTTAGTAGCTGAAAATTCTAGAAACGGAAGCTTATATTCATGCAGTGGGAACAGAAGGTACATTTGTGTAAGTAAATATACCATAAAATTAGATGTTTGAATAGATAGCAACTATATGGGATGTATCCTGCCAAGGATCAGACCAAGAAGCCAGCTTCTAAAACTTTATGGCACCTTCCACACACCCTAGCCACTGTATAGCTAGGGAAGAGCAGTTTAAAGTCTGCTGCTAGTGCTAAAAAACTTCACAGCTTTCTTGCCTCAGAAAAGGGATGCTAAAGCCCTACCAAGAAAGAGCAGTACTAATAAAAATCTCACACGCTATCATAAAATCAGCAAACAACAGTGAGGGATCTCTTACAATAATCTATGTGAACATCTGCTGCTATGGTAAGTGTACTTACACCACTGTACCATGCTGATCATTAGATCACCGGTGCAATACCTAAGTTATACGACTTAATACCAGGGGTTAGAAAGAAAGTGAGGAGGAAAAGGAATCGGAGGCAGGAAACCCTGGATGATGAGCACAGCAAAGTATTCTCTGTACCTAGAGAGGTAATTTAATTTGTTTTACTTGGTAAAGGTGCATAAAATGAGCAAGTTGCTGCCACTAGTGTATTTCTAGAGTCCACCCCTTTCCAAAGAGTCATAGAAGTAGCCAGAGTCCTGACAGAGTGGGCCCTGAATTGGCCTGGAAGTATCTTGCTATGGTGAGAGAAACAAAAAGAAATAGCAAGAAAAAATAGAAATTGCCTGTTTTGAGACTGACTGCCACCTTTATCTTACCTTTAGAGGAAATAGAGAGTAGAATAGAAGTCCTGCAGGTTTTTATTCTGCCATTGTAGTAGCCGAGCTCCCTACGGACATTCACAGTGAGTAAAATTCTGTCTCCCTTATTTTTAGATTCTGGGAAGAAATAGGGAGATGAGTTGCCTAGCTCAATGTAAACACATTAAAGGAAGGGGTTGTTTTCAAAGTTACCCTAACTTTTTGAAAAAATTAGATAGGAATTACTCATAAGAGGCTGTAACTCAGATAATCTTTTTGCAGAAGTCAGCTCAGTCAGTAGCAATGTTTTTTATTTTTTATTTATTTTATTTTACATTTGTTTACCGGGAAAGTCCGACTGGACACAGGTCCATTTTCAGCAGAGGCCCGGGAAGAAAAGGTCCAAGAGAAATACAAACATTTGAATATACAAAACAACAGTAACAATATTATACAATGCATTATAATATAGGAGAGCCTTCATTTCAGTGATTTACTGTATATACATGACTCTATATCTGCTCTGTGTGTGTGTGTGTGTGTGTGTGTGTGTGTGTGTGTGTGTGTGTGTGTGTGTGTGTGTGTGTGTGTGTGTGTGTGTGTGTGTGTGTGTGTGTGTGTGTGTGTTGTATGTATTTCTGTGTGTGTGTATATATATATATATATATATATATATATATATATATATATTTTTTTTTTTTTTTTATATTATGTTATCCAATATAAGAATGTCTGGCAGTTAACAGCTCAGTCAATAGCAATGTTTTCCAATATGAGAATATCTGGCAGGTAACAGCTCAGTCAGTAGCAATTTTTTCCAATATGAGAATGTCTGGCAGGTAGCAGCTCAGTCAGTAGCAATGTTTTCCAATATAAGAATGTCTGGCAGGTAGCACCTCAGTAAGTAGCAATGTTTTCCAAAATAAGGATGTCTGGCAGGTAACAGCTCAGTCAGTAGCAATGTTTTCCAAAGAAAGAATGTCTGGCAGGTAACAGCTCAGTCAGTAGCAATGTTTTCCAATATGAGAATGTCTGGCAGGTAGCAGCTCAGTCAGTAGCAATGTTTTCCAACATAAGAATGTCTGGCAGGTAGCACTTCAGTAAGTAGCAATGTTTTCCAATTTAAGAATGTTTGGCAGGTAACAGCTCAGTCAGTAGCAATGTTTTCCAACATAAGAATGTCTGACAGTTAGCAGCTCAGTCAGTAGCAATGTTTTCCAACATAAGAATGTCTGGCAGGTAACAGCTCAGCCAGTTGCAATGTTTGCCAATATGAGAATGTCTGACAGGTAACAGCTCAGTCAGTAGCAATGTTTTCCAATGTAAGAATGTCTGGCAGGTAACAGCTCAGTCAGTAGCAATGTTTTCCAACATAAGAATGTCTGGCAGGTAACAGCTCAGCCAGTTGCAATGTTTGCCAATATAAGGATGTCTGGCAGGTAACAGCTCAGTCAGTAGCGATGTTTTCCAATATAAGAATGTCTGGCAGGTAACAGCTTAGTCAGTAGCAATGTTTTCCAATATAGGAATGTCTGGCAGGTAGCACCTCAGTCAGTAGCAATGTTTTCCAACATAAGAATGTCTGGCAGGTAACAGCTCAGTCAGTAGCAATGTTTTCCAATATAAGAATGTCTGGCAGCACAGAGGACTAAAGTTCTGACCTTATAGGTTCATAAGCAGGTATTGGGCTATTGGCCCAATTGCTTACGTAAGCCTAGCCAACAAGGTTCCCTGGCTTACTCCACCCAAGAAAGTTATTTTCCTGTGCCACTGTCGAGCAGAGACACAGAAGTGATCCCCGGGGTGTATTTCCTATTTCCCATCCACTCATCAAGATTTTTCTTGAAGAGTGCTAATGAAGAACTTTGCTTGACATAGATGGGTAGCCTGTTCCAGAGTATGGAAAGTCTCTGGGACAGGAATCTATCCCTCCAGCATGTCCTGTTTATTGTGGTGACAAGGTTTAGGTCCCTAAAGCGTGTAGCTCGGAGGGATTGGGATTTCTTTAGGTGTAGCTTGTACAACAGCTCTGGGTTTGACATAGCTTTATATGTTAGGCAGAGATCACCTTGGAGTAGGCGATATGCTACAAAGTAAAGCTGGAGTTTTTTGAGGCAGTCAGTGTAGGGCATTTGTTTGAGGCCAGTGATACTCTCTGTGAGGTACTTTTGTGTCCTTTCCAGCTGCTGCAGATGTCCTGTGAGGTACATTCCAAAAGGGGCGTTGTACTCTATAATGGGTCTAATGAGTGTCGAGTAGAGGGGAACAATGACCATTTTTTTCCTGGATGAGAACCCTTTTATGATGAGGTATGCCACATAGAAAGACTTCCTGACTACTGTGGTGATGTGACTATCAAAGGTGAGACTACTGTCCACCTGGGTCCCAAGGTCTCTTATCACACATTTGGTGTTAAGTAGATTGCTGCCTATGTGGTAGTTCATGGGTACAGAGTTTTTACCAAAAGGGATGACACTGCACTTTTTGGCATTGACCTTGAGGCCATGGCTCTGACACCAGGCATCTGTCTCAGTGAGGCCCTTCTGTAGGAAGTCCACATCATTTGGGGACTTGACTATGGATCCTAGTTTGCAGTCATCTGCGAACTTTGTTAGCCAGAGGCCTTCTGTGTTAACCTGTACTTCACAGAAGTAGATACAAACAGGACCAAACAGACCTGCTAATGAAATGAGCTGCTTACTGTGCCAGCAGAGCATGGTTTGAAACTTCCCACCTTCATTTGCCTACCATGTGACTTTGAACAACCTATTTACCCAGTCAGTGCTTTGGGTTGAGTTCCTTAATGGTCTGCTGGACTACATATCTAGTAACTGTCCACCAAAATCAGCCTCGTGAGTAGGTTCAAAAGGAAATAATAGCACACGATTTTCTACTACAAAATGAAGATCATATGACCGAGCCACCTGCCCTCTAGGTGGCCATGTATGTAAAACCTCTTTAAAAAGCTCCAGAACCAGAAGGCATGTACTAATTTTAGATGAAATATTTAGGAGTACAATTCTCATAAGGTGCAACAGAATAGTTTTACATTTTTCAAGGGTGATACATTTCCTAAGGGTTCATCTTGGTTTAAGGTCTTTATTCTTAAGTAAAAGAGTCAGACTTATATCATTTATTTTGTTATTTTTCATTTTA
Organism: Protopterus annectens; assembly: GCF_019279795.1. Lineage (NCBI taxonomy): Eukaryota > Metazoa > Chordata > Ceratodontiformes > Protopteridae > Protopterus > Protopterus annectens. Next base: position 1,216,813,656 of record NC_056737.1, on the reverse strand, counting down.
TTGTTGCATATACAGTTTCAGTAGTGAAGGAATTTCACTTACTAGTATGGGCATAAAGGTGTTAATGGATTTTAATAATGTTTTAATTAGTGTCATTGGTATTATGACTGGATAGGGTTACTATTTAAAGAAGAATGATGTTTACAGGGTTGTTATCTGATGAAGTCCTATGTTCATAGGTCTCAGCCTCTTAAGAGGTCAATGTGGAACACAGACCCTGACAATGTGTGACAAACAGGCAAAACGTGGAACACCCTATTTTCACACTGTGTGAAAATGCAACATTTCCAATAGCTCCATGCAGTGCAAAGAATTTTGATTGGGTCGCCGATGCTAAACCAATGTTATGTGTTCTCGATATGGATGCCAAGATTCACCTCTCAAGCTTTACTTTTTATGTGAATTTCTTTGTATTCATGCCTCAGACACATATTAAGTTGATTAGCATTGGTGACCCAGTCATAATCCTTTACATTATGTGTTCTTGACATGGATGCCGGATTCACCTCTCGAGCCTTGGTCTTGGGATGAATTTCTTGGTATCCATGTCTCAAATGGTGATAACATGGTTTCAAATGGACACCCAGTTATTAGTTAAATGATGTATACAGGCCCCTCATCAGTAATTAGCGATGCTTGGCTATGTGGGTGATATTTGTGTGGGGTTTGCTACTTCACAGCTGGGGTCACTTTTTGTCAAACATGTTGATAAATGTCAGTATCCTCAGTATTGTGCATGTTACCGGGTATGTAAAATATGTAAATATAAGAATGTGGGATTTTTTAACCTTTTTGTGTGGAAATATACAAAAATAGTCTTGCATCTTTAACAGTGGATTGTAGGGGAATTGTTACCATGTATTCTATACTTTATTGTTTTATTTACTGGTCTTCAGGTGTCCTACAATATTCCACCAGTTAATCATTGTGCTCCAGCAGGAAAGGAAACCTTCATCCACCACTGCACCTGTCACATTTCTGTTCTCATTTCTCTGTGGATGTACTGACATTTGGGTGAGTGGCCCTTTAAAGGACCAATAGAGCGGCGAATCTCAGTATCCCAAACAAATACACTGAATCAATCTGGTTGGCCTACTCTATTAGACATCAAAAATTAGCATGCAAAACTTCCAAAACCTCATGCATTATTCAGATATCTCTTCAATGTGCTCTTACCCTCCAATCACTCTTAAGGTGAGAATACTCTTACTGTCAGAGTCTTGTTTATATATAATAAGTTCGTCGACGTCCTCTGTTTTCTCATCCTTGGTGAATGCTTGATTCACTGTTTTCCATTTTTGTACTGAGCGTGCAAATATTGTAATTGGTAAATAATAACTTTGCTACATTTAATTAGAGCTGTACTTGAAAAGAGATCTACAGTCGTCTGTACACTATTCCTGTAACTGAATTTAACAAATGTAAGTAAATTATATATATAATATATACACACACACTTCATGAATGCTTTCATTTGAATGGTTAAACTGTTGAACAACTCCATGTTGGTGCAGCATGGTATTTCAGCGAAATGGAAATTACAAAAGGAAAAAAACGCTGCTTGATGACTGGAGGGTGTGAGTTTATCTTCCCATCAACAAACCCAGTCTGGCTGTGAATCTATGATCCATTTTGTCCAATAAGATACAGTAAGTTAGTCTTGGTTATGAAGTCTTGCTTTCAAAGTGATTTGTGGAAACTGATTCTCCATTGCCTCTCAAATCCCTACCACAGTTTTCTGACAGTTAAATGCACACACACACACACACACACACACACACACACACACACACACACACACACACGTATGTATATTGTGTATGTATATATATATATATATATATATATATATATATATATATATATATATATATATATATATATATGTACATACATAGTTACAATGTTTCAGCAAACACTCTACAGTAAAGCAACCTACATCATTTTAAAACACAAGCCAGCCTGTTGGTTTCTCTTTGGTGCGATAACAAAACTCGTGCGGAGCCAAAGCTGTTCAATGCAGAACAGCAGAACTGTGCGCTAGTTAGGGCCTGAATATAGCGTATTCAGCATAATCCAGAGAACTTCACTGCTCAACCTATGTTTTGGATGAAAATGTTGTGATTTTTGTTGAGTTAATAAAGTTTTACAAACTGATGGAAGTGACGTGCAAAGTCCATGTTTAATTTAATTTAATTTAATCTCACTGTTATTAGTTTTTATGCTAAGCAAGTGCCCTGTCATTTTTAAGTTTTTAAGTTTTGGTAACCCTTTAAAAGCTGTTTTACTTGAGGCAGGTTAGAAATGGGGTGATTTTAAGGACAATCAGACATAACTGAGAGGTGAATTTTGATAGAAGAATAAGAAAGACCAGAGGATGACAGCTCAGATATTCTGCACACTCAAAGGGGTCAAAGACTTAAAAGTATCTTAGTTCTTGTCTTGGCACCAACTTAAAAAATCTTTTCCACTTACCTAAATATGATTTTTAGCAGAAGGTTTCTTTGTCTACTTTAACACCTGATCATAGGTTCATAGGTGTTTACTAGGCTAATGACCACAAGGGCCTTTTTAAGCCTAGCCATGCATTCCAAATCTCTGACAAGTTCTGATACCCTTGATATGTGTAAGCATGGGCCTGGGAGATGAGCCATTTACAGGTTACCTGTGTCCACTAAAGACATGGGTGCCAAACCAGGGATGAATTTCTGGTTTCCCATTTCAATTGTCTACACTTGAATTGGGTTAGGGAGGAACTCTGCTTCACATTGATGGGGAGTTTGTTCCATAGATGGGGTAGTCTCTGGGATACATACCTATCTCTCCAGCAGTTCCTATTTATATCACAGGCAAGGTTTAAGTCTTTAGAACAGGTAATTCTGGTTCTGTTTATCTGTGGATATATAGGAGGTCCATTAGAGTGGGGTCTGACAATGCCCTCTATGCCAGGCTTAGATCTCCCCAAATGCCTGTAGGAGACAAAATACAGCGATAGGGCCTTCAGGCGGTCTGCATAGAACATTTTACTTATGCCTTGTATTCTCTTAGTGAGAAATCTCTGTGGATGTTCCATTTGTTGAATATGCCTGGTTAGGTACATACCAAAGGGGGCATTATACTGAATGATAGGTATGATGAATGACGAATATAGGGGTACAATGACTTCCTTGTATCTAGATGCTATGCCTTTGTTTATAAGTTGCACAACATAGAATGACTTCCTTACTACTGTAAACACATAATGGTCAAAGGCTATATTACTATTGGTCCCTGACTACTGGGACAAATCTAAGGGGTGTGTTGTCAATATGGTAGTTACCAGGGATGGATGACTTCCTGAAGGATACTTTTATGCATTTCTTGGCATTTAGTTTTAGTACAAGTCTCTGACACCAGTTGTTTGTCTGTGTCAGCCCATCCAGGAGAACATTTGCATCAGTGTGAAATTCAATGACACTTCCTAATTTGCAATCATCTACATATTTAGTCAGCCAGAGACCAGTGACATTGGCCTTGACTTCTGAGAAGTAAATGACAAAAAAGTGCAGTCTAAGGACTGATTCCTGAGGGACTCCACTTGTGACTGGCCTCTTTGTAGAGGCGGACTCCCCAATTCTAACTTCCTGGTTCCTGTCTATGAGACAGTTGGCTATCTACCAGGTGTCATAAGGGTTTGCACCAAACCTCTTGAGTTTGTCAACAATGCCCAAGTGAAGTATTGTGTCAAATGCCTTGGCCAGGTCAAGGTAGGTAGTGTGAACGATTTTGCCCTCATCCATTGCTTTGGTGACCTTCTCAAAGAAGTCCACCAGGCTGAGTAGGCATGATCTGCCCTGGAAGAAGCCAGACTAGGTTTGGACCAGTGTCTGGAGGTTTACTATATCTCTGTTGATCATCTCCATGATAATTCTTTCCATGACTTTGCTTGTAAGACAAGTGAGACTTATGGGTCTGTAGTTTCCAGGGTCTATAGATGGCCCACCTTTGTGCAGGGAGATCTACTCAGGTACTACAATTCTATCATATGAGCAGTTAAGTGACAAATATGAAAGCTGGAAAACATCAAACAACCCCTGTCCTGTGTGAGTAACTCCAGTCTGTGTGGAAGTTTGTGATGATTGCTTTTGGTCATTCTAAAAAGAAGGGAGAATCACTGTTGCCTGGGGGAAAAGGGAGTTACCACAATTATCTTTGGGAAGCCCTTTTGAATTGTTATAAGAATCCTGGTTATCGAAGTGAGGAAAAAATGCACAAGCATTCTTGTCCATAGGAATGAAAATGCATTTGTCTTCCAGGCATGTGTGCAAGGACTCTTGGAGCAGAATTTCTTCAACTGTGGGGTGTTACTGGAGCCAAACAAATCTACTTGAGGAAAACTAGAATGATGAGATGACACCAGGCTCTCAGCATGAAACGAACAATCTTTTATTTTAAAACAACACAAGCGCTTTCACAGCTCCTGCTGCTTCTTCAGATGTTAGTATAAAAATGCAGTCACACACACACAGCAATTTATACAGAACTTCAACTAGCAAATCAACCAATTAAACAATTATGTATTAAAAGAATACAAACAATACATGTAATTTAAATTTAAAAATAAGAAATAAACTTAAAATCAACTAATGCACATAAGTGTATGTAAAGATCATCTAAAAAGTGAGCGTGTTTGTAACAAAGGTTTAAGGGGGACTCTATCATTTAGTCCTGAACCATAATCAGCCCTTAGCCTAGCTATCCACTTGCTCTCTAAGCTTTCAGTAGCATTCCTAACATCACCCAACCTCTTAGTAGCTACCTGTGCTATAACCTGAAACTTAAAACAAGGTGTGTGTGAGGTGAAGTTCACATGTTTAGAAAGAGCACTGCACTCAGTACCATTTTTATATGTCTTAAGTGTTCTACTATACGCTCCTTCAACTATCAGTCTTGCCTACATAAAACTTTGTGCAGGCAGTGCAGCATGCCAAATAAACCACACGAGAAGAAGTGCAAGTAGCTTGAACATCAAACGCATACTGCTTACCCTGATCTGGATATATAAACCAGTAGTGTCAATATAACTGCAGCACTTACAAGTATGACATGGTCTAGTTCCTTTATAAGTGGAACCCATTTTATTCCTAGTAGTTTTACCATCAATAAACTGTTTTGGGTAAAAAAGCATCTGTTATTATAATCATTTCTTCTTAAAGATAAAGTTTGTTGAAGAGTTCCCCACAGATGGATCATTTCCTGAAGACTACCTGGCCCAGTTTCCACTCCTGAGGGTCTGACCTTGTCCTGCTCAACTTGTCTGCAGCAGTCTTTTGCTGTGAAAGAATGTATGTATGTTTGTATCCCGGACAGAGAGATTGGGTTGAATCTCTCATTCCCAGGCTACCATAGCAGGTTTGTTTATGCACCACATCACTATGGTGTGTCTATGATTACTATCAGAAGGCTGGAGTCTAAAGATGTTTGAGAGATTTGAGAGCATTTACTAGAGCTATCATTTCCTGGACAATTATACCCTTTGATTTGTCTTGCTTGTTCCTCAGGCCCTGGGCTTTTGCCTCCCTGGACACAGCTTCCCAAGCATAGTCTGATGCTGCTGTGATTACAGACCGAGTAGGGGCTAGAAGGAAAAAAGGCAGACCTGAACTGAGAAATAACTGATTCAGTGATCACAATGTCTCCTTTTTCACAAACTCTAGTACTGGAAACTGAAATGAAAGGGAATAATGCTGGTGCTGAGTCCAAACTAATACTATGTTGTTGTGTCTTTCGGCTTTTCCCGGTTAGGGGTCGCCACAGCGGAACTCCGGTCCACTAATGATTAGCAGTAGATTTTTACGTGCCAAGTTGCCAGCTCTGATGCACAACCTTCAACGAAGGTACGCCCATTCACACATGTCTCCACACAGAAGACACTCTAGCTGAGAATCGAACAGGACAACGTCTTACTGTGAGGCGACAACGCTACCACAGCACCACCACCGCAGCTAATACTATAAACCATTGAATTTTCCTCATGTGAAGTCTTGCCAAAGGAATCATGAGAATAGTAAAGGCCATGAAGCATTGAAATCTAAGATATTCTGGGGCAGATGTTAGAAACTGTTTTGAAAATATCAGAAAGAGCTCCTTTTAACATTTTACTTTGTCCAAAGGAAGAAAAACCATTATGAGGGTTGTGTCTGGAGGACATCTCAGAAACACTATTCTGTGAGATGCAATGAGAGAAGATTTCTCTATATTCACATGAAAACCCATACTAAGAAGGTCTTTTTTATTTAAATCAGAGCATCTTGAAATCTTGTGTAAAAATCTGCAAAACGAAGACAGTCATCTAAGTATGAGAAACTGTAAATTTCCTATAACCTACAATGGGCTATTATAGGAGCCAGGCATTTTTTAATGCTCTCAGAGGTGTTGCAAAACAAGGAAAAAACAGAAAACTGAAAATGTAAAGCAGACAGAGAAAAATGTAAAAAGCATCTAAAATCTTTGAGGAATGGAATGCATTAAGCATCTTTTACATTCAAAGTTAGTAGAAAAATTAGAATTGAAAAAAAGAAGTATCAGAAACTATAAAGACACATTAAAGAGATTATATATAAAGAGGGGAAAAACATCAAAATAACAAATCTAAATCACAGATTACAAAGTTTTAGTAAATATGAAAAAATTAATAAAATTGAGATAAACTTAGATAACAATTAACTAACTGATAGTTATTTGAAGAAAAATATACATCATAAATTAACTAATAAACAGAAAAGTAAAACTGATATGACTTTTTCTGTTAAAAGGATCGAAAGACAAAATTAAAAGTCTCAAAACCAACAAGGCTGCAGGATTTGATGGTATCACCCCAGAATTGAATAAACTGCTACCTGACAATATTTTAAAAACCTTATTGAATATCTTTAATAAATCAAAACTGCTGCGAATATTACCCCTCCTGGAGATAGTCTAGAATTATACATCTCTTAAAATCAGATAAAGATCCTGTATCATATGCTTCTTATCACCCTATCAAACTTTTGAACTTAGACTACAACATTTTCATATCTATACTAGCAAAAAGGCTAAACCAAATACTCCTGGGGATTAATAATTAAAGATCAACCTGGCTTTATAATAAACAGAAGAGTACAAGGCAATATTATAAGAGTTTTTCATTAACTGATACAGGTTCATAGGTTCAAAGGTGTGTACTAGGCCAACGGCCTTGGAGCCTTTACAAGCCTAGCCCATAGAAATGCCCTGGCATCATGCCGTCATTAGTTCCTGGTGCCTCTATCAAGTAGAGCCATTGGAGTGACCCCCGGGGTGAATTTTCTATTTCCCATCCACTCATCAAGATTTCTCTTGAAAAGGGCCAATGAGGTACTCTGACATGTATGTGAAGTCTATTCCAGAGCATGGGCAGTGTATGGGTTGTGAACCTATCCCTCCAGCATGTCTTGTTGATTGTGGTAATGAGGTTGAGGTCCCTGGAGCGTGTGATGCGGAGGGATTGGTATTTCTTTAGGTGTAACATTTCTAACAGGGTTGGGTCAGACATGGCTTTGTAAGTCAAGCAGAGATCACCTCTTAATAGATGATATGAAACAGAGAAAAGCTGGAGTGTTTTGAGTCTGTCCATGTAGGGCATGTGTTTAATGCCTAGGATCCACTTTGTGAAGTACTTTGTGGCCTTTCCAGCTGTTGCGGGTGTTTATTGAGGTACATGCCAAATGGGGCATTATACTCAATTTAAATAAAAAAAGAAATATCAGTAATAAGTCCAGATATTGATAAAGCTTTCGATCGTTGAACTGGCCTTGTTTGTTTAAAATATTAAATGAATATAACTTTCCTCTAGTTTTACAAATTTAATTAAAACACTTTATAGCCATTCAGTATCTTATGTCAGAATACGTTCCTTGCTATCTAGACCCTTTAATGTAGCAAAAGGTATGAAACAAGGATGCCCTCTTTTCTCTTTATTATTTACTCTAACTATAGAACCACTAGCTAACTATATATAAGATTTAACATTAATATTAAAGGATGAAGACTCCTAATCTGCTGGGAGGAACACTACGTAACTCAGATCTGGCGTAGCAATGGATAAACTTTAAAATACCGACTGATAAAAGACTAGAGCTAAAACAGTTCACATAAAAACAATTCACATAAGCACTTTCGTCCTGTGCAAATACAAGACTTCTTCAGGTAAAATTCAGTAATTAATCATTTAAATATCCCATTCAAAACCCCATCACAAAATAGTTCAACCTATCAAAATTGTTTCTAAGGCCAGCCTCCAATAATAAACCAATCAAAAGGCCAAATTAGATTCAGCGCCTGTGGCAAGAACCTGAAATTAAAATACTATTATTATATATAAAAGAAGAGAACCATTGTAAATAATTAAAACATATTCAACCTTTTAAAACATAATATTATCTTCTTAACACTTTTAGCCTTAAAACACTAGATATAGAACAGTATTCATTTAAACTGGGGTATTCAGTCACGTTTAACACCAGTTGCCAAAATACTTCTTCCATTTCAAGATAGGCAGCCCAAGATCCCCCTTGTCGATCACAGTTAACTTTCTGAATAACCAGAAACTTAAACAAATGATAAACAAATGATCTATGTTAGTCAGAATGTGTTTTGCTCGAGCGTTTGTAACCTTTTTCTTTTTCATATCATAAATATTCTCATATATATGTTTCTTTAGCATATGTTCTGTCTTCCCCACATAGTGTATGTCGTATAGCTGACATAGGGCAGTATAAACCACCCCATATCTTTCCTTAAATACTATATTAAACCAGCAAAAGTTAAATTATTACAAACCAAAATATACTTACAAAAGTTACAATGACCAGATTTTTGCATAACACCATTCATAATGGCCCTATTGTGGCTAACAGGACATTTCAAAATAGACTTAAGACTGATACCCCTTTTACACACTATGTAGGGATGATCATCCATCCTTTCTCTCAACTTGCTATCACTCCTTATTAATGCCCAATTCTTTATCATAACTCATTCAATCATGCCACTTTTCATATTGAAGGTGGTCACAAAGCCATACCCAAATTTTCCATCAACTTCTCTTCTGGGTGTGGAAAATGGTTCAAATATCCCATTTTGTTTTAAGACTGGTTTTTAAAAATCAACCTCCCTCTTAAGTATTACCTCGTTTTTTGGGGCATTAATAAAGTCAGTGGGATACCCCCTCCTCAAAGCTTAGATTTTCACATTCACTCAGGAAGTCCAGCTCCTTAGTTGCCATCCTGACAGCCCAAAGAAATTGCCCCTTCACCACTGACTTTTTCTGTACCAAGGGGTGTGCACAACTGTAATGCAAAAGGGCATTAGAATAGGTGGGCTCCCTATAGAAGTTTGCAAAACAGACATTATTAATAATATCCTTTTCTAAAAGCATGTCTAAATAAGGAATTATTCTCCCCGTACTTCCATACTAAAACATATCATCCAAATAATGGGTATAAAGTCTAAAAGAGTCCTTACATTCTCTATTAACCACAAAATGCTTCTCCCAATAAATCATCACTATATTAACAAAGAGCCACTACTAGAGCCCATCGCCACACCTTTTTTCTGTAAAGAGGATCTACCCTCAAAAATAATACAATTATTTTTAAATATTATTTCTAAAAGTTCTTCCTACAGATTAATTTTCTCTCGTTCCACATTATTTTCTAGTAAAAAAATCATAGAACCATTTAACTCTCAAACTATGGGGAATGACTGTATACAGGTCTTTTATGTCTAGAGTGACTAAATAATCATCAGTGACACATTGCAGATCATTAATTTTAGTTAAAAAGTCCCACGGATCTATACACACCTGTTTTTCTGTAAGATATTTAAGTTGATAATCAAGCCATTTAGCAAAGGCACTGGTAATTGAACCCCTTGATTCGACTATGGGATGCATCGGAGGATTATTACGTCCTTATGGATTTTTGGTATGCCAAAGATGACTCGGATGACTGGATAGCTTACATTCAGATAATTAAAGTCTTTGATAGGGATCCTTCTTTATATTAACAAATCTTTCAATTGTAATTGGATGTTTTGGTAAGCCACATTTAGTTTGTTAACTGAAACTGGGCAATAGGTGTTATCATGCAATCATTTAAACATCTTCTCATTATACAAATCTCTATGCATAGCCGCTGTACCCCCATCCTTATCTGGTTTCATCAACATTTCTCTCTTTTATCCAAGCAATTTCTTGCAGCTCCATTTTAGTAATATTTTATCCTATAGTATTCTTGTTTTGGTTCATTAAATACCTAATATCCAATTCACAAATCTTTTCAAATAAATGGAATGTTGGATGCAAGGGTGGGTTAAAAGTGCTAGAAATCTTCAAACTTGTCATCACCTGTGGCATACAATAAAACAAACTTTTGAGATTCAGTTTTCTTGTATATAACTTCAAATCAGTCAATAAATGTGCAATATTAAAATGTCTTCATGGGACAAAATTCAGACCTTTTGAAAGTGTGTCTACCAAAGCATTTATAATAGTAAATTGGGTAAAATTAAAGACGTTAAAGTCACCTTGTTCATTAAAAAGAATTTCACAAATCTTATTATCCAATGGGATCAGCCCATTGTTCAATAAGCTTTCACAAAAGGCTACATTCATGAAGTCATTCATCTATGAGTTTGCCAACCCCGCTGATATATTTGTACAGGTTGTGGGTGGTTTTTTTTGTTCCATTAGTTCTTTTTGTGCGCAGCTCATTGTTTGCCTCCCATTGGTTCATCTGTTGTTTTCTTTTTAGCCTCTTGGATCTGCGAAGTGGTGGATAGTCTTCCTGATTCAATAAAATAATTCAGTGTTTCCTCTTGTTCACTATTAGCCACTGACGCTAGGTTTTGTGAAATCTGATTCATGTTTCTCTGAGGAACAATATATCGCTTTTGCTATGGCACTAGATTATATCTTCTATTCCCCCAAGTTTGTCCTCTCGGGGATTTAGGGTAGGTGATGCCATTAGCATATTCAATTCAGTCTCTTTCCAATTTCAGTAAGTTTATTATTCTATAGTTGTTGAATTTTACCATCTATACTCGAAAAAATATAATCGTAGTCATATTAATACCTGTCAAAATTGGAATAATTTGTAATAATTGAATTCAGTTCACTGGTTTCCTCAATACATTTATCAATCAAAACTTTATTATGTTTCACCAAAATGTCCATGTACTCACAACCATGCCTACTAAACATATTTAGTAACTCCTTATGTAGGGCTGACTCTGCCTACAAACCAGTTGGATATTTCCATACCAGCAGGCCCTTTTGGTACCCTACTGTTCTTAATGCAGTCACTTAAAACTTTAATTTAGTTGTATTTTTTTTTATTTAAAAAATGTATAATCCATCTCTTCCAACATACCTTTAAATGTCATATCAGGTGTTTCTGGGGCTGCCCCAAAAGTCACAGTTTTATCAAGCCAGTCTCTGAAAATAGGAAAAACACAGCAATTTGCACAACACAAAGTTGTCCACAATATTAGACTGATTTAAACCACTGCTGGTTCCAAGGAAGTTATTGGTACATCCGTTATTATTACACCCTTGTCATGTAATACCAGGGGATGCAGGTACTTGCCAAGGTATAATAGAATCCACTCTCTGTGTAAGTTGTTGCACTAACATCATCAGGTCGCCGAAACTCCATGGGAGATTTTCCATGCTGAGTTGGGAAAATAATCCCTGTGAGCCTGCCACACCTTCCGAAGCCATGAAACTTCCTGCTCCACAAACACTAGACAACCAACAAAAAAACTTCACAAACTACGAAGACACACAATCTGGCAGGAAGAACGCCTCATAACTCAAATCCAGTATAGCAACAAATAAAGTTTAATATACTGACTGATAAAAGACTACAGCTAAAATACTTCACATAAAAACAACTCACATAAGCACTTTCATCCTGTGCAAATACAAGACTTCTTCAGATAAAATTCAGTAATAATCAATCATTTAAATACCCCATTCAAAACCCCATCATAAAATACTTCAACCTATCAAAATAATTTTTAAGACCAGCCTCCAATAATAAGCCAATCAAAAGGCCAAATTAGACCCAGACCCCTTGGCAAGACCCGGAAGTTAAAACACTTATATTTAAAAGAAGAGAACCATCATAAATAATTAAAACATATTCAACATTTTAAAACATAATATTATCTTCTTAACGCTTTTAGCTTTAAAACACTAGATATGGAATAGTGTTCATTTAAACCAGGGTATTCAGTTGTGTTTAATACCTGTTTCCAAAATAGTTCTTCCTTTTCAAGATAGGCAGCCCAAGGTCCTCCATGTAGATCACAGTTAACTTTCTGAATAACCACAAATGAAAACCAATGATCTACATTAGTCAGAATAACCTTTTTCTTTTTCATATCATAAATATGCTCATAGATAGTCTCCTTTAGCATATGTTCTGTCTTTCCCACATAGTAAACTTTACACAGCTGACATAGGGCAATATAAACCACCCCTTTAGTACAACAATCATATCCATCCTTAAATACTATATTAAAACCAGCAATAGTTAAATTATTACAAACCAAAATATACTTACAAAAGTTACAATGACCACATTTTTGCATAACACCATTCATAATGGCCCTATTGTGGCTAACAGGACATTTCAAAATAGACTTTTTTTAAGGACGTTTTAAAACCAAATAAAGAGTTTTAGAGACTATAAAGACAGGATCTGGAACTTTGGAATTCTGATGTAAACTTTAAAAGGGAGAGGTCTAAGACAGGTCTCCAGGTTGCTTTTATCTTTGGCACCAGAAATGTTATTGAATAAAATCCTTTCCCTCTTTTGATATCAGGGAACAGGTTCTATAACCCCCTGAAACAGCATATGATCTAGGACAGGAGAGAAAAGGGAGGTTTGATGTCATTGTTGAAGAGGAATCCCTTTAAAAGGAGGAAGGTAATCCCACCGCCAGTTGAAGCATTTTGAATGATTCTCAGAACCCAAGTGTATAAAGTGACCTGGTACCACAGAGGAAAGCGAAGACCTAGATTTTGGAAAACATTTACAGAACTGCCAGGGAGGGGAGAGGAAAAAAACATGAAGGGTCATATTATCAGTCTGTTTTAGATTGTCCTTGGCCTTAGGAGAACTTCCGTTTCTTTTCTGAACTTCTTTCAGATTGCTTTCTGAAATTTTGATTGCCTGTATCTTGTAGAGAATACTTATTCTGTTTCCTGAAAAAGAAACTAAACTGGAAGAAAAGAGTTTATAAGATTTTGAGAAGGAAGAGTAAAAAGCTGGTTAACCTCTGGAACTAACTTTTCCCTTTCATCCAACCTTTAACAACCTTAGAAGAAGAATTCTATATAATAACTTTTTATCCAGGGGACAATTAATGATCTCCCATTGATCCCAATTAATCTCCCATTAATGATCACCCACAATTACCTCCATACCATCATGCACCAACTTCAAAACTTTATTAAAAGCGCACCTAAAAACATGCTGGCTATGCCCTTGCAACTCCCACTCTAATATCATCCACCCCATCCAACTACTACCTTTCTTTCACCTCCACTAACTACCTTGATGATAGCAAGCTCAGATGCTCATAAGCCTAGTACTTATTATACAGCAGGAACTTCTCATTGTTACATTTGTTAATGCCTGTTATGTACTTCACAGATAAAGATTCTAGTTGTCTACTGATGTACTATGTTCTTCATCTGTAAATATGTTGTAAGTAATTTCTATGTTAAATTGTTAATCTCTATGTAATCCAATGTAACTACTGTCTGTTTATTTTACTGTGGAGCTTTTCTCCCCGGGCCTCCGCTGAAAATGGACCCACGTCCAGTCGGACACTCCCGGTCAACAAATTTAAATAAATAAATAAGTAAATCTCAGATTTGACATCCTCTAGTAAATGAAGAGAATGCAGCCTGGCAAACCTCCTCATCCCTGACTCAGTGACAGCTTCTTTAGAAACAGCATAAAAAGCATTGTGAACCCATTTTAGAGAATGTTTTGTTACCTAAGGCATAGAAGATACTAAGACTTCATAGATACCTTCGTGTAACCAGTAAATTAGTAATTAGCTTTCTCATATTGTCAAAGGAAGCCAGCAGAAACTTAAGATGTGAGACAATTCACTGCTCTAAAGGCTAAAGTGGAACATGTTTACATTTTCATCCCAAACCTAGCAAAGGCTTTTCCAGGTTGCCAGAAGGAATATGACTAGCTACAATTAGAAGTTTGGCAGAAGCTGATTTTGACAGAGTTAGAAAAAAAAATATTTGAAATGCATGTCCCACAGGGAACCATGATCAAAAAAATATAATATTTTAGATAAAATGTTTAGTGACAAACACTAAAAATATCAGTTTTATCTCTAACATTACTTTTTGATAGAAAAGAAAAACTCTTCTTAAAAAATGATACAGTGTTAGGTATTCCCCAACAGAGTACTTAACTGTGAAAGGTGGAACAAAGGGGGCAGCTGACCTGGACACAATGTATTAGGGGTGCAGTTCCTGAATTCTGTTTCTGTACCAGCATTTCTGAATACTTGTACAAAAAGGCACTGCAGTGGTGCTTTGTGTGCTTTAGAATGTTGCAAGCTAAATGCACAACACCCCCCCCCCCTAACTTTATATACCAATTCAGAGATCACACTACAGTGGCGAATAGAGCAAATTTAAAAGGTTTCCCTTCACTTACATTATGCATTGCATTACTTCCTGGTTGTTGGTCAACTATAGCCATTTGATTCATTTTTTTTGATATTGTTGGTGTTTGCTAAATGCCCATTTTGCTGTTTCCAGTTCGACATTTAGCCGTTTAAGTTATTTTTATTTCAGTAGCTGAACATAGGCCCAACAGAAGCCAAGTTTGCAATTTTTGGTCTGCTGTGGATGTTGGAATGCATTTCTGTTTGAAGGACAACTGATATTCTAATGTAGTAAGATTTAATACCAGGATGACTGCATCTTCTTAAAGAGGTGAGGACAGATCACATGACAGATTTTAACCAGTTATATTTCTTTGTTTTAGAAGATGATTTTATAAGATACATTAGCAGTCGGAATATAGCCTGGAATTTGAGCTGAAAAACATAAAAGCCTGTCCTTTTATTTGTTTATTTATTTATTTTATTTTTTTAACCAGGAGTCAGTTATTTGAATATCAATATTTCAATGTTGAGTAATATGGTTCTTGTGCCTGTGGTGGGTCCTTAGAAGACCTGAGAAGAGCTAGATATTCATCATATATAGCTGCTTAAAAGTCTGAGAGATCCTATATCTGGGAAATGAGAAAAGTGCAAATAAGAGTGCTTGAAACACGCTGTCCTGCACCCCTGTACCCCTTATCTGAGTTATAATGTGAGCTGCTAGAACAAAGCTAAGGAGGCCACAAGAAAATTTGAATGGGGCGGCAGCCTCAGAGCACTGAGATGGTCTAGAGGAGAAAACATATTTGGGGGATTTTCTTAAGAAGGAAGTACTGGGAACCAAGTTAGTCATTTTACAATAGTTAAATAATAAGGGGCGTAACTTATAGTTTCCCTCCCTCCTCCACTGCTCAGTAGCAACCCCCACCCCATATCTCATGTTACTGATATCTAGGCTGGAATAGCAGACTTTGTGTTTCAGCTTCAATTTTCTAAAGGACAGTAAGTCTGAAGTAGGGTCATATTTTTAACGTCACTCTTATAAACTCATAAAGCTTTTGGAATAGCATGTGCTGACATGCATTAAATTGGTGCCAGTGAAACTTTAAATGAAGAGTTAAGTAGCTATGCAATCAAAAGAGTAAGTAATGAAATAAATATAAAAAGAAGGAAGGCAAAAGGCACAGTGTTATCTGTCATAATGCTTCATTTCCATATGACATCACGTCCCTTTTGGTTGTTAAGTGAGACATACCCACACATTCACAGCCCTGCTTGGGAGCGGGGTGGGGGGCTATAAGTCAGTCTTGTCATTCCTGTACAGTAAATAATACTTTTATTTACATACACAAAACAAATTGTCAGACAGCACATGATCTGCAGAATACACAAAGCACGGCAGACATGGGCAGTAGGTTGGAAGAGAGTCATAAGGCATCTGGACGTAGGTATCTGGATGTATGTGATATTTTTGGAATGCAAAAGCAAACTGTGAAACCCAGACATGGTTCATCTATAACAATCAGAATAAATTCAGGAGCTGGAAAGGAGCACCACAATGCGAAAGTACATGATAACTGAGTAACTGGTGCAAGATGGAGCCTGATTACAACCTCCAGATCTACCCTTCCTGAGCAAGGCACAAGCTCCTCAATTTTCCATATAGTACAACTCATGAGTGCAAACCTGTAGCATTGAATGAAATAAGCCATACATTGCCTGTAGCTTCAATATTCACTTCTGATTGTCAAAGCACTAAAGTTAATAAGACTATACATACACATTTCATTGACAGCAAAATAAGTGAAAAGATTTCCAGAAAATCTGTGTTGAATGGACAGAGAAAACAGGCCTATAGTCCTTTAATGAGGTTATTAAGAAAGGCATAGATGATACACCGAGTTGCTGTGATGCAACTGCAATAGGATTTAAAAAATTACTGATAAATGCTGAGCTACTACATAAAGTCCTGATTCACACTTTTTTTCCCTTAGTGGCCATCATTAAAAATGATTAATATTAAAGCACTAAGATTACATTTGAAGGTGCCATGGGAAAAAAAGTACACTAAAATCAATGAATATGTAAAAATATGCCTTATGCTTATCTGTCACTGTCAGCATTACTTTTCTTAAATTCCTAGTGCAAGCAACAACAGAAGCAATGTTACCTACAAAGGGCCTGTTCAGAGGAAGGTAGACATGCTATTTTCATTAATTTTTGAGAAAGTTCATTAAAAAAATAATATTTTCTAGAGTCTACGAAAATAAACTGATTGATCCCAACATTGTGGCAATTACAATCTGCATTTCATTGTACATTAACCCACTGGTTAAAATCTATGGCTTGCAGTATAGGCCAATTTGTTTAGAACTTCACTGGGGCTGTCTCCACAGTTTGTGCCAGCATATGACATTCTACGAATGGCAAAAAGATGTCTGGCCTACATAAATATTGCATGTGTTTACTATTCAAATGATTCGAGAAATTCTTATCTGATTGATTTTAGTTTATCATATAGGTACTTGAGCAGCCTTATGTTGCCCATAAGAATGTAGCCCAATGTGTCCTCAGTGGTATATGCATACTGCTGGTCATTCTAAGGACTTTATCTCCATTCTGTTCCCAAACTATCAGATGTGGCTATACAATTCATGAGCATTGAAGCTTGTTTTTGTATCTTTTGTGGGGAAACAGAATCTGAAAATATTCCGTAATTATGAATGCATGGCACATACATCTACATTACTGAATTATGACTGATTTTCTTTTAAGCATACTGTTCTTATATTGTTCGAACTATATATGTTTAAAGATATAAACTGCTAATGAAAACACATGATACAGAAAGTGACACTGTGAACACATGAGAAATTATGACATTCCACTTCTGCTGATCAGTATGTGATAAAGACAATACACCAAATCTGATAGAGCTGCTCATATTATTTTGACTGATGTTTTTTTTGTCTTATCAGACATAAAGATGCTGCTTCATTGTGACTGACAGATCACTGTGTATCATAGACTCTGACCTAATAAAGAAAACTAGATAGCTTTGTAAATCATTTCTGCTACTAGGAGAACCCACTGCAGAAACAGAGATTACTTGGGCAACCCTGCATATCAAATAACCATACCAGCAGTCAGTAGAAAATCTTTAAGTGAGATTGGTATTAATTACCTCAAATATGCACCTGTAATCACACTTTCTCAGGTAACACTCCATTTACTGGGGCAAAATTGCCAAATAAACAGAACTGTTATTTTCATAATATATGCAGAAAAAGTCACATTGATTCAAAATTAGTTTGCAGTGTTTCAAAGCCATGTACACTTAACAGTTGATGTATTTCAGCAAGGTTCAGATGAGACAGTATCCTAGTATTAGATCTGCCGTTTGTGAGAATAGTTCAGACATCATATAAAAATCTCATGGCATTTGCTGACAAAGAGAGGAAAGAATGTTTACTGACTAACACAATATGTGGTAGTTCCTTTCGATATCAACTCAACAGGGGGCTTCACCTGTGATAGTGCATACAGCAGCTCTCCTAGTTCCTTCAAATACAGCATTCCCTTAACCACAAACTACATCTAAACTCAAGTACTCAGCCAGAAAGATACTTTGAAGAAATCGCACCACCCACAATGTAAAATAACCCCTATACCCTGCAGCAAGTTTGGAACTTCACCTCTGCATGCCTCCTTAGTTTATTATTCTCTCTCTCCTAGGTCACTGCAACCAGAAAAAAAAAATGTAAGTTGCATATGAATAAAAGCAGTTGCACTGTCTGAGTCAGTGTGGTTTTGGGAGAAGAATGACATATCTTTCATCTTTCAGATGACACAATAGACTAAGGCCTCATCTGCCTGAGTTGGTAGTAGCACAGGTGGATATAAAAGATCACATAGCACCTATTGAAAAGAATAGGGGAAGTTCCTGATGCTCTGGCCAAGTTTTTCCTACTAGTATAAATACCACCTTGGGTCTTCCCTTAGAAGAAGTTACTAACCTAGTGGGTAACCTCATCATCAAAGGATAAATAAATAAAATACACAAGAAAAAAGTATGGCAGTGAGTCAACATGAGAAAACAGAGTACATACTTTGTGTTCAAGCTAACAAAACTTGAGGTAATAGACATCAAGAAGCTGGAGGGAAACATTATATATATTAAAAATCAAAAAATAACCCTTAAAAATCATTTTATATGTGTCATGGGCTGTATTTATATTAAAATGCAGGATTCTAACAACCACATTTGTTGTAACTAATGCCTCTTGATTTGATTCATGCAACAAGTACTAATTAAATGTCCATATATTCTAAAAGAATGCATTTTATAATCTCTCACCATGACTATCAGTCTGACTTTTATTCCCTTTAATTAACCATAATTACATTTCCAAAGTGACTGTGGATTAAAATTCATATAGCTTTAAACTCAGATATTTTTCATAAGCTGGTAGTAAATTCTAAACATTCATTTTACTGAAGCACTGGACCTGATGTCTTGTTGCTTATTGGATGGATGGCATAGTGGTGCAGCAGTAGCATTGTTACCTCACAGTAAGAGGTTCTTCGGTTTGATTCTCAGCTAGAGTGCCTTCTGTGCAGAGTTTGCATGTTCTCCGTGCATTCGTGTGGGTTTCCTCCAAGTGCTCTGGTTTCCTCCCACATTTCAAAGAAATGCATCTGGGGTGTTTCTCCCTGGACCTCCGCTGTAAATTAGCTTCATTCCAAGTCGGACTTTACTGGTAAACAAATGTTAAATTCTTCTTCTTTTGGCTTTTCCTGGTTAGGGGTCACCACAGCAGATCACCTGTCCACTCATGATTGGCAGTGGAGTTTTACGGTGTTGAGTTGTCACCCCAGTGCCCAACCTTCTACAGAAGGCACACACATGCACGCACTCACGCCTAGGGACAATTTAGGGTGTCCATTCAGCCTACAGCATGTCTTTGGGATATGGGAGGAAACCAGCACACCCAGAGGAAACCCATGCAACCACAGGGAGGACATGCAGACTCTGCACAGAAGGCACCCCAGCCGAGGATCAAACCAGTGAGCTTCTTGCTGTGAGGTGGCAACACTAACTGCTGCAGGTAAACAAATGTTTAATAAATAATTATTATTGACCTTTCCTCATGCCTTCATCTGTATTAACTTGTTCTGTGTACTAGTCTAGGATGATACAATATTGTGGTTTATGACATACTGTTTTGTTACTGTAACTAACTTTAAAATGAAACTGTATGTGATTACTTGTATCCTGTCTGTTATACTTATTGTATCTGTGACACTTTATTTTATGTATAAACCTTCTGGAGCTTTTCTCCTTGGGTCTCCACTGAAAAGGGGCACCTGCCCAGTCAGACTTACCTGAACAACAAATGTCAAATAAATAAATAAATGAGCGCCATTAAATTGCTCACTAAGACAATGCCAGCAGAAGCCAGCTTTGATTTATTAAAGCATACAGAATTGGCTGCTTCTCTAGAAATAAACTGCCTTCTGTAGAACCACCAAAACAAAAAATGTAGATCCTCTAGGCTATGATTGACTTAGCAGGTACTTCAATTTCTTTCAAGAAGCAGATGCTCCACCTACTGTCTGGGAGCACAGGGCTTTTCTACACTCTATGCAAAATTATTTTTGTCGAATTTCTTGGAATCTGTATTTTGATTTCGGCTTGGTTTTAAGGAATTACTGAAACAACCCTTAGAAAACTCTGCCTTAGTGAGTCATTGTTCAATCCTAAAAAAGAGATATATACTGTAAAGATTTAGTCAAAGTAAGCACATGTTTTGGGACATAATTTCACAAAATTTAATTTAAAGAAGACATCACAGCAAAAGTATAATCTCACTAGAGAAAGACTGCCTTTAGGGGAAAAAACTTCAAAAACTTCCTTGGATTGTAAAAACCCTAACTCCCCAACTTCTCGGTTAAGGATTTACCTCCCCTCTCTCTATGAGAGGTATGTGTAACATACGACTCTCTACCCCTCTATGCTTTCAGTCGTTATACCCCCCACCCACTCCTCTCCTTTACCCTTTTACATCTTACCATATTTCCTTTGTTTATATCCTACCATACATCTGGCACTATGTCAGGGTACTCTGGGGGTTATTCTTCTCTAGTTCACTCGTACTATACTATCCCTTCTCACCTAGGCTGTTGATCAGGCTTTTTCTCTTGTACATCCCTGTGTCTGAATACTTGTTATTCTTGCCTTCTTTCTCCTGCTTTATCATAAAAAAGTACTGCATTTAACTTTGACTTTCTGTAATGTTCTTTCACTATGACAGTTTACTAACTCTTATCCGCCTTGTTATTTGTGTGTTACCTATTACAAGTCATACTTTACCCTGTTTATTATCTGTAATTTGGAGCTTTTCTCCCTGTTATTTGTGTATCTATTATATATTGTATACCAAGTTGTACTTTACTCTGTTTATTATCTGAATGATTGGAGCTTTTCTCCATGGGCCTCCGCTGAAAATGGACATGTATCCAGTCGGATCATCGCAGTCAACAAATGTAAAATAAAATAAATAAATAAAATAAATTGTAAAGAGACAATGGATTTTGAGAAAGATAGGCTGTCAGATATTCAGTTTTCCTTAAAAAAAATATAAGATAGGAGAAATGGTTGGTCTGTTTTGATCTTTAGCACATTGGAGGGGGTTGTAGATCAGTATGCATGTTGAATCTAGTCAGCACATGCTATATAAGTTAGAATGTAAGAACTCAGCCAGGCACACTGGGCCCAGTGAAGGTCAGACACCCCTTGTAGTCCAATACATTGACAAATAGAAGAAAAAACTCAGTAAAAAATTAAAAAAAACTCAATAAAAATTAAATAACAAATACCAAAACACAAACAAAATACCACACTTTAATACTCAGATTTAGCACTTCCATTCCTCAACAGGGAACTTCATCAGAATGACAAATATACCATAATTCTCATTTAAATACTCAGTAAACAAGTACCATTGGTCATGTAATTGTTAAACAAGTAAAATCATTGGTCACATACTAAACAGGACTAAACCAACCATATTAAAAATAATGTTTAAATAAAATACCATAAACACACATGATTCATAAAAAGACGCTCAATAATTCAATATCTCAAGGCCCTCTTTTTTAAAGAAAGGACCAGATAATAATGGTCATTTAAACCAGGGGGGGTACAAGCTTCCAGGCATAATTGCCACATAAGCTCCCAATACTCTAAACCAGTTTCCCAGTCACCTCCTGTCTTGAGGGGCTTTATTTGTTCCAACACCCCGAACTTAAAACCACCATGATCAACAGTTGCTATTGATATTTTTGAATGGAATAGTCAGCATTACCTTATATTAGTAGACTCTTACTCGAATTGGTTTGAAATTGACCTTCTTCCTAACTTAACATCCAGTACTGTCATTACCAAATTGAAGAGACATGTTTCTGTCCATGGCAGTCTGCACAAAATCATTTCTGACAATGGTGCAATCTTTACAAGTCAGTAATTTAAGCAACTTGCTGAGTCATGGGACTTTGTCCATGTTACTAGCAGCCTGAGTATCCACAGTCCAATGGACTAGCTGAGCATGCAGTTCAAAGTGTTAAACATTTGTTGGAGAAATCCATGAGAGATGGTGCTGAGGTTTTTTCTTAACTTACTCAATCTAGGAAACATTCCTTGAGATAATTTGCTAGGCTCACCTGCTCAGAGATAATGTCCAGGCAGATGAGAGCAACTTTACATATCAGTAAACACTTGTTAGTACCAAATGTGAAGAACAACAAATTGATTCAGGCTCAACTTTTGAAAAAAACACCAATCGCAAAAGTTGTACTACGATAAGTCTAGCAAACCTCTCAGACCATTAAAACAAGGAGAGACTTGTAAGAATGCAAATGTCTAAAGGATATGGCTGAGTGGGCATTGCCAAAAGTCTTTGTGATGAACTGAGATCTTATATTGTCCAATCTGATGGATGGATTTCAGAAGGAATCAAAGACATATACTTCCAGTTTCCGAACCACTGATGTAGCAGATTGCCTGTGCCAGAGACTCTGTTTCTCTTGTTCAAATTTCAGAGAACAGTATATTTATTTATTTATTTTATTTTACATTTGTTGACCGGGATAGTCCGACTGGGTGCATATCCATTTTCAGGGGAGGCCCAGGGAGAAAATCTCCAAACGTACAGACAAAAACATACATACATATTAAGGGTTTTACAACGTAACAGGGGAAAAAAGCTCCAAGTGAGCAGATAAAAACAAACATCCCAAGCAACAGTTAAATAACAAGCAGATTTTACAAGTAAGCATGGTGTGTCCCTCAAGAGGGATCCAAAATTTAACAGTTTGTCATAGAATGTAAAAGTTAACAGGTGGATTACAGCAACACTATATTACAAAGAAATGTACAGAACAAGATTGCCATGGCAAGCATTTGTGAGCAAGAAGCTAGTACATTGCTGTTGAGTTAGGGAGTTGTTATGGGGATTAATCAGGCTTAGAAGATGGACAGAGCCAGTGCATTTTATAATAATGTTTGAGGCCATTTTTGAAGTGGCATAGAGAGGGTTCCAGGGTAATATCTGGTGGAAGTAAGTTCCATGCTTTCCCAACAGAGTTGGCAAATAGGGAGTCACCAGCTGAGTTATTAGCTTTCAGTGTTTGGACTAACAGCTTATTGGATGAGCGTAATGGTCTGGAGTTACTGTATGGTTTTATGATAGTTTTAAGGGCGGGGTGTTTTCGGGTTGGTTGACAATATTATGTGCTACTATTAGCTGGTTGAACTGTATTAAACTTGGCAGTTCTTGCCACCCTAGGAGTTTGAGGTTGTGGCAGTTATGTGTCCTGTATGTTGATCCAGTGGTGAATCTGGCAATATGGTGGTAGCAGTGAGAGAGTTTGGTAAGTTCTGATTTGTTTAGGTTACAGAGTATAGGGGAAGCATATAGAAGGGTAGAGAGGAGATGAGAGTGGGCAATAGCGATTCTAGCTGTAGGGGTTAGAAAAGGTTTATTTCTGTTAAGTGAGCCAATCTTTTTGTTACTGGTTTTGATAGTCTTATTGATATGTAGTTCGAATTTGAGATTATTGTCTACTATTACCCCTAAGAGCTTGGTTTGAATATCTGGCAAAATAGAGGTGCCATTGTCTGATGTTATAGTAAAGGAAAGTTGGGGAGACCTGCAAGTGAGGGTAAAGAGTAACAGTTTCGTCTTATTGGGATTCAACAGAAGACGGTGATTAGAGAGCCACTATTCAACTGTGCTGAATGTACTCTGGGTTAGGGTTTGCAGGGCTGTTGGGGAGGGGACTGAGCACATCAGGGTGGAGACATCTGCATATTGGATGCAGGATGCTTCTGGGATGGCAGAGGATAGGTTATTGATAAAGATGTAAAAGAATAGAGGACATAAAATGGAGCCCTGAGGAACTCCAAGAGTGAAAGGTAACAGAGTGGATAGTTTGCCCTGCCAAAGTACGGCTTGTTGTCTGTCAATCAGATAAGAATGGAACCAGTGTATAGTATGGTTGTCCAGAGAAAAAGATTTCAGACAGTGGATGAGTAATTAGTGATTGACCATATCAAAGGTCTTTGAAAGGTCTAGAAAGAGGGCTGATGACAGCAAGTTATTATTTCTGTTTAGATTTATGGCATTAGTGAAGGAAAGGAGAGCAGAGGTGGTGCTATGATGTGGCCTAAAGCCACGCTGAGAGACAGCCAGTATTTGGTTCTGTATGAGATGGTACATAATTTGTTTGTGGACGCACTTTTCCATTATGTTGGCCAGTGGTGAAAGAATGGCGATAGATCTGTAATTGGATAACTCTGTGGAACTTCCACCTTTGTGAAGTGGGATAACATGGGATATTTTCCAGATAGAGCCAAGAGTTAGGGACCTGTTGATCAGGATAGATATGGGAAATGCTATGACATCAGCAGCTTTGTTTAAGAACTCAGATGGGAGCATGTCAGCAGATAGGGTGGTGGGTTTCAATTTTTTGATTAGTGACCGAATTAGAGTGGTAGAGACAGGTTGGAAGTTGAAGGGGTGGTGAGTAGTGGGTATTATAGTGGAGGAGCTAGTCAAAGGTGTATTAGTGGTGGAGTTATAGTGTATGGGATTGAGTTGGTTAGCGAGAGACTGGATTGTTTCAGTGAAGAAATTATTAAAGGCACTAGCTATGTTCTTTGGTGGTTTTTGGGTGTAATTTGTTGGGGTTGGAGTACTAGATTGTCCTGGATGAAGAAGCTGGTTAATGCCTGCCCAGAACTTTTTGGGATTGTTTTGATACTTCTTTTGCAGGTTGTGGTAGTAGCTTTTTTGTCTAGTTGAATGGATTTTTTTGTGTCATTCCTAAGTTGACGGAATTTTAGTTGGTCGAGAGGGGCTTTAGTTACTCGCCAGATGGCCCAAGCCTTATTTCTAAGTTTGACTTTTAGTTTGGTTTCCTTAGTGAGCCATAGTGCTGAATTTGTTCTAGTTTTAATATTACGAGATGAGGCATGGGAATCTAGGATGTTTAGGAATTTAGTATGAAAATAAGCCACTGCGCCTTCCAGTGGTAAACGTTTTAGGACTGACCAGTTGTCTGAGTTAAGTTCATTTCGGAAATTTACAGGATTGAAGTTTTTGGTAATTATGACTGTTCTATAGGTGGGCTGATGGGAGTTCTCACCCTTATCCTTAATAATGTAAGTTAGAGAGTGATCACTTAGGTCATCGGGGAGGGTTCCAGCTTTATACAAGTGGTGATGATTATTGATAAGAATCCAATCAAGAATACTTTCTCTGTTATTATGTTTGCTGATCCTGGTAGGAGCAGTTACAGTTTGTCTGAACCCGAAGAGATTTATGTGGGTGACAGGGGATTCAGCTGCACAAGTGGTCCAGTCAATGCTGAAGTCACCAAGTACAATGGTTTATTGGGGGTGGTATAAGGATTTCAGCATTATTAAATTGGGGTGGCTGTATGAAGTCTCTATTAACACTGTGTGTTTTTATAGAGAACTGCTATTCCTCCTCCCTTTTTAGTAGCTCGGTCTAATCGGTAAATATTATACCCTGGTGATAATAACTCATCATCAGCAGTAGCAGGTTTTAGCCAGGTTTCTTTGAGACACATTATATCTGGGGAATGGACTGCTAATAGGGCATGTAGGTCATGTATTTTGTTGTTTATGCTTCTGATGTTTAGGTGAAAGGTGAGAAGAGAGTTAGTAGATCTATTGAGTGGCAGAGTAATGGTGGGAGTATAATTGTTGGAGTTAGTGACACTGTGAGAAGAAGGGCCAGGTTTGGGATGGATGTCCCCATCTACTATTAGGTTGTGGTGAAGTCTGATGATGAGTTTTAGAACTTTATGTATATGTTTTAGGTAATGTTTGTCTTTGGGTTGGAGTTTAGGGTTTTAATTTTTTGGTGATTTCAAGGGGATATGAGGTTAGTTGTGTGGGGGATAGTTTGGTAAGATGTGTTATTAGAGAAGTTAGGGGTACTGGTGTGATGAATAAGTTAGTGAAATCCATGGTAGGCAGTGAGGAGGTAAAGGATAGGTAGTATAGACAGCAGAGAGATAGCCAGTGAATGCTTAGGTGCTGGTGAACAAAGAGTCCTAGACATTTTTAGGGCTTGAGGTTACCTGGATAAGATAAGAAGGAAGGAATAAATAGTGACAGAGTGTCTCCCTTTTGTGGTGAGAGATGATAGGTATGTGTAAAGAAGCAGAGGTAATCATATGGTGATGAGAGATGCTAATTGGGAGGGAGGGAGTGGTAGGGTGAGAGATACTGATTGGAAGAAAGAAGAGGGGGTGGCTAAGTTAGTATAAATCTAGCACTACTGGGGCAGGTGGGATATGGGGGCAGGGTGGGGCGAGAAGCGAGCCTGCTGGGCGAGCGGAGCAGGGCAAATCTGATCACAAGATACACACAGACTGCCTGTAAGTAGACTGGCTATGTTTTTAAATCTCTGTTTGTTGCTTTTATTTATTTTCAGACAGAGAATACACCAGCTTGCACTAAACACTACCTGTTTGTTTCTTGAATAAAGGTAGGGCAACTAGTTATATTTTTGTTAGGTGTTGTACACCTTTAGATGGAAAGAGGCTCCCTAAGTGGGTATCTGGGGGGCACCTTGCATTGCTATGGACCCAGGGCCTGCTTAAATAATTGTTCACTTGGTTTACAACAGTTTATAGAGATATTAACCTGTTTTGCTTTCCCCTATATATGGCTAGCAGTTAATTTCAAAAGGAAGTTCTTCAGGCAGATGGTGTCTTCCTAGCGACAGTGATTTGGTAGGGCAGGAGTGGTATGTAGAGGGGATAATACCTAACAAAGGATATAAAGTTAGCGTTCTAATTTAAACATACAAGAGTCTCACCATTAACAGTTACTAAAGGTTACACAATAGTCTTCACAGCCTAGTATTCCTTGCAAATCACCATGTTTCTAGGCTAGGCTATGTGTAGAGAGGTAGTGCGTGCAAGAATCAGGCTATGAATGACTCTATCAACTCAGCGACTAATATATTACTTGCAGTGTTAGCATGGCGTACAATACTTCTATTCCCACAAAAGTCAGTTATGGGCAAAATAACAGTTTTAAGCTACAGTTTAGTGACTAACAAGTTCAGCAAAATAAGATTAAGCACCCAAGACGTCAGCAATGAGCTAGATCAGAAAAACAACACTTTTAAGCTCCCAGTCAGTTAGCAATTGAGTAAACAGTTTGGCGATGAGCCCAACAATGTGTTCCAGCATACAAGTATCTGTTATGGCATTAAATACACATTACTCGCTGTTTGTTTTTTCTGAAATATGAGCGGGCATCTATGATGATGCAACAGCTACAGATACATATAATAGTGCTGCCTGTGCAGTTTATCAACAACGCTGACTGAATCAGTTTATTTACTCAGTATTCATGACAACAGTAAAACATTTAGTTTAAATACATGATACTTGGTAAAGCACTTTACATACCACGCTACAGAGCAGCCATCTGGGTCCGGGAGCACTGGAGTGTTTAAAAATGGCGGGCCCCAAGGGGGGATAAGTAACTTTAGTTAAGTAGCTGGAAGGGGATGGGATTTTGAACTAGAACGGGCAAGTCCAATCACAAGATACACATAGCCTGCCTGTAAGTAGACTGGCTATGTTTTTAAATCTCTGTTTGTTGCTTTTATTTATTTTCAGACAGAGAGCATACCAGCTTGCACTAAACACTACTTGTTTGTTTCTTGAATAAAGGTAGGGCAACTGGTTATATTTTTGGTAGGTGTTGTACACCTTTAGATGGAAAGAGGCTCCCTAAGTGAGTAACTGGGGGATACCTTGCAGTGCTATGGACCCAGTGCCTGCTTAAATAATTGTTCACTTGGTTTACAACAGTTTATAGAGATATTAACCTGTTTTGCTTTCCCGTATAGACGGCTGGCAGTTAATTTCAAAAGGAAGTTCTCCAGGCTGATGGTGTCTTCCTAACAATGCTGATTTGGTAGGGCAGGAGTGATATGTAGAGGGGATAATACCTGTTTTGCTTTCCTCTATAGATGGCTAGCAGTTAATGAGGTGAACATTCCTCAAGTAATCCTGATGTATCCCCTGAAACTCCAATCGAGAAAGAATCAGCAGAGACTGTCCCTGTTGCTAAACCCAATCATAATTTCTGTGTGACCAGATCGGTAGAATTTCCAGACTCAGTCCAAAATACGCAGAAAGATGTTGCCTCGTCCCATTGTTTTACCTTACTGTTGTTGTGATATCTAGCATGTAAAATGTTTTATTCTCCCATTGCATGTTGAACAAATTAAGGAGGGAGAATGTAGATCAGTGGACATGTTGAACCTATTCAGCCACTGTAGCTAGATAGCACATGCTATATAACTACTGAGCACGTGCAACAGCAGTGCCATTTTGAAGAGTCAGCCAGAGTGAATGCAGTCATGAGTGGAGATGCACATGCGAGTGTGTTTGACGTAACGAGTGTCAGTTATCCTAAGTACATGTTGCAGTTAACAGTTCCAGATGTATTTATGTAGAATAAATATCTTAAACCAATACATCGCTTCATCTTCTCTTTTGAATACTCTTTGAGAATAAGAATAAGGGACCATGACTATTGCACTAGAAAATCTTTTGCTTATAGTGCATTGGCCAAACACACATTAGAATATAGATCTGATCATAGGTTCCTTTTTTAAGTCCTTCATGTCATGCATAAATTTAATAGATTAGGCCCCATTGTGTCTAATACTGAAAGTACTGAACTACAGTAGATGTTTAGACTTGCAGCACATAAACAATATGGCTTGAATAAATCAGTATCTGTCAAGCCTGTGTTGAAAACGAAGAAGCCAGGCAAGGGCTGATTTTTATTTATGTCCCTTTTAGAGTTTTGGAGGGAACTTTAATTGATTTTATTGTGTGTGTATATAAGGTGTTTAGTTTCATCATTCCTTGTCTGATGAAGCGGTTTTGTTCAACCGTGAAAGCGCTTACTATTATACAATAAAGGAGTTTTATACTTGGATTTACGTGTTTGGATGTTGTGCCTTCTTACAGTGTCACTCTGCTTTTGGGTTCTTTGATATTTTATCTACAGACTGTCTTGCTTTGCCTTGTTGGTAGATTTTTGGATCTTATTATATTAATAAGATTATAACCTCCTTTAAAATTTTCATTTTCAGGAACCCTGAATATAAAGCATGACTTTTCTTTGTACTTCCAATTGCTTACACTCAAAATAGCATTAATACATTTAATTTAACAACCATGACTACATTTAAAAACAAAATATGTTCTACTGGTATAAATTACTAGGCAATGGGAGGTTAAAAAATGTTGACCATATCATTAATAAGTTTGTGTTAAGCAAAGATGTGGTTAGAAATTTAAAATTGTAGACATTTGATTGAACATAAGATTAAGCCAGTAGTTAGAAATTCTTTCCCCACATTCACTGATATACTCATTATTCTAATCCATACATCCATTGATTTACTCATTATTCTAATACACCAGAATATAATTGGAAAAGGACTTCTATCTAATATATATATATGGTAGTTAAGAAATCAACAGTATGTCACAGAGAAAGCTATTGGGATTATTTTAAACTTGGTAATATTAACTCCCCAAGTGAAGATGATAAAAAACTAGTACTCCAATCTTCAAAATAAACTACTTCATCACTAAGGTGGAGGATATTCTCTTGGAAGTTCTCACAAAGAACTTTTTATTACACCATATACAATTTAATTGATGTTTATTAAAGACATAAGATGCTGGAGATGTAAACTAAATGTTAAAGCTGACTCTGATTAGCAGCATATGTTTTACAATTGTATAAGACTTAAAACATATTGGGATAATATGAATTCTCTCTTACAGTCTGTTTTTAATGATAACTTTATGCTGACCAAATCTCTTATTTTATGTAAATCACCTATACCCACTTGTGTCATGAAAATTAAATACACTTAATTATGGATTATCCTAACATTAGCAAGAAAACTCATTACCAAGAACTGGCACAGACGACTCCTACTCCAAAGGAATTTGCACTTGACAGCTGATGTTTGTCATCCTGAACTTATCATGATCAAAAAAAGAACATCTAGCATCACCTCTTCTTATAATATGTGGTTGAAATTCAAAGAACTGTTGGATAAACAAAAAATTAACTAATAACTCATCACATTTCTTTTTCTTTTCAAAACGCTTTGTTTTATAGTAGATACCATTGTAAATATTTTACTTGTTCTTTATAATTGTTCTTTTAGATATTTCAATT
Organism: Protopterus annectens; assembly: GCF_019279795.1. Lineage (NCBI taxonomy): Eukaryota > Metazoa > Chordata > Ceratodontiformes > Protopteridae > Protopterus > Protopterus annectens. The sequence continues at coordinate 1,216,783,124 of NC_056737.1, read as the reverse complement.
ATCATTTCTTAATGTTTTGTTGTTAAAAAGTTTCAATAAAAATAATTGAGAAAAAATGTCCATTATTATTTAGTGACATCCATCCTCAGTGATTTCTTAGAAAAACATAAACTTTATGAGAAATGGGCCAAAAATCTGGACATTCTGTGAAAATCTGGACAGTTGAGAGATATGCTGCAATTTCTTAATCCAAATTGATTTAGCTGGCAATGAAAATTGTTGCAACATAAAGTATATTATGGAGAAGGCCATGTTCCTAAAGCTGTCATTCTCCTAAATTATGTCCAAGTAAACTGCTAACCAGCCTTCACATTAGTCATCTATTCAGTGTATATGAGCTAGGATTTAGGAATAGCCAATTGTTTGTCTTTGGATGATGCCAAAGATGGCATACAGACAACTCTGCATGAAAGAAAAGGGTATTAGTACTTAAGCACGAGTCGGGTTAATAAAAGTTTAGGACTGAAGCCTGAGGCATGATGTTAATATTAATTCATTGGATGGAAATTGCCTAAATATAAAATGGATTTACTGTAATAATCAATATATTATTTTAGTATTTCTATAGATCTTAATAGTTCTAGAAAATGCTGTCTGGAAGAATAGGAGAAAACATGTACCATCTTCTCTTTTTGGGACAGAGAGCTTTGAATACAAAGGGAATTTGTCAAAAGCTGTCTGCTAGGTTCTTTTAAACAGTTGTTGATATAATCTAAATAACGCAAGGCTTTGCTAAAGCGTAACCATCACAAGGAGCTGAAAGCTTTTTCTAGGGCCAAAAATTGTCAATAGATATTCATTTGAACAGGAAAGGTAGGCTTCCAAATTGGTTTTAGCTGACATAAACTGATGAAAGTGTACTTGTGAAGTGTAGCCTAATATAGGGAGATGAACTACAGGGAAGAAGGCATAGAGTATTTTTCCAATGAGAACATGTTAACTAGATTAAAAGTGGCAGGATTGGTAAGGATTCCTGCAGTTTTCACTAAAAAAATTTAAAATGACTAAATAATTGACTTGGAATTTGTTTTATACTAAATTTTAGATTAAATAATTTTTTATTAAAACTATTCATTCGTTAAAGTGTACCACAATAATTCCAATAAATGCAGGAAAAATACACAAAATATTTGGATAAATACAAGTATAAACTCATTAAAATAGTTAAGAAGATGAAGGTTTTATAATAAATTAAAGTATATCATCATATCATAGAAAAATTGTGCTAAAATGTAATGAAAGTAAGCATCAGCAGTAGTCCTTGTCTTCCTGTAATATTACTTCTAGTAAAGGTGATGTGATACTTCAGCAATAATCCATAGCTGGATGCATGTGATACTGGATTTACCCATGGATGATGTGATTTGGTCATGAGTCATGACAGAGAAGCTCAGTCATGCAAATCCAACATTACCCTCACCCAGTAGTACTTTAATGCAATTACATTATTAAAAACATCTTAATCCTTCCAAATAATTTTGTTATATAAATGGACTTTAATGTTCCTATATGGCATCTCCATTGAGTTTGTACTCTATGTGGTCAGCATGGACCTGCTGATGCTTGCATTGTATAAAGTGGTTGAGCTTTCTTTACCCCACGAGTCATCTGTGTAAATGCTGTTGCTTTTTTTTTTAGCAACAGATAAACAGAAAATGCTGTAAGACAGAGAAATGTCAGGTGTGGCTTCTGTCAGTTTAGAAGCCTGTAATCACTGTGCTTCTCCTTTCTCAGTAGGACTACCAAACTCATTTACATGAGTAATGTTGGATTTACAGTAGATAGACATATTGTTTTGCTCAATCAGCATGACACATTTTAGAATATTAATGATACAGATGAGCTTATATTATATAATGAGGATTGTAATTAGCTCTTCAGATATAAGACATTCACCTTAATAATGAATCTCATATCTGTTTTTGTAGTCGGAAATCTTTCTTTACATTTCCAGTGTACACACTGATGATTCATTAATGGCATACACACTCCAAAGTGATTTTCCATGCTAACTCACTGCAAACAGGCAATCATTAATACCTCTTCCTTCTTCTTCCTTTATTGTCAGTATTCTCACTGTCTATGTGCCTAATACATTCTGGGCTGGCAGGATTAATGTCGGGGCTCTTTTGTTCTATGTCATAAAGCCACTAACTTAGCCAAATGGAAAACCCTGTTTTCTAGCGTGCATATATATGTTTTCATAAGGATGAGGGGAACATAGCCATTTACATCATAGGGTCTGTGGTTTGGAGTCCTCTACAGAAATATGTTCTTTATGGTGAGCTACTTTTTTAAAGCCTAGTTTCATCTGCAGGTCAACTAAATGCCTTTTTAAAAGTTATGCTACGTCCAAGTGCATGTGCTTTTTTTTTTGTACAGTGGGTCAACATGCATAGAATAAGCAATGTATACTTTTTAAGCCTCTAGGTACTTTATATCTATATATATATCTATAGCTAGTTATTTATATCTATAGATATAGATGTCCAGATACATAGATATAGATACATTTCTATCTATCTAGTTATCTATAGATGGCTATGTAGATCTCTCTCTCTCGCTATATATATATATATATATATATATATATATATATATATATATATATATATATATATATATATATATACACATACATATATATGCTTTTTTCAGCTGCTGTTTATCAGACAGTGGCTGGGATTCTTAAAAATATCATTGCCTGCACTATTTCAGTAATGCCACTGTGACGCCTGCCCTAGCCCAGCAATCAAGGAGCCTCATTCCTCACCACTAACACCAGAGTCTCATATATGAGGAAAGGATAACAAATACACAAAGTAAAGTGCAATTTCCCTTAAGAGCACACAGAGATCACAGTCAGTCCAGAGCTGGCCTCTCCCTTGCTCTCCAGGTCCCCAATAAGACTCCCCACTGGCACAGCTATAAGGTCCAGATCTCAGCTTAGTGGGCAAGCTAAATCTTCTAGCACCCTCTCTGTCCAACCAGTGCATTGTGTCCCTGCTCAAGTAGCTGACACACACACACACACACACACACACACACACACACACACACACACACACACACACACACACACACACACACACATGCACTTTGAGAATAATTTATACAACCACACAGACACTCCTGGGGAAGGCTGGCACAGTTTCTCCAGCTGTGCCCCTTTCTCCAAGACTATATGGTAGTTCCACTTGCCACCATCCACTAATACATATAAGCTACTCAAAGGCCCTTAAAAGGGTGTCCAATTATTACTGTGCAATATTATTATCCAATTGGTAGTATAGCCCACGGCTAAAGCTATAGGAGTGGCTTCGTACAATTTTACCAAAGGCATGCAAGTACTCTTAAGAGCTTAAATTATCTCTACACAAACCAGCCACAGTTAACAGGCTTTAAAATATTTAATAATAAATAATTAAAACCACAAGACAATACTTTCTACTACACAGTGCTAGTCAAGAGTTCAGAGATCGCACAAAAATTCTTAAAATAAATCAGTTGTACAGTTCTGATATCACAGAAGAACACTTAGTCTAATCTTTCTAGTTCCTAGCTATGTCTAAAAGAAAATACAAGTCTAAGATAACTTACATATCAGCAAGACAGTGCTGTGAGCTGGATGGTCAAGACAAAAATGCTTAATGCCTTATTATTCTCTCTGTTTAAATTGCTATTGCAGTCCTTGTTCCCATTACGTCATTTCTTTTACACTTTCCTGGTGTTCCCAGGCTAACAGATACTACATAATTGTTATTTTGCACCTGTGGGAAAATACATCAATAAAAGACATTCCACATATAAATTCTGGTCATTAACTTTAGCCTTAAAACAATAGACAGGAAGCCTTCACCTAGCCCGGCCGGAGTCGAATTGTAAACATCAAAGACAGTCATGAAATAATTTCAATTTCAAAGGACAGACAAGAAATGCTTGACTTAGCTTTCTTTACAGCAGAGGGCAATGTTGCTACATTGTTTTGAGTTCAACATTTCATAGCATATTCTTTCATTTAAGAAAATAAGCCTGCAATTCAACATTCATATTTACAAATGACAGACTTATGTATAAAATCCTATCTGGCTAGGCTGGCAGCCTTCACAGCCACCAGTCCCAGTAGTGAGACAGTGATGCAATGTGATTCAGAGACATAGTAAAGCTACATGGAACAAGAGCTGATAAGCAGCTTATTATTAGGTCTTTGACTCAAACACTGCACAGTTACTAACAATCCATGCACCACAACTGCACTGGTATCTACCCCCCACATATACACATGCACGGTTTTGCAGCACTTACCTGCTGCAATGCTAACAACTCTGTTCCTACCAAAGGAATGAATGAGTGCACATCACCAAATGACATTGTGTACTTTCTTCTCTGTTCCCCAAACAACATAGCAGCTCTACTCTGCTATTCATATCCTGGAATAAAAAGTTTCAGGAAGCAAATATGGCCATTTAAAATTAGTTTTGCCCCTGGATAACCACATTTGCATTCATCAGAAGAGAAGATCTTACCCCACTGACCTGAACCTTCTTAGTGACATAGCGCCCTGACACACAGCACTGGGCAATATTTTTTTTTCAGTTAGGATGTTGTATTCTTTTTCCCATTTTGGACATTGTATTGTATTATTTTTTTCATTTAGGACATTGTATTTTTTTTTCATTCAGAACATTGTATTTTCCCCCTACATTTTTGATGTTTTGTAGGCTTTAAGTCTTTCAATTGATGTAGCTAAAATAACTTCACAGATTAAATGACACATTTTACATTATATTTTAGGACTTAATCTTCAGTGATATGCACTTTCAAAATGTTAAATTATTGGAGAAGATGTAAAGAATATGCAAGTAAGATAAAAGATGATCCTCTATATATATTTAATTCACAATTTGTACCACAGGTTCAGGATATGCAAATAATAAAGTAATAGTGATAGGCTGCTTGTTTGTTGTATCATTGCTTATTACTTGACTTCATAATGCATTTATCCAAATTCATCTTTTAAAGGTAGTAAATCTCTATCAATAAATAAATAAAACATATTGACATCATATATTCATGTCCCAGTGTATTCCCACTTCTAGAACAGACTTCAACTACATATGTGTCCAGTGGAATAGCACGCTTGCCAACTTCAAGTTAAACCTAGCTAGTTGGATGGACAATGACAGATTCTTTCCTGGCTGTCTTTAATGTGCCAAAGGTCCTGTCTCTAGCATCTCATTAATTTATATGAAAAAGTAACCAAAGCAGTGGATAATGGCTATTCACTTCATTCAGTATATTTGGACCTGGCCAAAGCCTTTGACAATATTCCCTATGCATGCATTATTGACCGACTTGTAAATCTGAGTATAAATCATTATGTTCGCTGGTGAATAGTTAACTGGTTGACTGACACAATCCATGTGGTTAGAGTTGCAAGTGTCACTTCTGAAAGCAAAAAAGGTTACCAGTGATGTACCACAGGACTTACTATTGGGACCTCACTTATTCAGGATTTATTTATCAACCCTTCAGGCATACACTCCTGGCTTATGGTTATCTAAGTTTAAATCAACAAGTTGTCTTTTTAATTACTGAAGAGCATGTAAATCAAATTTAAGATTGTCGTCTATTGCAACACCCAGTAATTTAGCGTGTGGTACTGCCTCCATTTAGTATTATTTGAAGATTTAAACAAGAAACATTGTTTTTATTGGAGATCATTTTGGGGGGCCAAGAGCATCAGGTTTGTTTTATTTGTATTAAGGAGCAGGTTTGAGTTTTTCAGCCTGGTTTCAATCAAAGAGAAACAAATTTGAGTAATTTCTTGGAGTTTGGATATTCTGGGGGCTGCACATATTAAAGTTAAATTACCTGTGTATTGTACAATATTTTCTTAGTCTATGTCAGTCTAATGCTTGTTTATAAAAATACTGAAGGGAAGGTGTCCTTGTATAGAGGTCTGAGGTACACCTACAGTTACATGGAGACAGGAGAAAAGGTCCTGTTGCCATTTGACTGTTTGTTGCCTTCCAGCTAGATAACTAAAGAAACACATAGGAAGAACTGAGACGGAACTATAGAGGAGAGTTCATTGAGTAAATGTTGGTGTGGTACAGTGTCAAAAGCTTTGGATAACTTTAGGAACACAGTTCTCACTAGTTTAGCATTGTTCCTGTGCTGGTTTACAATACTGGTGAAGTCAAGGAAGGTAACGGTTGTACTGGTGTGGGGTCTAAAACCATGTTCTGATTCAGAGAAAAGATCATTTGCATTTATCTGATGTAGAAGCTGAGCATGAATACATTTTCAGTTATTTTTGATAGTGGAGAGGATTGCAATGGGCCTGTAGTTATTAAACTCTGTAGATGTGCCACCTTTGTATAAAGGTATAATAGATTTTTTTCCAGATGCCATGTTGCAGGGTTAGATTTGACCCTTTTGGTACATACTGGGATAAGATTATTGAGAAGTTTTAGGAATAGCTCAATAAAAAGTGTGTAACAGCAGAGTATAAGGACATGGATTTAGTATTTTCCAGTTATATTCTGTTAAAGTTTTGAAAAAGTGTCTGTCAAAGTTTGTTTAATTACAAATTTGTTTATATGTTATATGTTTTTCTTGGATATTGTAACATTTGAAATTTCTCCAAACCTTTTGGGTTTCTAATACCATGATGGAAATGGACCCTATACTTAAGTCAAAGTATGATTAAAGTTCATGAAATTAGTATTGTTTCAGTCTTTGATGTCAGTCAGAAGTGTTCTTCGCAGCACCCGCAGTGTGCCCAGTAATGGCTCCTTCTGCAATTCGTATGGAGTTACATGTATTGGTAACAAATCTAAATATGACTGTAGGTTCTTTTTTATAAGACCCATTGTTCCTACTACTATTGGATCTGTCTGGGTATCTTTCTTCTACATGGCTCTCATTTCTGCCTGAAAATCCAAATATTTTATGACTTTGTGTCTATCTGTACCCAAGACACTTGTAGTTACTGAGTGTGGTGATTTCAATGATCAATGCTACTTTTATCTTCTTTTCATGGACCACTATATCTGGTTTTCTAGCATCTGTCTTTTAAGCTGTTGGTAATGGGTGCCCCATGTAATGTAGACGTCATCATTTTCTATGATACTTTGTAGCTCATGTTTCCAGTGTTTTCAGCCAGTTCAATACCTGAATGTTTGCACAATCCCCAGTGCAACAGTCTTGCCACATTATTATGCCTTTCAGTATACAGTCCTTCTGCCATTAGTATGTCACAACCAGCAATGACGTGTGAGACTGTTTCCAATTTGGTTTTACAAAGCCTACATTTGTCTGTTTCTCCCACATGTTCAATGGACTTTGTAAACCATCATGTACATAGCCCACTGTCTTGGCCACCAATATTAATCTTTCATCTCGTGGTTTAAATCCGCCTCAACGTAACCATTCCTAAATTTGATCCTGATCAACATGAAGTTCTTCCAAAAATTTTCTGTACTTGCAACTATATTCATGCATTTTTCACATTTCTTACCTTCTTATCTGGTCCTTCACCTTATATTCTTTTGTTTTTTGGCACATTCAGTTGCTGCCTGATTTTTATCTATTTCTGGTTTGATTTCCATTGCTGCTTGATGCCAATATGCTTCTGCTAGACTATGCAGTGAAGTCATCTTAGAGTTATTCTCCCTATGTTTCAAAACTTTCACATTTGGGTCTTATGAGGTCAGCAGATATGTGTGCAGTCCCACAATTGCAGATTTATACATGTAATCAGTTTCAAGGAGGCCCATCCCTCCTTTGGAATGGGAAATATATAATCGTGGTATGCACTGATTTTTATAAATTATTTGGTGAGCATGAAGCATCCTTCTTGTTTTCCTGTCTAATCTATTCAGCACATTTTGGGGCCAGTCAGTCACTCCAAAACTAAATTAGGACAGGAAGAGCAAATAGCTTATATTTTGTTCCTAGATGTCAGTGCTGTTTTTAGGATTAATTTTAGTCCTCTGAAGTATTCCTTACTACGTTTTATTCACATTTGTTCATGTTTTATTGCTGATCCTTCATCAATTCCCAAATATTTATACACTCCCTCTTGCTCAAGTTCTTTATATTACATTCTTGTCCCAAACTGATGTTTTCTTGGTGCTGCAGTTTTCCTGCTTTAAAGGTTGCTTTTGCACATTTATCAAGACCAAATGACATTCTTATATCCTCTGAAAACGTTTTGAGAAGTTGCAGTTGTGCTTTCAGTTCCTCATTTTATGAGCTATACAGTTTTAAATCATCGACAAACAGAAGATGAGAAGTCTTTGCACTTTGTTGTTTTCTAGGAGCCAAAATACAGCCATGGCTTAAGCTGTTAAGTAGACAGCTAATAGGTTAAGGGTAAGATGGAATAGCAGCGGTGACAGAGAGTCACTCTGGAAAATCACCCTTTTAATTTTTATCCCTGGAATAATAATTGTCCTTTAACATGGCTTAATTGCAAAGTGGTCTGCCACTGTTTCATGGTCTCTGTCAGGGGTTAGAAACCTTTTCATTAACATTTTTCTAATACATGATTAAATAACTATTCTCTTCTTGTTGAATATTCAGTATTTTTGGTCCATTTTTCTACAAATTGAGGTTTTCTGGCAAATTAGTGGCAAATCATTAAAGACTGAAGTTAGAAAATAATGACAGACATTTGAGTTTCATACTTCATACCCATTCAGAAAATTCACGCTAATGCAAGACTTGCGATTCTATCAACTTTCTAAGTTTGTAAGAGCAATATTTAAAAATTGTCCCTATTTTAGGCCTTATTTTCCCACTTGGCTTTGTCCTAGTTCTATGGTCGAAACCTATGGTTACGATCACTCTCTCTCCGATCTTCCTCACACACACAGTTGCTTCAGCTTTCATACATGCATTCACCCAGTCACTCACTCTAATCCCACACCCACACAGTCTCTTTCTCTTTTATGCATGCATTTACTCACTCAACTCACTCCAGTAGCACACCTACACAGTCTCTTCATCTTTCATGCATGCATTCACTCACTCACTCCGATTGCACACCCACACAGTCTCTTCATCTTTCATGCATGCATTCACTCTGGTCTCTTCCTCTTTCATGCATGCATTCACTCACTCACTCCAATTGCACACCCACACAGTCTCTTCATCTTTCATGCATGCATTCACTCACTCACTCACTGTGATCGCACACCCACACAATTTCTTCCTCTTTCATACATGCATTTACTCACACACTCACTCTAATCACACACCCACATGGTCTCTTCCTCTTTCATGCATGCATTCACCCAGTCACTCACTCCGATCGCATTCCCACACACTCTCTTCCTCTTTCACACATGCATTAACCCACTCACTCTGACACCCACACAGTCTCTTCCCCTTTCATACATGCATTCACCCAGTCACTCACTCCAATTGCACACCCACACAGTCTCTTCATCTTTCATGAATGCATTCACTCACTCACTTATTCTGACCACACACCCACACAGTCTTATCTTTCATGCAAGCATTCACTCACTCACTAACTCTGATCACAGACCCACACAGTTTCTTCCTTTTTCATGCATGCATTCACTCACTCTGATCACACACCATTGCAGCCTCTTCATCTTTCATGCATGCATTCACTCACTCATTTACTGTCTCTCTGATATCTCACTCACACACAGTCAGCATGCCATTGAAAATCCCTCCTTGTACCAAACTTGGCATGCATGCCATAGGTTGCCGACCCCTGGCTACTGTAATGTAGTTGATCAGTGTAGGATGTCTTACACATTTCTGACTTTTTCATTTCTCCAAGTCTTTTGGGTTTCTAATACCATGACAGAAATGGACCCCATTCCTAAGTCAAAGTACGAGTAAAGATCATGAAATTAGTATTGTTTCACTCTTTGATATTATCCAAAAGTGCTCTTCGCAGCACCTGCAATGTGCCCAGTAATGACTCCTTCTACAATTCGTACGGTGTAAATTCTTTTTTATAAGACCAGTTGCTCCTACTACTACTGGAACTGTCTGGGTATCTTTCTTCCACATGGTTCTCATTTCTGCCTACAGATCGAGGTATTTTATGACTTTGTGTCTCTCTGTATGCAAGACACTGTAGTCACTAGGTGTGATGATTTCAATGATCAATGCTACTTTTGTCTTCTTTACTTGGACCACTATATCCGGTTTTCTAGCATCTATCTTTTGGACTGTTGGTATTGGGTGATCCCATGTGATGTAATCTTCATAATTTTCTATGATTCTCTGTGGCTTGTTTCCAGTGTTTTTCAGCCACTTAAATACCATAATGTTTGCACAATCTCCAGTGTAACAATCTCGCCACATTATTATGCCTTTCAGTATACAGTCCCTCTGCCATTAGAGAGTCACAACCAGCAATAAGGTGTGTGACTGTTTCCAATTCGGTTCCACAAAACCTACATATGTCTGTTTCTCCCAATTGTTCAATGGACTTAGTAAACCATTGTGTATGTAGCCCACTATCTTAGGCTGCCAATATTAACCTTTCATTTCTTGATGTAAATTCACCTCTCCTTAACCATTCCTGCATTCGTTCTTGATCAACATGTGGCTCTTCCAGAAGTTTTCTCTACTTGCAACTATATTTATGTTTTTTCCACATTTCTTGCCTTCTCATCTAGTCCTTCACCTTATATTCTTTCTTTTCTTTTCTTTTTTGGCACATTCAGTTGCTGCCTGTTTTTTATCCACTTCTGGTTTGATTTCCATTCCTGCTTGACGTTGATATGCTTCTGCTAAATTAAGCAGAGATGTCATCTTAGATTTATTCTCATGTTTCAAAACTTTCATCACATTTGGGACTTGTGAGGTCAATAGATATGTGTAGAGTCCCACGATTGCAGATCTATACATGTAATCAATTTCAAGGAGGCCCATCCCTCCTTCAGAACGGGGAATGTATAATCTTGGTATACACTGATTTTTATAAATCATTTGGTGAGCATGAAGCATCCTTCTTGTTTTAATATCCAATCTATCCAACACTTTTTGGGGCCAGTCAATCACTCCAAAACTATAAGTTAGGACAGGAAGAGCAAATTGATTTATAGCTTGGATCTTGTTCCTAGATGGCAGTGCTGTTTTCAGGATTAATTTAAGTCTTCTAAAGTACTCCTTACTAAGCCTTATTCGCATTTGTTCATGTTTTATTGCTGATCCTTCATCATTCCCAAGTATTTATACACACCCCTCTTGCTCAAGTTCTTTTATATCACATTCTTGTTCCAAACTGATGTTTTCCTGGTGCTGCAATTTTCCTTTTTTAAAGGTTACTTTTGCACATTTATCAAGACCAAATGACTTACCAATATCATCTGAAAAAGTTTTGAAAACCTGCAGCTGTGCTTTCAGTTCCTCATCTGATAAACTATACAATTTTAAATCATCGACAAAGAGAAGAAGAGAAGTCATTAGACTTTGTTGTTTTCTAGAAGCCAAATTGTAGCCATGGCCTAAACTGTTAAGTAAACAACTTAATGGATTAAAGGCAAGGCAGAATCGCAAAGGTGACAAAGAGTCACCCTGGAATATCCCCCTTTGGATTTTTATCCCTGGGATAATAATCTGTCCTTTATTATGGCTTAATTGCAAAGTGATCTGCCAATGTTTCATGGCTGAAAAATCCACAGAGGAGCAGCCTTAGTCCAGCACTGCACACAACCCATGTGAGTGCTTTTGTTTGGTACAATACCAAACTTCTTCAGAAAAAAACATGTAACACAAAACATTCAACTGTTATTCTTTAAAATTCATCATGTGTTCAATCACCTGATCCAATTTCAACACTAGTCATGTGGTTTGCCCAACAAATTACTTAAAGACATACATATTTTATATGCTATAAGCTTAATTCATTCTTACATAAAACTTTTATGTTAATAAAACATTATTTTACATATATTTTAAAACCATATTCAAACATAAAACCATTAAAAATTAAAAATATTTAATAGTTATTTGTTAACATCCCTGCCTTACCTATCTATTCAAGCTCTTTAACTTTAGTATGGAAGTAATTGAACAAACATCATTTAACCCAGGTAATACATATGAATGGCAACGTAGCTGCCAAACTAATTCACATGCTTCTAATTTTAAAGATGCAGGTTCCCCCCTATCTTCTTTTTGGATTTGGTCAATAATCCTGAACTTAAACCAGTGTCCTGGATGTTTTTTTACATGGTTTACTAAAGCATTTTCTAACTTTTCTTTCTTTATAGCATAGAGATATTCATAAAGTCTCTCTCTCAGTTTCCTATTTGTCTTCCCTATGTAGAAACTGGGACAATGCTGGCATAAATCTATATAAATAACTCCACTAGAATTACAATTATATTTATGTCTTGTCTCATACTTTCTATCTCTGATGGTAAAGAAACTTCCTATGTCAATGTACTCACAATGAGGGCAAAATTCGCATTTGAATATGACTTTAATTCTACTATTAGATAAATCCTGAAAATTTAAAATGTTTTTAAAATTCAAACCTTTCTTAAAAACAAATTTCAGTTTCATATTCCTAAATTATTGCAAACTGTGTCTGTAGCTAATTTGTTTGTGTCTTTCGGCTTTTCCCGGTTAGGGGTCGCCACAGCAGAACTCCGGTCCGCTAATGATTGGCAGGGCCAATTTTTATATATAATATTTCTTATAGCTAGTGCATCTGTGCTAAAAGTAGTTATGAATAATAAGTTGTTGGAAAATTCACTATTAGTTACACTATTACCCATGTTTATGTCATTTAAAATAAAATAAAATCCTGAGCATTATGCTCACTCAAAGTTGCTTTATAAACTCCTTGTGTTCATTTATTCACTACTTCAATTCTTATTTCATTCACAAAATTGTCCAGGTATCCCCTCTTAATAAACATAGAAGTCAAGTTATCACATTCTACTAAAAAATCAATTTCTGTTGTGACCATTCTGACTGCCCGAACAAACTGTACCTTCCTACTGACTTTTTTTGTTGTAGGGGATGTTGACTTGTATAATGAAGAAAAGAATTTGAAAATGTAGTTTTCCTAGAAATTGTAGTTTTATAACTATTATCTTCATGGTCTTTTGAAAGATTCACATCTAAAAAATAAATTTTATCTTTCTCATATATGTGAGTGAACTGTAAAAAAAGTAGTGTTATTTAAATATTGAATAAATAAATTTACTTCATATAGGTTCATAGGTAGGTACTAGGCAATCTGCTTGAAGGCATTTATAAGCATAGCCAGAATGTGTTGGCTTTCACCGCCCCTTTAGATTAGTTCCCTGTGCCTCTGTCCATCAGAGCCATTGAAGTGATCTCTGGGGTAAACTTTCTTTTTCCCATCCACTCATCAAGGTTTCTCTTGAAGAGGGTTAGTGAGGAGCTCTGCCTAATGTAGATTGGAATCTTGTTCCAGAGCATGGGAATTCTCTGGGACAGGAATCTATCCATCCGGCATGTCCTATTTATTGTTGTGGTGAGGTTTATATCCCTGGAGCATGTGGCTCGAGAGGATAAGGTTTTCTTTAGGTGGAGCATGTCCATCAATTCTGGGTTGGACATGGCCTTGTACATCAGGCAGAGTGGCCTTGTATGTCAGGCAGAGAATTGATGCTGACAGAGTTTATAGTCATTTATAGTCATATTCACTACCATTAAAACTGTTTCATGGTTACTGCTATGTAATCAATCAGTGTAGGATGTACCTTATACATTAAACACTCTGTTATCCATGAATGTGGGATACTATCAAATGCTTTTTATAGTCAATCCATGCCATACTTAGATTCTTCCCTTTCTTACTGTTCTCCACTATAACTTTATTTAACAACAAATGATCCTTTGTTTCATATGACTTTCTTTTATTGCCCTTTTGTTCTACTGCCATAATTGAGTTTTCTTCTAAATGACTATAAACTCTGTCAGCGTCAATTCCCGTGTATAGTTTATACGTCGTCAGAAGACAAGTTATAGGTCTATAATTTTTAGGGTAGCTTGCAGGTTCACTCTTAAGTAAGAGCACTCCCCCCAGATTCTCAAAAAACTTGCACGATGTTCATGATTAGTGTAAGATGAAATTTAGCCAATATAGCATCCGAACGATCCATGTACTTGCACATTTGAAGTGCGCGAGCACTGTAGCACTACGGCTGCCAGTTCCCAGCTCCCCGTATGCAAATCATCCCATTTGCAGGTGAAAACCTTGCAAATGAGGTAAATCTGCCATCCAGGAAGCAGGAATCAGGGTGTGCAGGACTAGTATAATATGCAGAAATGTACTCGGTTAGTAACCGAGTATGGTACTGCAAACTCCAAAACGGAGCTATGACAACCCCAAATAAAGGCTGCATATCATTGAGGAAGCATGCCAATGGCCAAATAGAAGGCCACTGGCATTGCAAACAATGCCAAATTTACAAAATACAACTTTTATGATGTGTCTGCCAATCACGGCTGTTGAAGCATAGGGCAACGGTGCGCAAATGGGATAGGTGGGGAAATAAGAAAATAAACCTAAAAAAAGCAGTCTAACTAAAATCAATATTCTCATAGAAAAAACAATCCCAGGTAAGAACTGTCCCCTCACCACAAATTTTCCAAGCACAATGAAGTTTATTCCACAACTCTTCGACAAATTAATCCACAACAAGGGTGAAAGAACTCAATAAATCCACAACAAGGGTGAAAGAACTCAATAATGCATTAGCAGGCAATTCTATGCAAATGAGGGGAAGGATAGTGAATCCCAGTTTCCCCATCATGTGAGGCAAGTCCCAACTGTGTATGAGTTTGAATAGCTGAGTGCATGACTAGGAGGTAGGTGACATCATGTGTGGGAGTATCAGGCATACTGTCAGCGGATTGGAGCCCTCTGGCTCGGGGTTGCATCCAGCTTAGCACAGCAAAGCCAGGGGGTGTGTCTAAACCTGCCCAGCACATATGACAAAGTGTAAGTGGGTGTGCATGCTGCTCAATGGGATCTACAAGAAGATAAAGGAAGTGAACTCAGGAAATAGCAGCAGTGTGCACATTGGAGTACACCGATTGTGCTGCACATGCCTGGGATGAAACAGAAGGGCAATGGGAAGGGAAAGCAGCAGTAGGAAGTTAATCAAGGGGTAACCGGTTTGCTGCCAGGTGCAACTTATCGGAACCAGACAATTACACAGGCAGCCCAGAATGCCACTATAAACTATGCAAACAGCTACCCCTCTGGTTTTTCCCACACCCTACATCACCGGTGTAAACAAGCGGGGAACTTTTAACACTCACAACAGCAAAATGTTAGGGGCTACAATAGCTATCATACAACTTGTGGAAGAGGCTGAGGGTGGTGAGGATGGGAATGCTGCTGACTAACCCACAGTGAGGAGATGGAGAAGAATGTACAGGCCCAGGGTAACCTACCAAGGGCTACAAGAGCTGGAGATAGTGGAGCACTATAGGGTGGACAGGGACTTCCTACAGCAAATTGTTGAGCTGTGCCAGCCATGCCTGACACACAGAACTAACAGGGGGGAACCCAACCCAGTGGAAATAAAGGTATGTGTTGGCCTAAGAATACTAGCTACAGGTACCTTCCAAAGGCCAACTGGGGATATGATGGGGATCTCACAGGCATCAGCATCCAGGGTACTCAACCAGTTCCTGGATGCCATGGCAGCACATGTCGGTAAGCATGTATATTTCCCCCTCACCTGCAAGGTATTGGCCAGCAGTATGCGCCTCTTCTAGCAAATAGCAGAATACCCCGAGGTAGTGGGTGCAATAGACTACACGCACATCAAAGCACCAACTGGTAAGCAGGGTAGGGTCTACATCAACCACAAGGGCTTCCTCTCCATCAACTGCCAGGTTGTGTGTGATGCCCAACTCATAATAATGAAAGTGTGTACTGGCTGCCCTGGAAGTTATCACAATTCCTACATCCGGCATCTGAGGCAACTGTACCAGAAATTTGCCAATGGGGACATCCCACACGGTCACCTAGTGGGGGATGCTGGATATGCACTAGAGCCGTGGCTGATGACACCCATCAGAAATGCCCACACACCAGAACAAGAACTCCATGAGGCACATGCACAAACAACAATCATAATAGAGCATGTGTTTGGGATGCTCAAGTCATGGTTCCAGTGCCTGGACACATCCGGTGGAGGCTTGCAGTACTCACCAACTACATGTACCCAAATCATCCTTTTATGTGCCATGCTACACAATATGATCCTGTGGAAACAGCTGTAGCAGAAGCAGTAAAGGGCAGGGCCACATAGCCCCCCACCAATGCCAAGGCCTGCACAGGCACAGAGTGACTCAGAGGAAGAACAACCTGAGCATGCCCCAGTAAGCAGAAGAAGGAGTGCCCAATATGCCCTGGCCCTGGCAAAGAGGCAAAGCATAGCACATACACTGACACGGGAGGGACCCAGGGAATAGCACCTCTATCTGACTCTCACATACAGTGAAAGGGATTCCAAACATTACACTACCTGTGCCTAACCATGCATAGGCAGTGTACTACGTGCACCCGGCATAGGCAGCCCTGCAGTACCACTCACAATACTAGTACACCCACAAGATAAGGGACTCACACATACCAGTCACGAGGGGGGACACATACCCAACAACAGTCACAGCCAGCAGGACAGGTGTAGACAAACATAAACAAATGCCATACTATGGCCTCTGAATGAGGGGTATTGGTTACCTCCACCCAGGCCTACACGGACAGACTACAGCAGGCCAGGTAGTGGGATGTCAGTTGTGATAGCTAGGAAGTCAGAAACTAATATGTATGCAATCAAAAGATAAGAACGGTTGTACACCAGTATGGCTTAGCCAGCAAGATAGGTAAGACTACTGACTGGAATGGACTACAGGACATACCAGTACAGTCTTAGCAAATGTGTTGATCTGTCAGGTGTGCTCCGCACCCCAAATAGAAATATAGTAACAGTCAGGTGCGCCCCCCCCCCAATCCTGTGTAGAAACTTAGAAATAGTCAGGTGTACCCCCCCCCCCCCGCTATGCAGATATGTTGCAACAGTCAATGCCAAATGATCAGTGGATACCCTGCAGACAAAGCATGCCACCTGTCGGTGTACAACACAAAGGTCAGCTGTGCAGTACAAACCACTGGACATGCTTTACACATGCAAAACAGACGGCCTTACTAGGCATGCTCACACACTTAAAGAAATGAAGGCAATGTCAGTCATCAACATACTGAAAGTTAATAAGAGAAATGAAGACAATGTCAATCATCAACATACTGAAAGGTCATAATGGGCATGCTCACACACACAAACACATGAAGGCCATGTATGCAAACACCGGTGGACCAGACACATCCAGCGGTTGCAATTGTTACTGCAGACACATGTCAGTATGCACCACTCATGCCTTGCATACACAGACGATAGGAATACATACATAAATGTAAGGATAACACACCATAATAAGCCAAAGGTAGATGGATATAGATGTGTGGAAGAGGACTGTGACAAGTAGCCTTCCACATCTGTCCCATCCAGCACACAGCCAAAGGGCCCCAAACACATCAGATGCAGATGTTACACACTGTAGTTACTAGCGACCAGTGCCTGTTAGCACCACAGACTATGTGGTCCACGTGCCAGCTGCACAATATGGCTGTACAAAGACATAGTCAGCTAGTTGCCCTATATATGCACCTGTGACATATGACCCCATGTGTGGCCACCTGTGGCGTGTCACCCTTACATTAATGGTGTATGGGCCATGCACACACTGGCCACCCCATAGCAGTACCCTGACAAGTCTGCTGAGGTTATCCAATTTGAAATACACCTTTAGGAGAGTTGTAGGACTGTATTCTCTGTGGTGCATCCCATAACTGCGTACTGCTGTAGTGTGATAGATGAATTAGATAGGAGTTCTAACCCCAGACATTGCAACTGTGTGTATGAGTGTGTGTCACTGTTTGTGTGTGTGTCTGTCTGTCACTGACTGTGTAGAGAACAATGCCTTTTAGGCTACTCACACACCTTACTATTCACATACCCAACTTTGGCAAGGCTGCTGATGTCACCCACGTAGAAATACTCCCCTGGGATAGCTGTAGCCCAGTAATCTCTGTAGTGCATACTGTAATTGTGTACTGCTGTAGTGAGATAATATAGTTATGTAGGAGGACAAACCCCAGATGTGACAACTGTGCATGTGTGAGACTGTGTGTGCATATGTGTGCATGTCTGTTTGTCACTGACTGTGTAGAGAGCAATGCTTTTTAGGCTACTCATGCCCCTTACAAGTCAAATACCCACCGTTGGAAAGGCTGCTGATGTTACTCAACTTGAAATACACCTCTGGGACAATCGTAGCCCAGTAATCTCCATAGCATTTCCCGTAACATCGTATGGCCAATGTGTGATTAAGGAGTTAGTTGGGAGTTCTAGCCCCCAACCTGCCAGCTGTGTGTGTATGCATGCATGTCACACTGTGTAGAGAGCAATGCTTTTAGGGTACTCACACCCCTTACATTTCACATATCCAACTTTGGCAAGGCTGCTGATGTCACCCACCTAGAAATACTCCCCAGGGAAAGCTCTAGCCCAATAATATCTGTAGCGCATGCTGTAACTGCATACTGCTATAGTGTGATAATGTAATTAGGTAAGAAGACAAACCCCAGATGTGGCTACTGTGCGTGTGTGAGTCTATATGCGTGTGTGTGTGTGTGTGTGTGTGTGTGTGTGTGTGTGTGTGTGTGAGTGTGTCTGTCTGTCTGTCACTGACTATGTAGAGAGCAATGCTTTTTAGGCTACTCACACCCCTTACATTTCACATACCCAACTTTGGCAAGGCTGCAGATGTCACCCACCTAGATATACACCCCTGGGAAAGCTGCAGCCAAGTGAACTTTGTAGCGCATCCCATAACTGTGTACTACTGTAGTGTGATAAACTAGTTAGGTAGGAGTTCCAGCCCCAAACCTGGCAACTGCATGTGTGAGTGTGTGTCTGTGTTTGTGTGCATGTCTGCTTTTGTAGTGAGCAATTCTTTTTAGGATACTCACACCCCTTACAAGTAAAATACCCACCTTTGGCAAGGCTGCCAGTGTCACGCACCTTGAAATACAACTCTGGGATGATCGTAGCCCAGTAATCTCCATAGCACATCCCTTAACATCATATGGCCATAGTGTGATTAAGGAGTTTGTTGGGAGTTCTAACCCCTGACCTGCCAACTGTGTATGTAGGCATGCATGTCTGACTGTGTAGAGAGCAATGCCTTTAGGGTACTCACACGCCTCACATTTCACATACCCACCTTTGGCAAGGCTGCCGATGTCAAGCACCTAGAAATACACCTCTGGGAAGGTTGCAGACCAGTAATCACCATAGCACGTCCTGTACCTGCATACTGCTGTATTGTGAATTAGAAGCGTGGTTGGGTTCCATCCCCACACATGGCAGTTCCTGATGTATTGTCTGTGTCACTGTCTTTGCAGGGAGCAATGCATTTTAGGCTAGTCTCTCACAGCCATTTCAAATGCCCTACTTTGGTAATCCTGCTGATGTCAGTCAATGTGAAATACACTTTTGGGCAAATAATACTCCAGTAATATCCATGACGTGTACTATAACTGTGTAGTGCTGTGGTGTAATACACTAGTTAGGTAGGGGTTCTCCTCCCAAACATGACAGGTGTGTGTGTGTGCTTGTAACCCGTATCCTGTGTAGAGGTGGTTTTGACTGTGTGGCCAATGTGGAGCAGGTTTTGCATATTTCTTATATGGTGGCCATACTTTATATCACAATGTACACTGTACAGAGATAACACATGATATGGCTGAGAGGCCGGGGTGCACAGCCATACCCAGACATGTGACATCAAGGCCAGGCAGTCACAGTTAGCAACCCCAGTATTACCCGGAGCACACTCTCACTGCATGAGTCATGCACACATACATGCCTAAGTAACATCCAATATGTGGGTAATACACTTCATATTGGCCACTGATAGTAACTATGGAGTGACAGCAGTGGGCCACAGAGGGCAGGATACCCAGTACATCTGTCCAATATGCACATACGTGCAGACAGTGCACCTCCCCCATGTTCCCCAATGGACAACTGTACCACCTGTGGTGCCATCACATGTGACCCACAATGGACATACCATGCCTGATAACATGCCCATATGGACAGATGCCACTGACACCAAGGAATGCTGATAGCATGCACTCCATCTAGGTGCAGGATAAAGCTGCTGGTCATTACCAGCTCCCACCACAGGTGGCCAGGACTGACACATCTGATGATAATTTGTGTTCACAACATGGGCTGGACACCCCAGGTACAGTTCCACATGTCATTGTACATGCATGTGGGAGGTGTGCACATACCAGACGCCACCCATGTCATGGATGAAGGAACACAGACATGGCAAGCGATGCACAACATTGCCCACACACAGTAGTCACCCAGGTGACCAGATGGGGGATACAATACCTGCCTGTGTGGGCAAATGCAGACACTACATCCCTGAGCCACAATGCAGACCATCATCATGTGTCCTGATGCCAAGGTACATCCATCACCTAGCCTTGGACAGCCAACTGGTGCAGTCGAATACCACACACCTGTGCAGACATGCAACCATGCATGTCGGTAGTGGCACCCTGTGTGTTTGCGTGTGTGTTGCATGCTACTGATGCTCACATTCACACTCCCTACAATCCCCATGGGCATACTGCAGCTTGCTGTCTGATATCAGACATCTTCCCATACCCTTTGCCCATACAGCCCCTGTATGACCTGTGTGGTGCATGGGATACCTGCACAGTGATGTGATGTAGCAATCCCACAACTGATGATTTGTACACCTGGCCCTGCCATGTGTGTCAATGTGTGTGTCCTTGTGGGATGTGGCTGTGTTGACGCTGGCACCTGTTCATGCTGACAGGCATGTGTATGTCACCTACCGTACAGCTACTGTATCCCTGTTGCAGATGTAATTCACCATCACATATATGTTTTGAGTGCTCCAAAATAGGTAACCCATGTGGTGCATCCAATAATTGCAGCAAACTGTGCTAGTGCTACATAGTTGTCAGGGGTTTAATACCTTGTGCTGCTAGGTGTGTGACACAAACATGCTTCAGTTTTACCCTCCCAACCTCCCTGACATGTATTTGCCTCTGTCTGTGTCTCCCATACCCTCTCAGGTGGATGTGGAGACCTATACCTACTTTGCTTAGGCAGCAGCATGTGTAATGTAAGTAATGTTCATGATCAGCTGATGGCCTCTGCATGAACAGCAGCACTCCCCTAGCTGATTGCATGTGAAACAGCTGTGGTAACATTCCCATAGCCAATTGTATGTAAACACACTTCAATACCTAGGAACATCATGGTGGCGTTGGCCCTTTTCACCCACTGTAAGCAGGAACTAGATCTGTTGTGTGCCAAACAGCATCTCAGATGGATTGCGGTGTACCTCTAACAGCATACACTGTGGGAACAGTGCAACAAACAGGAGGTGGATGTGCCTGACCTGACTATAGACTGTAAGTGCCACTATACTGCATTTGGAGCAATGTTGCTTTCCCAGTGTTTGTGTGGATATGGCTGTTGTACATGTCTCAATACCTGCCATGTCAGTTCCATGTTGATGGGGAATCTCCATCTGCAGGGTCATCTGCAGCCTGGGCATTGTTGTGTCAATGGTTGCATGTGTTGCCCACGGAGCATCTAGCTGTTGACTGCTGAATGTAGTGTGAGGATAGATGAAGAAAGCTGTGGTAGTCACAGACATCATATCCCTCAAAGGACATATGTTGCAACAACCCTGTAACAACAGTAAATGCATGTGGTTATCACAGCAACATGTCAATATTGGCCCTGTGTATGTGCTCTCAGCCGCACCTCTGTCAATCTTTGTACATATGTCGTGCATGAAGTGGTGCATATGTGCTGTACACCATACTTTTTGGCATCATATCTGAGAACAAGCCACTGATATATCCAACTGCTACACATGTTATGTACAGTAGGGGTTACATTACATGACACCGCCTGCACATTCTGTGGATGTTCGTACAGTACTGAAGTCTTCATACCTATGGTGAATGTCAACAGTGTGTGTAGTGTTGATATGTACCTTAGCCTGTGTACAGACTGTGGTAGATGACATTGTCCTAGTTCCCCTACTATCAGATGTTACATGCTGCCCCACTGTATGGTACTGTAGTGTGTACATGTTTGTAGGGCCATAAACACGTGTCCCATACCACAGATAGCCACCAGACTAAACTGTGTAGCAGGCCAGTATATGTAGGGTGAGTCTGTGAGTGGCACATATGAGGATGGTGTCAAACACATAGTCCATATACTGTAATACCATGCTAGCTAACCATATGTGGCTGTGGCTGTGTTCACATTGGCTGTGGATATGCACTGTCACATGGGTGTATCTTACCCTGTGTTGTGACATGTCTGTTGAGCCTGTTTTATACGCAGGTACATGTGCATTCCCCTTGGGAGGTGTAGGCGGGTGTTGAGCCAGTCTGGCTGCAGCCTGCACAGTGCATTGTGACATGCCTAGCAGCTGAGTGTACCTACCCAGTGGGATGTCATGTGCAGATACTAGCCAGATGCCCCACTGCCGGACCTCCCCTAACAGTCATGTATGTCAGACAGGGCAGTGGGATGCAGTGCAGATGTATGTCGATACCTATTGTGTAGTATGTGGCCATAGTACCCCTGTACCAGTGGTCATACCATTACAGGCCAGGCAGGGGTGTGTGAATGCATTACCTATGATGGACATCATATACCGGCTGTTATGTGTTATACCCATCTACATGGCAATCCACATCCATATTGTTAGGCATGGTTCACATGTGTAGAACTAAGGGCTTATGTGTATACCTCTGGACTGTACAGACAGTGTCAGACCTCCACATATATTGGCCAATATCTCTGCTGCAGTCCACAGTGGCATTACGTGCTAGCAACGGTACTGCACACTGATGTCCTTTAGATGTCGTTCAGTAACCAATGGCACACATGTTATGAGCAGATGTGACCTCCCACACACACCATGTCTGTGAAGACAATCCCAGCGACAGTAGCAATAGTCTACTAGTATACCTGCTATACATACCTGACATCCCCTGCAACTACAACATTGAGAACATACGGGCTGGGGTTGGCCTACACTTCATGTCCAGGACATATGGTGGGAATATATGTACATATACATATCCAGATAGCCAGATATATGATTACACATGTGCACTACACCCAATTAACACTGTCATGGCAACCACCCACTATAGATTCCCACATCATGTGTGCGTGGTCCCATTACATCTCCTGTGTAATGGGCATCCATCCGGTGTGTGGGCAGCAGTGCTACTGACAGCATGTAATAATACCCCACACAGGAGAACTGGTGCACTCAGGGCAGCCACATATTTGTAGGAGGATTAGGAAGTACAGACATACTGTGAGTGGAGTTGTGTTATGCTTTGTACAGTACTGATGTTACACGGTGTGGGTGTACATACTGCCATGGAATGCAGTCCATCTGCATAGCACACAACTGTGGGCCTAACCTCATGCCAGCTGGAGCTGTGCCTATCATGACTTGTCTGTCCAACACACAGGTCTTGTGTCAGATAATACACTGGCAGGTGTATGTTGCATGTTACCGGTACATGGCTACATCCATGATCATCTCTACCATCAGTTCTTTGACTAAGGGTATGTTAAAGACTATCCTGTAACACCTGCACCTTGTGTAGTGTATGGCAACAGTTGTCCACATATGTTCCTGAATTCCATCCTCTGTCCATCACCTACATACTAAGCTTTGCACATATGTCATGATGTCGGTGGTTGATCCATAGTGGGCTGGGAGTATAACACACTGCCATGTCTGCCATCAGTCCACTGCCATTGTAACCCCCCACACATATGGTGGGGCTGGGGCCATATATGTGTGGGCACCACCTACACAATACATGTGCGCCCTCATGCACTGCAGAGCCCAGTGTATGTAACAGTGGCATATGGCCCTGTATTATTGAGTCTGGGGGACCACCAGAAATGAACTAGGCTGCTACAAAATGTGGGGGTATCAGGGATGAGCTGCCTTAAGGTATCTGGATGTACAATACCATATACTTCACCTATATACACATTACTGACATGGATCTGGGTACTGCAGGACTTCTGTCCCCTGCCATACAAACTGTTCAGTGTGTTGATGTGCTCATGATGGTGTCAGTTATGCCATGTTATGTATCAGTTACAACCCATGTGGTTATATGACGTCTATACCACCTACTGTGTTTGTACAGTGTGTAGATAGAGGCTGCTAAACTACACACCTGGAGTACGTACTGTTGAATGTCAGGTATCCTGTGGCCCAGTGTGTGTCTTTCTTATTGTACAATGTGAATGGCTTGGCCTGGGCAGCAACAGCTGTGAACCTTTCCAGCCTACTGTATGATTGTAACTGGTCCACTGTAGCATCACTCCATTGATGTAGTTGTCAGTGTCTGAACAGCTATATGGCATGGCATGTAGAACTGTAATAGTACCTGATGAAAAGTTTCCATGTCTGTAAACCTGTGGGTGTTGTTTTAC
The DNA here is from genome assembly GCF_019279795.1 of Protopterus annectens. NCBI lineage: Eukaryota > Metazoa > Chordata > Ceratodontiformes > Protopteridae > Protopterus > Protopterus annectens. Next base: position 1,216,758,447 of record NC_056737.1, on the reverse strand, counting down.
CTATGACCTCTCTGTGGGTGTATGTTACAGGCAACGATTGTCATTTCTATGGGTGGCACTTACAGTGTCCAGTCATTCAGGGTTCTACTGTAGGCTTACTGGCTCTTCCATATTGTGTGCACCTACCACTTATGTATCGTACTGTACATATAACTGCGTGTGTATGTGTAGTCACATATATATGTACATATATATATATATATATATATATATATATATATATTTATAAATATGTATACCTGTATCTGCATATCTGTGTCTGTGTATCTGAAGCCTGGTAATGTTGATGACTTCCACATAATACATTCCTCATGGGAGCCAGACTGTACTGCATGATATGTTACCAATACCAGCCTGACATCATACAGGTGGGATGTAGTACAGGTAACAATGTGTTCCCATGTTGTCACTGGCCCTGGTTATGGGATCTCCAACACTTGGTAGTGTATTGCAGGGTGGACATGTTTGGCTGGGGGGATGCCTATTTGTACAACTCGTATAGTGTGTGGTGCTCTCAACCCCATTAACGTAACATGTATCCTGTTACACTCCTCTCCCTAACAGTTACATGTGCCTTGCAGTACTAGCACAACAGGGTTGTACCAATGGGATGGTATCCACGGGAATCCCATTGAGGTCTGCCACATGTATGTGTATATGTGCATGTGTGCATATCTGTAGGGTACACTCGTCTGAGTCCACGTACTCTTATTATGATACACATTGCCACACAGTAGTATGGATATTGTTGTTGTCACTCATAGGTGTGGCAATGTAATGCAACACCCTACTATGCCTGTGGTGTGTGCATCACATGCATATCCCTGTGGTACCACTGTTGTGATATGCGATGGGTTGTTTTGTGTCATAGCCAGTGTGTGATAGTGGGTATGTCAGAATATCAAGATGGGTTCTAGTGTGTACAATATCCAGTGGGGGATGTGGGTGCTGTGTACACTGTCTTTACACCATGGTATACCTGGTATATGGCCCACTTACCACTTTCAGGTGGTCAATATCAAAATCACCCATACAGGTAAGAGATAACAGGATACAGCCCAGTTACACATGTGTGCAGCCTACCTGTAACATATTGGACACATGGACTAGTTAGTTAGCAACTATACAACCAGGTCTCTAACATGTGTGTCTGCCTGTTCTGTGTCAATGAGTATATGATGGTATGACACACTATGTATTCTTCATATACAAACATGACATCCCCCATTACCATATTGTACGTGTCTGTGGATGGTCTGCATGTAGCACATGACCTGGTACACACCTCACCCTACAGAAGGTGTCGTGTGTGCAATGACAGCCACACAGTTCAGTAGCACTACATACCTGGACTGGGGTCTAGACACAGTGTTGCCAAGTAAGGATGTGTGTGTATGTGGATGGGTTGACATATGGGAGCAGATTATACCTGTACCAACAGGCCACCAGACAAGTTTTCACGGCCAATAACTGTTATACATACCTGTGGCATGTGTGCAACTGTACACCACATATGTCACGGCCATGGTGTCACCACACTGACATACACTTGTGGAATATGACTGTGGACAATCCCCCTGCGGACACATGTATGCCTATAGCACAAATAGATGACAGTATGGGGATATCAATTGGTGTTACCAACAGCTGAGATGCATCATAGCTGCATGGCTACATTACCTGACATGTATGCAGTACACATTACCCCTGACTACATTCGACACTGCAGTACATTGCGGCACTCTAGCACAGTCACTGTGCATCAGAACCATGTTATCCTGTCCCTGGATCAATGTTATGGATGACAGGGATGTGGCACAGGTATCATCATATGCAGAGGGTATGTGAACGTCATCTTAGCTGCATGGCTACACTACCTGACATATATGCAGTACACATTACCCCTGACTACATTCTACACTGCAGTACAATGTGGCACCCCATTACAGTTACCATCTGCATCAGTACCATGTTAGCCTGTCCCTGCATTGATGTTATGGATGACGGAGATGTGGTACAGGTATCATATGTACAGGGTGTGTTGCAGGTGTGCCAGAGGCCGAGGGTGGTCCAAACATGTGTCATCATGTGTGTGGGTGAGGGGTGTGGTTCCTTGATTGGGGCATGGTGATGTGGTGTGTGTCGGTATGGGGTCACCCTAGGTGTGGTTGCATAGTGTGTGGGTATGCATGCACACAGTTCCGTCATGTGGCTGCCCTATACGGGTAATGTTGGACAGCTGCAGACCATACCTGGCAGGGTGTGCAATTCACTGCCTCCAGCCACGGACACACTGACTGTGCCTGCCAGGGGTTCCATGGGCACGTGCAGGTACAGACCTTGAGGTGCTACTCTTCCCTGATGATGACATATGTCTGCTGGAACCATGTCCCGCCTGGGACTGGCCAGGGCAATATGCATGAGGCCTGCTGTGGTGTGGTGTGGACAGCAGCCCCTGTGGTGTGCTGGGGCTGATACTGTCACTACGGGAGCAGCTGTGCATCCTGGTATGTCCACATTGACCACCAGCTGCTGGTATCTCTGGCCTACGTCCACGCAGCCGTCGCACCACTCCCACCATATGTTCTAGCACAGACATACCACGGTCGAGGAGGCTAACCATCTCACCCCACCGTCTATCCATTACCTCAGTATATTCACGGAAGGCATCAGCGAGTTCATAGAGGTTGCCAGTTACAGCTGTGAAAGCAGACCTCTGCAGCCTCAGGCCCTGTCTGGTGTGCATTTCCATATGTGCCTGTGCCTCCATTACAGCCTGAAACATGCTCCTGGTGGTACCAGTTATGGCGCCTCTGCCAGGGGCATGATGACCTGCGGTCCTCCCATGAGCACCACAGTACATCTGCTGATGTGGTGGCCTTCTGGACATCTGGCTATGCCAGTTGTGACCCAACAGAGTTGGCATAGACACCACATCTTTCTGGTCATTGCCATCAAATGCCAACTGTCCCTCTGCTATGGCCACATGTGATGGGGTTTGTAGGGACACTGTAACTGTGTGCAGGCTTGGGGTGGCTATTAGGGTGATGACACATGTTGGCACAGTGTCAGCCTCTGACAACCCTACCTGTGCCACACCTGCACCTTCATCATCATCGGTGTCTGTAGGGACACCTACCTCAGTTTGCATGCAGGAGGGACCCTGACCCACCTCACTACCTGTGGGGGAAACAAATACACACATTAAGACCTGTACAGCATTGCATAACAGTACACAAACTCACACACACTCACACTGACAGCCACCTTACTACCTCAATTTCTCTGAGTTTACAGACATTCCCACAGTCAGTTACATATGTTCCCCATCCTGCATGGCAATTGCTAATATACGCATCACTACAGCCCATTAACATATCATTCCTCTCCATGCCTACACGTGTGGTTACCACACCTGGCCTGTTACTCCATTGCCTCCCTGACATGGGTGGAGTAGGTTGTACATGGCCTCACTGCTGTCACCCTGTATTACCCTGTGTATGGGCAGTAATGGTGTACGAGGCCCCTACATGGTTGGGACTGCTACATTCACTGCATATGTCACACACCAGAGCCTCATACTACTGTCTTGCTCAGTCCATGCCATATCTGCTGCACAAGTGACCCATCATGAAGACAACAGTACTACCTGGATACACTCACTGATGTGCTGTGGTAATTCCCCATTGCATTTGTAGTGCTGCATATGTGGGTAGCCAGTTACCTATCTGCTGCTGGCAATATGATGTGTATACCTGGTATGTACTGCACCTCCCAATGCATGCTCCATGCTACAGACCTTGTTATGCTATCAGCTGTCCCGTGTTCACATACCTGACAGGTTGTCCTGGTGTCCCATGTCTCACTCCATGTGCAGCACAATCACAAGGGGAGGTACCGCCATGTGGTCAATCCCACTATCACCTGTGCATACATGGACACACACACACACACACACACACACACACACACACACACACCACACTCCTACATGTGGAGTTGCACATTTGTACACACAGTCCTTCCATTAGCCTTCTGTCAACATGCATTACATATGGAACTCAACAGCATGCAGTGCAACTATAGTGACATCATGCTAGCAGCAGTATACATGTGTGTGAAGCATGGGCTTTGTTGGTAGGTGATGGCCCTTCCCAGTGTCAACACTGCACCCATGTACAAAGTATTACTGTGGACCTGTTCCGCACCCTGCCTTGTACTGTGCACCATACCTCGCAGGTGTAGAAACCATTGATACATCTGTAGTACTGTGCCGGTTATGTCAACTCCAATGCTCACAGCCCCTATGTGTTGTAGCAACTCATACCTGGGATGATATGTGAACAGCTATCAGTTGTGGATGCCTGGTGTCTGCATTACAGATCACAACATCAGCAGTGCATGTATGACTAGTACATGACTATTACACTGACAACCAACAGAACTTACCATGGCTGTAAGGGGTGCCCTACACATGTCCCAGACCTCTGCATGGTTGCACAATCTACTCATGTGCGCATCCCTTGGAGTGCACACACTGCTGTTACAGGTGCTGTCAGGACAGGGTTACATTTGCAACATTTACTTAACCTGATTGTGTGCAGCTGCAGCCATGGTGGTGTTGAGTCACACATGTCCCTACTGTAGGCTGTGTGTCCTGCCACACATCACATCCCTGTGGACACATTGCACATTGACAGGATGTTAGTTATCTTGCATGTGTCTGTTGTACCTTTTCAATACCCCAGCATGGTCTCTACTGTGATGCAGTGCATTTCTCAACAAGAAAACGTGAACATGTACAGCATGCAGTATGGGTAGGTGTGTTAGACGTGTGCATGGTGGATATCCCATAGCTGTTACATGCCCAGTTTATCATCATGCCTGAACACGAACCATATTCCCTGGTTACGGGCTGCTGCCGTGGTGGTATCCTGAAGGGACCTACATAGGAGTACGAGAAAGCTGATGTCAGTGGCCACAGCTGTGGCATTCATAACAGGTGAGTACAGCATTATGTTACATCAACAGTAGAATTACACAATATTACAGCTTATACACAACTGTTTATTACTACTACACAGCAGCAGACTATGTATATGACATCTCAGTTTTGCATAATGTACCTGTACAGATGCAGATGCAGATGCATACACACAAGTGGGGTATCGATGTGCCCTGGAGCCTTACCTGCACACTCCTCAGCCGGTGTGTCATTGGCACCCACCTCCAAGATGTACCCTGCCAGGTGTTGATGCTGCAGGTAGACAGGTGCCACAAGGTTGCTGAGAAGCTCCTCCACACGGGTGAAGGGTGGATGGGCGAGTTGCCCCCCCATTGCGAGGTGGTCCCATCTTATGGCAGCTGCATGCCGATGTACATGGCAAAGCAGGTTGGTGCAATGATGCCGGACCTGCTCATAGCTGCGGTTATGCAGTCCATCATCATTGACCCTGTGGACTAGCTTGTTCCACAGGGCGGTCCTCTCCTGCTGGTCATGGGCTATCCAGCCAAAAAGCAGAACGTAGTGCTGTACCAGGTGGTCGATAATGATTGCTGTTTCAGTGGCACTGTCTCTGGGAAGATGACTATGTGACATGCTTCCTGGAAGACATAAGGATGGAAACAGGTCTGAGCCACCCATACACAGGGTTACCATAGTTCTTAATACACATATATGTCTCCCCCCACCATATCAGCTACAACAAACCGTTCACAGACTGCAATTGTTATGTCAGCTGCTTACCTACCATTGGGACATATGTTGTATTGTACCAAGCTTTGTGCTATGTGTATGTGCCACGATTTGTGCTATGTGTTTGTAGCCACGCTCCCTGTGGAGACACTTATCTTTCCTGGCCTGTTACAGACTATTTCACCTGCATGCCATTGTCAGTGCCACTATATATATGTGTATAAATATACATCTATGTACATATATGTGTAGATATACGTTGTACATTGTTGATATACCTATGTCTATATGAGTGCCTGTATCTGTACACATACACGTCACATTCTGTATCACACAAATACGTGGAGTGCATACAGACATCTGGTCCACATTCTGTAACTGTCTTTCATTCACAGCTGCACTGTTCTGCCTTGCTGCAACACAGACAGGTGCCACATGTGAACACAGCCTAACATTAGGGTGGTAACTATGGTGTGAGATTTCTGGTATGCCTATTACATACCTATGACATTTGTGCATGCTAAATTACACATTAACATGACTGCCCTACAAGTGGTGTGCTCTGACACCCATGTGTCTATCATGACTGCAGTACATCCAACAATAGCTATTGTCCACAGTAACATAACATACACAGATATTATGGCTGACATCTTTGTCATTCTTGCTGATCTGCACAGTTGGCGGGTATGTCCCACTGCTTACAGGGACAGACAGTATTGTCCAGAGTGGTTGTTCAGCGGGACATCATTCCAGGGACAACTACAGATGGCACATATCAAACATTCTACATCAAATATCCTATTAATCTATACCACATACTACATTAAATTACATGCAATTATGTTTTACATACCTTTTATTGTTTGGGCGGGTGTGATGCTTTCCCAGTTGTGGCCTGTAGTTATTTTTTTCCCACTGTGTGAGTTCCGTTTTATAAGTTTTTTTTTCTCTCTCTCTCTGTCTCTCTCCCTCTCCAGTAGAGCAAATGAGTTGGTTTGAATGGATTTCAACATGGCTTTTGTAGGTGATGCACATGATCAGGTGATGGGCTCTGCACCAATCAGTGTGCAACAGTTGCTGACTGCATGCAGCCTGCTGTGTAGTGATTCTGTTAACCATCATCATGGCAACCCAGTACTATAAATTGCTTACTCATGTGGGCGTTGTCCCTTCACCTTTCCAGTATAGAGGACATCCTTCCTGTATGTGGGCAGCAGTACCTATTACAGCGGAGCATGCAGACACAGGACAACTACACAATCTTAAGAAGTTCCAGACCTACAGACAGAGTGAGTATTGTTGTTATGTGCTTTGTATATTGCTGGTCTTGCAGTGTTTGCGAGTACATAGTAGTTTAGGATGGAATGCAGTCTGCCTGCATAGCTGTCAACAGTGGACCTATTATCCACATGATGGCCAGTGGATTGTCTGTTTGCTTTTGCCTGTGCACTACACAGGTCTTGTCCTAGATATATCCCTGGCAATCTGTCTGTTGCGTGCTATCAGTACATGGCTACTTCCATTTGTGTTCCTGATGTGTTATTCCTGCATAAGGGTATGTTGCAACGAATCGTGTAACATCAGCAATTTGCAGGGTGTGTAACAGCAATATTATGAGTATGGCCCTGTGTTCCTGCCTCTGTCCTCCACATATATGGCTGGCTTTGTCCTGCTGTGATATGGTTAAGGGTTGTTCGGTATTGGCCTATCATAATTTACTGCTAGCATTCCTGCTATCATCCCAGTCATATCGTGGACTCCCACAACATTTGTTGGTCAGGGTCCATACATGTGACAGATACATAGACATTATCACAGGTAATAAATGTCCCCCTAGGCCTTGACTACAGGGTGTAACTGGTGGCTGCTGAACTACATCTTTATTGTTTATTGCTACCTATCTTGATGGTAAATCCTTTGCCTACAATTATACGAACTGTCAGGCTTGGCTTGGACAGCATAGTATGTTATATATCTGCATTGTCTGCATCTACTTTTCTGTGTGGGCCTTGCATTCCTCACTGATTAAATAAGTCCAGATCTATGTGCTGTTGGTAATGGCATACATTATTGTAAAATACACCATTAAAGGTTGTTTGTGTATACATATCTGTGTGTCGTCTCATGTCCTTTGAATATTGAGTGGGTCTATGTGTAATTCAGTACTCCTGTTCAAGTGTAAATGTCATTTAGTAGGTTATTCAGCAAAACAATGTTGTTATACCGATTTCACATAGAAAATAGAATGTGCTGCAGTGGGACTCGAACCGAGAATGCATGCATGTTAGGCGGATGCTCTGCCCACTACAGTATTACAATTCTGTGTAATTTGCATATTATACCTTAATGTCATACCCATGCTCCCTTTCCCCAGTCCCTGAGCTCCACATACACAGCATCCATCCATTCTTCAGTTGCTAGCCCTGCCATACCACACCTCTACACCTTTCTCTCTCTGCATGTCTCGGTATTCCTCCATATTACTGTCTCGATGCAACTTCTGCAAGCTCTTCATCAGTTTAGTCCATGTACATTCGAGCCTTCCCTTCATCCACCTCCGGAACTGGTGTGAACATTATTGTGACCCATGACATCTGGTGCATCCTGGCAGGGACGGACCTGTTGTTGTGTCAAGAGTACACTTCGCTAGTCTACACTGTTTCTCCCACTGGCAGCATCCTGCCAGGCTTTTGAGAAGCAGTGGTTTGCTCACACACCACACCAGCCTCATCTCCCGCTTCCGCGGATGAAACACGCCCCCACAGCATGCCCCATTTTCCATTCCTCTCTTCAGTAATATATGAGACTACTGTTCTCACAGTATACGTGGACATGCACTGTTCATTGATACTCATAGACTGCTCGGAATACTGTGACTGAGCACTGTGCACATGTTTGCTGGTATTAATTTACATACTTACATACATTTCCTATACTGTTGACTGACTGTGCCGGATGATATGTTTGTGATAACAGCAGCTGATTGTATATCTGCTATGCCTTCGTGATAACTCACTTGGACTATAGTGTGCAGAGGGGGGACCTGGGAGTGCTGATTATGTTGTTACTGGCAACAATGGGGGCTGTGGCCTACAGCATGCCTAAGGCACTGCGGGGGAAGTGTAGGTGGGTATGCGCTGATGTGCACTAGCCTCTGACTTGCTGACCTCTGGTTACAGCATCTTACACTGGGTTGGCCTTCACATTGCTTAACCAGTGTGGGCATTGCTTACCACCACCCAAACAGGCATACTCCCGCTTGCTGCCACATACCCCCATGCTACTTCATGTAAATGTTGGTATTATACATGCTTAAGTCAGGTATACATGTCAGGTATGACTGTTCACGAAGGTCAGTGTAAGGTTAAGTGGGATTCCAGTTTAGCACTTCTGGATAGGTTACACTCAGGTATTCGGGTTAGGTTTAGTTATGCTATGCCTGTGTTGTAGAGTAGATGTAAATAGTGAAGGTGTAGGTGGGTAGGTGGAGGGGGGGGACATTTTAACTGTATAGTACGCCATTCGACTGATTGGTGGGGGAACAGTAGTGCAGGTTTGCAGGGTGTTGGGATATGTATGCGAGGCAGGACAGGAGGTGTCAGTGTCAGTAGTTGGTGTAGAGTGTTAGGGGGTTATGGACTTCGCCAGGTGGGGATCCAAGTGTGCATGAGGTTTCCCTTCATGTGTTATTTACATGTGTAGTCTGGGACAGCTGCTGTAAAACACCTGGGTTGGGGGTTTCAGATTCTGCCAATATAGAAGTGTGGAGGGTGTCACCTACTTGTGACTGTGAACATTACTATGAATGAAACAGGGGTTGATAGGTAAGTGGTGTTATTGGGACACACAGAGGGGCTGATAGTAGGGGGCATGTCCAGGGATGTGCAGGACGGCTGACGGGAAGGTCCACAGCTGGCCAATTCTTCTACAAATACAGCTGTGTATATTCCCTGCATTTGGGGGTAGGTCTGGACACACACCCTTGGGTGGGGGTGAGGACAGCAATAATACCTTGTGATTCCAATTAGTTCAGCTTACATGCCTACAGTGGGGTGTTGTGACCATGTGTTATTTGGTATCATTTAGTAGGTTTGCAACAACATATCTAGTTATTCCGCCCATTGTCCTGTAAACTAGACATTGCTGCTGTGGGACTCGTACCAGGCATGGCTGCTCGTTAGGTGTCGTGTTTGCCCATTGCACACTATTGCTTACATCCCTGGGGCGGTCCACATAGAACCGTTCCAGCCAACACCTGCACGCCTAGGCCCATAATTACATACCCATAGTTCCCCACCCACACCCCCTCTTCGGCACTCTTCCTTACTCCGGGTGCAGGTCGGGTCTGGCCACACCAGTACACACTGCCCACTCCCCACTTCTCAGGACCCATCACATGTGTTGTCTTGCTCCATGGATCATCAGGCTTCCCCAACCTTGTAGTCCGAGACCATGCGTGCCCTGCCATTGGACATCTATGTAATGCCTGGAAACCCAAATATGCATAGAATTTTTGGGTTGTCCTACAAGGGACATTCTTGTCTTTGTTTCATGATAAGACTTGGCGGGTCTCTCCCACTGGTAGTATCCTGCCTGTAGTCTGGGAAGCAGTGGTTTGTTTACTTTTATTGTGTGTTTGTATGTTTCACCTGTCTAGTGGGCGGGGGTTGATTTTACGTGTCACATGTTTGTTGATTGGGCCCCTCACCCCCATTGGCACGGCCTGTGAACATATGTAATTCTTGACTGCTGTATCATATCCTAGCTATATATATGTGTGTATTTTTACACACACACACACACACACACATATATATATATATATATATATATCTGTACATGTATGCATACATATATATATATATATATATATATATATATATATATATATATATATATCTAACAACATATGGATGTTTAGGTGTCTGCATATGTATATATCTATATGTGGGTATTTATATACATATATGTCTGTCTATGTATGTATACATTTGTACTACAGAGAGGGAGAGGTATATCTCCATGTAGTTATGGGTATATATAACACACATACCTCTACATATTTAGCTACATATCCTGTAATGTTGCTTGTTATTGCTGGGTACTGTGTTTTGTGTGCATACCAGCTATCCTTGTGTGCCACGTATGTTTTGCGGCACCTACAACTAAATCCGTTAGTGTACACAGAGTCACACATGAAATCTATTGTTAGTACCAAGTAATTATTCGTCCTATGTGGGACAGCCCGAACATTGGGTATACAACTTTTGTCTACACCCAGAGTTACATAGGTACCCATGGCTATATGCATGGACTACGGCGTGTGCCAGACCTAGGATCCTTCGGTCGAGACAAGATTAGGGATGGGTCCCGAGGGGTGGGGGTGTGGAGTGGGGCTATGTGTGGTGGTGTGGTAGCTACAGGCTGGTAACCATGGTAAGGATAGTGGCTGCGTGTGCAGCTGGTGGGGGGAAGTGAAACTGTGGGTAATGAATGTATGGATCGGGGATGGCCTTGGTTGGATGGGCCTGTACTGCTCAGCCTGCCTAGTGGGTAGGGGAGAAGGGGTTGTGATGTCAACATGTGAAACATTACAAAGGGCTAATTTAAATCCCTATTTCAATGACACACATACAATACAATGAGCTTGGTAGTGTATTGCAGGGTGGACGTTTTTGGCTGGGTGGGGGATATGCCAGTTCGTACGTGACATATATTGTTTGGGGCCTCTCAAGCCCATTCACAGTGCATGTGGACATATATGTGTCTGTTAATCTACCATTGCTATCTACAGATGTCTGGCCGTATATATATATATATATATATATATATATATATATATATTTGCTGACATATTTCTATGTCTATATATATCTACGTAGACATATATCTGCGTACATATATGTCACTTGATGTGTATATGACATATAGATGTTAACATATATATGTGTAGTTGGCATTTGCATGTATATCTGTTCATATATTTGTATATATATATATGTATATATCTCTGGATATATATATATATCTATATATCTCTGGATATATATATATATATATATATATATATAGATATATATATATATATATATATATATATATAGATATATATAATATGTATGTGTGTGTGACTACATCTATAGATATGTTGTATCCATTTAGATAGTACTATATTTGCACACACACCCATCTAGCTGTAGGTATACATTCTCTGTACTGTTGCATGACTGGGCTTGCGTTATGTTTCTGACAACATACGATTTCTACATATCTGGCATGGCTTAGTGGTCAATCGTTTTGTGTATGGTGTGCATGGTCCTGGGTTCCGGCCTTGCTGTAGCTGTTTGTTTTGTTGCTGGGCAGAACACCGGCCGTTGGATATGGTGTGCTTAAGGCACTTTCAAGCGGTTGTAAGCAGGTATGCACAGATGTAAACACTGCTGACTTCTGGTCATACTGTCTTACACCCAGTTAGCTTCTCCTTTGCTTAATCTGTGTCAGCAGTGGTTAATCCCATGCAAACGCACTTGCACACGCTTATTAGTGCTTACATATGCTTACTACTGCTTATCTGTGCTTACGCCTGCTTACTGCTGGCTTATTCATTATGATACTGACTCTTCACATGTGCATTTCCTGCAGTACTCCTGTTCATAAAAATTATGTTATTTAGTGGGTTTTACATTACAAATATTGCTTATACCATGCTTTGCTGTGTAAAATAGATTGTGCTGTGACGGGACTCGAACTGGGAATGCCTGTTCGTTAGGCGAACACTCAGCCCACTACACTATTGCTGACATGCTTCAATTGCATATATTGTCCTTGTTATCCTCTTCAGCCTTTTGGGCTGCTTTCATCGTGGCTGAGTAATAGGCACACTGGTTTCCTGTGGGAGGCTCCAAAATATCTTGATATGGCACTTGACCTGTTGCTTCCTGTTTCACTGATTTCTCCTTAATATGGATATCCATTGCTCTATCCTGTTGTGGTGCTTTCTGCATTTGATTTCCTACACTGAATCTTTATCTTTGCAGCTGTTCCATTACCTCCGTTTCTATTTCTTTGACTTCTCCATCACTAATCTCTTTTTCTACTTTTCCTTAGTCTTCTTATTTTTTGTATTGTAACGTTTTCCATATCCAGATCCCTTTGCCTATATTTTTCTTCAAATATCTTTGGTGCTGCTCTTTTTATATTGGTTAGTTTTGCGTTCTCCTTTGCATAAATAATACACCATATTAAACTGCTTTTCCTTTCCCATGTCCATATTTCTTCTTCACGTCTCCTGATCTTCTTGCTTTTCCTTATTCTGGGGACTCACTCTATCATGCTGTGATGTAGTCTGTGCTAGACCTTCTACATTAAATACTCCACCTTGCAGGCACTCCATAACTTAAATTTCTGTTTCTTTAACTTCTATTTTACTAATTGTGTTTTCTACATTAAATATTTATGCTTTTAGTCTTTTTATTGTGAAATTTTCCATATCTGGATGCCTTTGCTGTATTTTTCTTCGAATATCTTTGAAACTGCCTTCAGTATATTAGTTAACTTGGCTTTCTTCTTTGCATAAATATTGCACCATATCAAATCTCTCTTTCTTTCCCATGTCCATATTTCTTTTTTATCTTTTTCAAGTATCTCTAGGTTTTGTTGTTTCTGACTGTGTAAGTACGTTGATGGTCACGTAGACTTTCTTGAAGTCTACCTGCTGTATTTTACTGGACCTGTTAGTAAAAATACAATCTTAAGTTATTTGCCTACCAGTACTTTTGTGGACAGTAGTAACTTCTGTAAATAACTGGAGAAAACTATTCAGGTTTATGGAACCATATGGGGTGTTGCTATTGATAAGCTAACAGTCTATATTTAGATATCGTAGTATTATTGTTTCATGTTGGATATGGTGGGATATCCAGTACAAAATATTTTCTGTGTTGGAAATGTTATTACCTGATGGGCTATATATGGCTGCTAAACAAACTGTTCTCATATTATTGATTTTGAGGTGTAATATCAGTAATTTGGTGTTATTAAATTGTGGTATCTGCCGCATTTATGCGGTTATGTTTATGGAATTCTTGTAGAGGATGGAAATTCCACCTGCCCATTTATTTGCCCTGTCAAGCCTAATTATATTGAAACCAAGTGGGGTAATTTCATTTTCATATGTGTGTTTTTAACCAGGTTTCAATAGCTATGACTATGCTTGGGGAATATGTGGAACTACAAGCATATATGTCTATGATTTTGTTGCAGATGCCTCTAAGACTGAATTTTAGGAGGAGAAGACTGGAAATGGGGAATGGGATTGGAAAAAGGAATGGTACAATTAGTACTGGGCAGTTAATGTGGGTGTATTTTTATTTTATTTATTTACTGACATTTGTTAACTGGGTTGGTCCAGCTGGGCTTGTGGCCCATTTTCAGTGGAGACCCGAAGAGAAAAGCTCCAAAAAAAAAAACACAAACAGTTTACAGAGAATCAAACATTCGAGTCACAAATATGGTCAAAATCAGTTATACAAGAATGTTAGAGAGACAAAGCAGAAATGCAAACACATGATATATACATATCAATATTTTTACAGACTAAAAAATATATTTACATATTTACAAAAAGAGTTAAATCCAACAGTATTGATTGTAGAGTTTAATAAGTATTCACAATAGTGGAGTACTTAGTTGTATGTGGAGGGACTGAAAAGGTATATAGTAGGATTGTGGCAAGCTTAAGTAGGGGCTTGGCAAGGACATATTTTGGAGATGAATAGATGAAATTTGAGTTTTTCTTTAAAACGGGAAGGTGAATGATGGAACAAATGTCTCTTGGGAGTTTGTTCCAGACTTGGGCGACAGAGTGTTTATATAGGAGTTTGCCAGCTATTTTTTTGGGTTGGTAGATTTGTAGTAATTGCTGATTAGAGGTACAGAGAGTCCGTGGAGGAGTGTAGATAGAGATGAAGGAAGAGAGAGCAGGGCAGGATGAAAGTTGGTAAATAATGAAGAGTAACATTTGAAGTTGTGACGGCAATAGAAGATGGAGGAATTCTTACCAGTGAAGAGTATTTAGGGCAAAGCAGTGATGTGTATTATATGGAGAGTTTGTGATAAATCTAGCAATCTTGTGGTAATTTGTTGGAGTTTGTTTAAAGTAGTAGTTTGGATGTTGATGAGTACTGGGGCAGCAGATAGAAGGGAGGGGAGGAGAAGAGCTTGTGCAGGGGAGAGTCTGGCATTTGTAGTTAGAATTTTTTTGTTGCGATACAGTAAACCAAGTTTCTGGTAAGTATTTTTTATGCTTTGGAGGATGTGCAAGTTGAATTTGAATTCATCTATGATGACCCCAAGGAGTTTAGTGTGAGCTTCAGGATGGATAACAGTGTTATTAGAGGATAGTAAAGGTGGATTTGAGGTGAGAGAGATATTGGGGAAAATAATAAAAATTTGGTTCTTTTTGGGTTGAGAATGAGTAGATTGCTGGACAACTGCTGTTTAGTGGATAGGAAGGCCTGTTGAGTAAGACTGTGGAGAGTGGAAATATTGTCTGAGATGGAGATTAGAGTTAAGTCATCTGCATATTGGATGAGGGAGGATTGTTTACAAGAAGTATAGAGATCATTGGTAAAGACACTAAATAGGAGGGGACCCAAGATGGTACCTTGTGGTTCCCCAGTAAGGACAGGTATGAATGGAGAAGTGTAAGAGAGCCATTTAACAGATTGCTGCCTGTAGAATAAGTAAATGGAGAACCAGGCAAGGGAGGAAGAAGATAGACTGAGGTCTGCAAGTTTAGATAGCAGTACGGGATGGGAGACTGTATCAAAGACTTTGGAAAGGTCAAGGAAGAGACATTATATGAGTTTGTTATTGTCTAGGGCCTCAGCGATGGTATGTGTAAAGGATAAGAGGGCAGTAGTTGTGCTGTGGTTGAGATGGAAACCATGTTGAGTGGGAGTAAGGAGGTTATGCTGGAGGAGGTAGTTGATTAGTTGTGAGTGGATACATTTTTCGAGAATCTTAGAGAGGTAAGATAGAATAGCTATAGGTCAGTAGTTAGATGGGTCTGTAGAGTTTCCACCTTTATACAGGGGAATAGTGAGTGAGACCACTGATGGGTGGAGGTTTTATGAAGGAAAGTATGTAGCCAAATACATTTTGTGTTATAGTTTTATTGGATACCTGTAAATGAAAAAGTCTAAGGTTAGCTAATAGCATTGGTACAGTACTGAGTGACATTGATGTAGTGAGTGTATATTTGTTTCACTCTTAAACTTAGGGGGGCTATAATAATTGGTAAAGAGTGCTAATATTCTGAAGAGGTATATTAGTATTTAAATTGAAGTAATTTTGTATGATGTACGATGGATTTTGCTGATGATATTATTTTGTACTGTAAAATATTAGTAAGACAGCGGTATTTGTATTAACAGCAGTATAACATCTAAAAGGGCATGTTGGGTCACAGCACTGTGGGTCAGTGGGAAAGAGATGCTATTTGTTGGGCAGCTGCTGTTGAGTTATGTTCTGATTGGATGTAGAGACAGGTTGGGAAAAGTGTAGGGTTTGATTTAGGGTAGATTAAATGTTTACTGGGAGGTGTGGCTGAGAATTAGGGGGGGAGGATAGGGGAGCAGAGTGAGCCTGAGTCTGGCAAGGATGAATGGTGTGGGGTTCAACCACTAAACTGGCATTGTGGTAGAATTGAGAAAAAACAATCAGTAACTTTGGCTATGACATAAGGTAAGAAGGTTTCCAGAGATAGTAAGCAAATGTATACATTAAACAGTAAAAACTTGATGCAGGTAGGGAAAAAGGAGAATCACAGGGAGCAGTACATAAATACAGGTAGTACTAAGCAGACATTTAGGCATGTGGTTAAGTATTTAGTGGATTAGCTGCAAGGCACCAAGAAAAGGGAGAAAAGAAGGAGGCAGTAGTCTGAAAATGAAAGCTATGCAATTAGTTTGTCCTGTTTAAGTGGAGGAAGGTAACAAGAAACATTAGCTGTTATTTTGGATTACACTAAAACTGGTTAAATGTATTGTCCCTTATTATGGGCTATAATATATATCAGTGGTATAGACAGTTAAGGAGTTGTTGGGGAATTCTCTGAAGCTCTGTCCTCTTGCACAGAGCATAAAACATACTGTTACCAATCTCAGGTGAGTCTTCATGGACACTCACCTGTCCCTATGCTCAGTTTCTGCAAGCTGTAAGTCTTAGCTTATCCTAAGGAGGAGCACCAGGTCCTAAAGCCCTTCCACTCTGCTCCTGCCCAGCCCACACAATTTCATAAGGTGCATTAACTCATTGCTTCCTACAAGAGTCAAGTTGTCTGGAAAGCGGAGTTCCTGTGTAACACAGAAAATTATACTCATCTTTTTGGGAGACTTCCCTCTACTCCTGAAACAAGTATGCTTGTCAAGGTTTTTGAAGTCTAATTTCTGAAGTCCTGGTAAAGATACGCAATAAAACTAAGGCAGCAAGGTGGCATCTACCAACTGACATGATTTGCTAAGCATGACAATGAAATGATCAGCATGGGATGTGCAGAGCTGAGTTATTAAGGAATGTTTGCAAAATGTTATGAAAAAATTAGAACATTTCCACGTTTACATTAATAATGCAAACATAATATGTGATACTGTCATATTGGGGTGGTGTATTCAAGCATTGGGTATTAGTAAAAAATTACATTAAGAGATGGTGGGTAAAGTGAATCCATTCTGTTATATAGATGTTCTTTTGGTAAAGTAGTTTTGACAATTACCCATATTTTCATAACTGTTATAATTCCATAAAAGATGCTTGATCTACAGGTGAAAAGCTGCTACAGTCTTATACAAAACATTAAAGCAGTGTTGCCACCAATACTTGTCATCTCACATACATGGTTTTGTACATTAACTGCTTTGAAATATTATGGAATTAGTATAGCATAATTTGCATAGATTTGGTAATCTCACAAAACAGCAGTATGGTAGCCATTCCTGACATGCATCTTCGGAAACCTCCTGAATGGGTGAATAATTCCCTCTATGATATAGTGGATCTGTCTTGCACACTTACAGAGATACAACCTTTTGTTTGTCCATGGTGATACTATTTTAGCAAACAAAATAGGTTTCTTTCATAAATCTGCAATATAGATTTAGCATCTATGTACAGACTTTTGATACTAACACCAATGCATAGCTTATTGTCTACAAAATAGCTATGATAGTTTACATTTTTTGTAACTCACACCATTTATCAGATATTATAAATCTAAGCAAGTGTGTTTTAGTAGAAGATTTTTGGACAAAAACTCTCAATAAGAATGTGGCTTCCTGGCTTAGAATATCTCAGGAAGTAAAGTAGCTAATTACCCTCCTGCTGTTCAGGATTAAATGAGTTATATTGAAACAAAAAATGGATCAGCTGATTGGGCTGTCTGATAACTTGCCCTCAGGTGAGCTGCTTGTTTCATTCTACTCTAGCTACATTTCTGCTGGTCAATATCCAGATAGGAGTCAGTGTCCTGTGTATGGTTAAATATGTACAGAAAGCCAATGGGGAAATAATTTTGCAACATTATATAACACTAAGGTTAGATACAACCTACTGAAATACAAAATAATATAAATCTGACGAACAGAGGGAGAGACAACACTCCAAATACAAAATATTATAGAGTTGATGAACAAAGGCAGTCAGTATGAGATAATAAGAATGCACATGTAGCCAGCCATATTGCCTGAAGTGATAATGCCCTGACAGCAGCCCAAGCGACCCAGGTTTGATTAGCAGCTGTGATAGTTGAGGTACTGTTAGGGAGGGATGAGCACATGCCCATCATGAGGATAGAGTAATCACCTGGGTGTTCCCCTTGTAAAATCATTGGTGGAGGCTGCAGAGCTAGGGAGGGATGGGTTCATACCCATCGTGGGAGTGGGGTAATCACCTGAGTTCCACTTGTAAAATCATTGGTGGAAGCTGCAGTCATATGGGGGGTGGGCATGGATCAAGGAAGCGAAGGGTGTGGACACTGAATGAGCTACTGAAAAGGGAGGACGATACACCAGCTCATTTCCAATGCATGTCCATCCCTTGGAGATATCAAGAAACAGAAGGAAGAAAGAAATGAGTGTGTGCTATAATAGAAAAAAATGGCATTAAAAAGTGACACAGGTCCCAGGTTGCACTAACTTCCTTGTCAGCCACAACCTGTTGAATTGTGCTGGGGGATGATAAGGAGAGGTAGGTAAACCAGATGAAGGACAGGAGCACACGGATGTACTGATGACCTCCTGTGTGGGAAGACAAAAAAAGGAATACTGCCCAGGATGGGCAACTCACCTCTTCTTCTTGGCCCCCTTAATACTACTGAGTATATTAACGCCTACAGACACCTAGAAATCTGGCTTGATCACTCACATAACTTCCATAACTGTGTCTCTCAAAAATACCTTGGGAAAAAGATAAACTCCATTCTCTTTTGAGCAAACAAAATCTCATATTTCTTCTTCCATGCTCTCCAAGCAACTGCAGTCCCTTGTTTATGAGCTCCCATTGTCTGTATATCACTACTACATAGTGGGTCCGATTTTTCCCCTCCCATACTTGAGAGCACAGACACTCCAAAAAATTATAAACTTCATAAAACTTTTGGACTACTAGTTGATCACCTCCACAGCCTCTCTGCTTCTATCCAGTGTCTGAGTAATGCGACTACATAGTTGGTCTGATATGTTCCCCTCCCAATACTTGAGATCACGGACACTCCAAAAAATTATAAACTTCAGAAAACTTTTGGACTACTAGTTGATCACCTCCACAGCCTCTCTGCTTCTATCCAGTGTCTGTACATTGTGACTACATAGTGGGTCTGATTTGTTCGCATACTTGAGAGCATGGACACTCCAAAAAATTATAAACTTCAGAAAACTTTTGGACTACTAGTTGATCACCTCCACAGCGTTTATGCTTCTATCCAGGTGCTTATAATGGCTTTTTTCAACTACACTCCACTGAATTTTTTCTTGTAATCCTTTCAGTAGCACTAGCTTTTGCTTTGTTATGCAAACAAGTATTTGTAGTGTCTTTTGGTTGAGCTCTGCATCGGTACTGACAGCTGAACTGTACCCCCCATGACTTCCAAGTTAGTCTTACCTTTTTTTCTCTCTTCCCCTACTATAGTGTTTAAATTAGGCTGCATGTAAACTTATTTTAAGTCTACCTAGTGGAGTATCTCCCTAGTCTAAATTATCCTAATTTCTGCCTGCTTCTTTTGACTTTTGTATTTCTCCTAATTTCAGCCTGTTCCTTTTGACTGTAGGACTCACTCATATTTTACTTAGCTATCCTCCTGTTCTCAAGTTTCCCTGATACCTACTGAGTAAATCTTAACATAAAAAGAAAATATAAAACAGAAAAACTACTCTCTAGCTGCAGCTCTAGCCCAGCTTTAGAGTCTCAGTCACTGATTATATTTTCTGGACAATCACTCCTTCTTGGCTGTAGCGACTCCATTTGCCCGGATGGCTCACTCTGCTCCCCTACCCTGCCTCCAAATCTCACCCACCCTTACTATCTGTATTTTTATACATAGCAAAACTCCTCCCCACCCCACTCCAATCCAATCACAATTAGCCTCAAACTCCACCCACCTATTAAACCTCACATTAATCACTCTACAACTCCTCCTACAATGCTCTTTTCATCAGCACTCACAATTAATCTCTCTCTCTCTCCTGTCTGACCCATCTCACACAGTTTCCCAACCCTTACCATACCTCACTTACACACTCCACTGCTTCATACCATCATCCTCAGTCCCCTTCTTACTCAGCCATCTCACATGAACTCTTCAGCTCCAACACTATATATCTATTCAAACCTAAGCTACTCCACTCCCCACTCCCCTACACTCATCTCCTAAATGTCATACCAAAAAAATCACTAGTCCCACTCAACCCATACTACCCATCTCCACCACACTACCACACTCTACTCCTCCACCAGTTCTCTCTATCACTTGCCAGTGACATCCACCCTAACCCTGGACCGACCTCTAACATTAATGTCTCCAGTCCCTCTCAACCCACAAAACCTAAGTCCATTCTCCTCACTACACTTAATGCTCAAAGCCGTAGAAACAAAATCCCTAACCTCCATGCCTGGCTCTCCAATAACCACCCTGACATAACCGCCATTTCTGAAACCTGGCTCAAATCCTACATAAAAGATCACAAAATCCTACCACCAGGTTACCCAACCATTTGCAATGACAGAGCCCACAAAAAAGGAGGTGAAGTAGCTATAATCTACTCCTCCTCCTACTCCCATACCATAACTCCCTACACCAATAAAATTCAAACTTTTGCCAATGCTGAAATTACAATAGGCTTATTAAAAATTAACAAACACAAATCCATATGTATCACTGCCCTCTATATCCCCCCAGGTGATAACATCAAAATACTTGAGAACATCCTATCCTGGTTCTCCTCCCACATAAATAATGAAACCTATATCCTTGGTGATACCAACATCAACTGGACCACTATTAACTCTGATGCCCCTTCCCACACTATCAACCTATACAATTTCTCCCACCTAATTTATTCACCATCCAGACCAAATAAAGATGGTACCTCTGGAGCCATCATTGACTGGATCCTAACAACTCATCCAAATCTAATCACCAAAACTGGAATAATACCAGATCTTCTCAGTGATCACTTACCTGCCTTCACCAACTGGCTCCAATCTCCTGTACAAAAACAATTCCATTATATTCAAACCAGCAACCTCTCCTCTTTCAATCCCCAAACTTTCTCAGACTGCCTAAAGTGCATTGATTGGTCCCCTCTAAAAACCCTCCAACTAGATGATGCCGTATCCTACTTTAACCACTCATTCCTGACCCTCCTGAACCAGCAACGCCCCCAAGAACCAAACATATCAAAACTAATCCCTGCCCATGGTTATCAATAGAAACTAAACTAGCCATGCAACAAAGGAACAAAAAATGAAAACAGCATCAAAAACATAAAACCCCAAACTCCCTCTTAGAATTTAATCATCTCCAAAACTCCACAAAAAAGCTAATAACTAAAGACCGCAAAGCTCACTACTCCAAACTCCAGTCCTTGCACTCAACAAACCTCAAAACATTCTGGGACTCCATCTCTTCAGTTCTGCACTCTGGTAATAAAGAAAACTCCTGTCCTACTCCCACCCTCTCCGACCTTGGCACAGCCTCCCAGTTCAACCCATTCTTCATAGACTGCATAGCCAAACTATCCACCACCAACTTCAGGCCTATTGCCATCCTTTCCCCTCTTTCATAAATTCTAGAGAAAAACCATCCTAGTACAACTAATGACACACCTAACCCAAAACAATCTCCTCTCCCCTACCCAACATGGCTTCTGCCCTGGCCACTCCACTATGACTGGCCTTCTTTCCTTTCTGGAAACCATCAACATTGAATGAGACTCAGGCAAATTTGTATATACGTTATTCCTAGATTTGTCAAAAGCCTTTGACACCGTCTTCCACACCCTACTCATATCCCGACTTTCCACCCTACATCTCTCTCCCTCCACCATAGCCTGGTTATCCAGCTACCTGTCCAACCACCAACAAGCTGTCCAATGGAAAACTTCAACCTTCCCCTTCCTTCCTACTCCCACAGGCATCCCTCAAGGTTCCGTTCTTGGCCTTCTACTCTTTAACCTGTTTATTAACAACTTTCACCACTCTATCCAGAGACATCTGTCATCCAATATGCAGATGACTCGACTATCATCTGCTCAGCATTCTCACCATCTGAGCTCCTTGCAAAAACCCAATTAGCCTTCTCCACAACCAAAACCTGGATGCAGTCCAACCACTTATCTCTAAATGCAAATAAAACCAAACTAATGATCTTTTACCCTACCAAAAACTCTATTATTGACAAAACCTCATTCACCATACAGAGCCAGAACACCCCCCTTGAAATCATTCCCACCACGAAGCTTCTCTGCATCATCACTGATGAGGAACTAAAATTTGATACCCCCATCCACTCCGCAAGCAATAAAAAAACACCAAAAGATAGGTCTCCTCTACAGGCACAACGACTTCTTCAGCCCCTCTACCCGTCAAACCCTGGCATCCAACTTCCTGCTCCTCTCCCTAATGTACAGTGCCCTTCTGTTCACAAATCTTCACCTCGGCTTATGATTCAAACTTGAATCCTGCTACCACAAGATCTGCAAATTTGCAACCAATTCAAAAACTCATCCCACCACTGCCACTCCCTCCTCACCCTCAAATGGCTTGAACTTCCCAACTACCTCAGTTACCTACAACTCACCATTGCCCACAAGCTCATCTTTAAACCCATAAACTGTCCATCTCTCACTACATCCTTAAAACCCTATATACCCAACTGCCAACTCAGATCCACAAACCAAAATCTCCATCAGGTCCACAAACCAGCATGACCTCCTTGCCAACTAATACTGTCCTACTCCTTATCCAAGCAGTGGAACTCCCCCCAACCTTCACAACCTTCAAAACCATAACAGTTTCAAATCTCAGCTAGTCTCTCATCTATTAGCCAAATGGGAATGCCCATGTCATGCTCCAACATAAACCCCTATCCACCCCATATCTTTCTACCCTGTACTGAAATCATTACATTTAACAATTCTATTGCTTCATCTCAACCTAAAACAGTCTTGTCCTACCATGGACTGATTTTTTTCTCTACTATCTAATGTACTATACTTTCCATAATCCAATTTTCTTGTACTCTCTCCATGCAAAATAGTCCACCTAACCTGTAAAGGGCTAGTAGCTACTTGTTTGCAAAGAGCTTATTTGACAAAAATGTCTTTTTCTGCAAATGTTCAGTTTACCCAACCTCCAAAAGGGCTAGTAACATTCTATTTAAATGTTAACACACTAAAAGCTTATTACATAATGTATTATATTTCTGTAAATGTTTTAATTGTTCTGTATAAATCTTTGTTATTCCTTTTGTCAACATGTAATATGTAACCTGCAATATTTGGAGCTTTTCTTCCCATGCCTCCACTGAAAATGGGCTCGTTATGGCCCAGTGGACTTCCTCAGTCATCAAACTTATATAAATATATAAATAACACACAACAAGAAATGTTACTGACAAATGGATTCTTCTAACCCATCTTGAGTACTGCCTACCTCTTGTAGAATCTGCCTCCAAAAGAAACTGCCCCACCACCCAATCTCAACCTCCATCTGCCACTTCATTACTCTTTTCCACAAAGTATGAGCACTGCTGTCTTACACTAGCCAAAACCAAAGTAAGAGCACCACCGTCTTACAAGAGCCAAAACCAAAGTATGAGCACCGTCGTCTTACACTAGCCAAAACCAAAGTATGAACACCGCTGTTTTACACTAACCAAAACAAAGTATGAACATCGCTGTCTTACACTAGCCAAAACCAAAGTGTAAGCACCGCTATCTTACACTAGCCAAAACCAAAGTAAGAGCACTGCTGTCTTAGACTAGCCAAAACCAAAGTATGAGCACCGCCGTCTTACACTAGCCAAAACCAAAGTATGAACACCGCTGTCTTACACTAGCCAAAACCAAAGTATGAACACTGCTGTCTTACACTAGCCAAAACCAAAGTATGAGCACCATCTTACACTAGCCAAAACCAAAGTATGAACACCGCTGTCTTACACTAGCCAAAACCATTGTAGGAACACCGCTGTCTTACACTAGCCAAAACCAAAGTATGAGCACCACCGTCTTACACTAGCCAAAACCAAAGTATGAACACCGCTGTCTTACACTAGCCAAAACCTAAGTATGAACACTGCTGTCTTACACTAGCCAAAATCAAAGTATGAGCACCGCCGTCTTACACTAGCCAAAACCAAGTGTCTGCCAGTTCAGCAGGAGCCAATATACTCCTTGGCTCCCAACTTTTACAGCTCCTGAAAGAAAACTCCTGCCCATCTCTTTCCTCTAGCTTGCCTAGACAGCTGCCGTCACATAACCATAGCTCACAAAGCCACTCAGGTTCTCTTTTGCAAGCAGCTAAAACCAGACTGCAGTGCTCCTTTTCTACCCTTGGACCCAAGCTCTGGAGGGATCTTCCTTCAGATCTTAAAGACCTATCTAACTGCTCCTCATTTCAGGTACAAAGAACCATCCATTTTATGCATAGAGCCAATCAAAGGAATTGATCTGTTTTTTTTAGTCTCACAGAACTATATTTAATGGTTTTGGATTTGTGTGTTTTACTATGACTAAGCACATGTGTACTATTAGAACTAGGTGACAAGTATTTTTTTATATATACTTAAGCTATACTAGAAATTATAGTTTGTTTTATTTATTTGTAGCACATATTGGCAGAGAGTGTACTGCCTAATTTGCTGTCAGAGTTTCTATAGCTGATTGGATAGCTTGTTATGATGTCATAATTGAAATCAGTCTCTGATTTGTGGATTGGAATTTAAATAGAGAGTGTTAATTTTTGTATTTTTAAAGTCTGATGAAGCAGTGAGGTCAATGAAAAAGGGCTTACTAAGTTACAATGAAAGCTTTTTGGTTTATTTTACATAGCCATGTTTGTTGTCACTCAGTTTTTATTCTGGTTCTATTATTTCAGATGTGCTATCATGATTCAAAATTATCTGTCAAACCACACATGCAGTGTCAAAGTTTAATTCTACATATTCTCTATCATTCAACATCCAAAAGGATGTCTCACAAGGATGCCTACACAATTCCCATCCTGTTTACTGTCAACATCATCAAACTGTTATTTCACCTACCTCATCTCCCACTACTAATTTATACAAAAAAAAAAAACAAAAACACCTTAAGTGTCTTTCCATCACACTTATCCAATGAATCAGTAACAAAAATCTTTATACTTAACTCGACCAAAACAAAAGCTATACTTTTATAAGACCATGTATAAACTTAACAAATCATTGAATTTATTGCAAATTGCTGATCACAACAATGTGTCTATAAAAATAAAAACTTATTTAAATCTATGAGTCTCTGGTTCACCCAGCTCTCAATGTCATTCTCCATCGAGAAAACAGTAGAAAAAAAATCATGAATTGTCTTCTTTCTGGAACAACAGAATTTTCTCCAAGGTCTCCAGGACAGCAGTTGTCAAAGGCATTCTACAAATGTAACAGGAATATGGCCACCCTTTTATGTCACCTGCTTCCAAGGAAGCTCCATGCATATCCAACCACAAATATGATCTGCAGGCACATCACACTAGCAACAAAATATTAACATCACTGCAAAACATTAAAAAAAGTAAAATGGTTTCCAGTAAAATAAAAAGAAAAATCTCCCTTTAGTATCAAAACTATTCGTACTGCTAAATTATTAAAAATCTGACCTTTAGCAGCTAAATTAATAAGACAATCACTATTTTATAGTCTCAGAAGTCAAATCCGTTCCATACCTACATTCTAACCTTTAAAACTAAGTTCCACTACACAGATCACTGTTTCTCCATCAAATTTTTAGAGAATCTACCCCCTCCCAGCTTAAAGAAACTTTATTCTTTCCAGCATTCCTCGTAGAGTTAAAAGCTCATCTCCAGAACTTTCCTAAATGATATCTTTCTGGTCACATTACCTAATCTGCTGTTGTCACACTCTTCTTCTAGATCCTCTCTATTACAGCTTCTTAATGCATACACCACTCAGTTGTTACCTTGAATCTCTTGTACATAACTGTATATAATTGTTTTACATACTCTATGTATTTTTGTACATGAACCCCTGCCTTTTACAAAATAACCACACTGAGTCTTTTACCTTGTTATGAACTTTATTTTCAGATCCAAGTACAATAAATCGAGCATTTAATGACAAATAATAACATCAAAGTAATTCACTGTACACACAAAAATTGTAAATAACATTAATTCTGCAAGGCAGCATTCATAGATTGCTGACCCATAATTATAGCAATGGCTACCACCATTATTGATCACTACAGACCACTCACACTGATTAATACTTTACAAATGTCAAGAGCAGTTACTACACTGCTCACTCCTATCAATCAAAGTCAGTGCAGGAAGAAAGGGGATGGGGCAGGAGACCATTTATTTAAAGCTTCCACCAGGCTGTACTTCCTAGCTGTAATTATGACCACCCGCACATTAAATTGATCCTTTAAAAATATTACTAGGTAACCCTACATCCTTCAACAAAAAGACAGATGGACATTAAAAAGATGAAGAAAAATCTCATTCAAATGTACTCCATCCTGCCTGGATCCCTATAGTAAAATTCCAGTGGTCTAACATTAAGAACCTAATGATACAGCTGATCTGGCAACACTATGATTAATAAATATGCTCTCTGTCTCAAATGCAACTACTTTAATTGCCATTTTCTAATTTAATATAAGAATACTGGACAGCTAAATTAAAACTGTACGGTCAGAGCCCTAATAAATCATGAACTATCCAAGAATGCAACCTGTGCTTAAGAACCTCTCCCAGATCATTATCCCCCAATAGTCCTATAATAACATTAGGATTTGACATCATGGACTTAATATTTACCATGATTGACAGTAACTGGCTCCAATGTATACCTCTGCATCAATGCCACATCCTACTGACACAGATAAAGTCCAGAAAAGATCCTCTGGGTGGCTTGCTAAGTTGTCCAAAGTATAAGTAAATGAGAGATTAAAACCTATTCCTTTGCCTTACAAAACAAAACAAAAAAATAAATAAAATAACCAACCAACCATATAACTATAAATCTCCCTACGCCTAAGTAATATAAGATCTGAAAGTGCCTGTCATCCAGCTATCCCTTCTTTTAATTACACCGGTCGACTTACCTTCATAAGCTAAATCAGACACTGTGTCTGTTTAAAAAGAATACAACAAATACCTATCATCAGCATTACCTTGAGCTGAGAAAACCCTCTTCAAAGCCCTGTGAAAGTGTCTCACAAATTCCAGTGTACTATCTTCTTCTTCTTCTTTCTGCTTTTCCAAGTTAGGGGTCACCACAGCAGATCATCTGTCCGCTTATGATTGGCAGAGGGGTTTTACGGTGTCGAGTTGCCAGCCCGGTGCCCAACCTTCCACAGAAGGCAGACACACGCACACACTCACACCTAAGGCCAATTTAGAGTATCCAATCCACCTACTGCATGTCTTTGGGGTGTGGGAGGAAACCGGAGCACCCAGAGGAAACCCACGCGACCATAGGGAGGACATGCAGACTCCACATAGAAGGCACCCTAGTCAAGAATCAAACCAGAGAACCTCTTGCTGTGAAGCAGCAATGCTAACAGCTGCACCGCCCTGGCCACCCTCCAGTACACTATCTAAAAACTGAAAAATTTAATTATTTTCTCAAATATTCCCAGCTTCCTCTGCATTATCCCCTAACTCAGAAGACACAATAACAACTACATGCTGCCCTCTAGGTCATCGACCTTAGAGATAAGAAACCAAATCAACACTGCTTCCTTGCCTATCCAAATCTCTGACCATTGAAGTTGTCTAGCTACTGCCTAATGCAGGAAGCCCCTTCATACATAAAACTGTTAACTTAACCACAAAGCATGCATTTCAAAATTAACCAAAACATCATACAATTATCTTAATAAAATATGAGCAATTGCTTACCAATTGACAGGTGTCTATCCCAGCCTAAACCTTCCAATCTTTCTCAGCCTTTCAACACAAAATCAGCTGTTTCATTTGTTCCACACAACCAGAAAGCTTCACAGCTACACTATACTTATCACTGAAAATATGCTCTTATCATCCCCACTGCCTTAATAAAATGTCACCTATAAACTATATCTTACCACCAATTTACAGACCACATCATTTCTTTCCACAGTAATCCTCCTACAAAATAGGAACATTCAAATAAAGATTGCTGCACAAATTAACCTGTTATAAACTGCCAATCCTAAACATGTCCTGTGGCATTGCTGATAGTTCCCAAAACCTGAGAAATGAAAATAAATCAAGTTACCATCCAAAGCATTCCATATTCCAGGGATGTGCTTAGCACACAATGACAAATTGATCCATAGCAATGTAAAACCACTTTAGATCTGGCTGCTATCTCTACCAATACTTGCAGCAGTGCCTTATTGTCAGAATGAAAAAAAATACTTTCATATTAATCAAACTCATCCTGTCATACCACTGTTGCAAGCCCAAATTGGAATCAACTCTAACAACGTACTGTCCTTCCTAATTTCTGCTGTCTAGTGCTCCAGCTATGCAATCGCAAACCAATTCCCTTTAAAATAGGCTTCTAAACCCAAAACTCCTGCTGTATCCATATGCAACCATAGATAATCTGAAGACACCCGAATAATCCTGCCTCACTACCATACTACTAAAATGAACCCAAAATTGTTTCCACATATATAAATCTCTCTAGTCACCCTCATCTTGTGATGCTTCGTACTCCATGTCAACAGGTTTGCCACTGATCTGCTGAAAGCCCTGCCTGGACCTATTCTCTTACAATAAAAATGTATCATGCCCAAAGTATCCATCACCTCCTTCACCTGACCTTTGATAAACATGATCAATCACTAATCTTATCCTGAGCTTCACAGGCTTATCCTCTGGCTAGAGAAAATAGCTTTCACATGCTTCTACCAATAAACCTAGAAATGCGAGAACCATTGCTGGGCCTTTGTGTTTTTGCTAAAGGCACACCTAGTACTGTTTGTGCCTATAAACTGCTGTACTCTTAAAATGACTCAATACTGTCCTTCACTAACCAGTAGGAAGTCACCCAGATAGTGAACCAGTCTTTTGATCGTAAGCTCCCTTCTCCAAATACCACTGCAGAACCATGATAAATGTACAAAATATGTAACTGCACAGCATTCCTAATACTGTTCAATCCTGATGACTGGCAGGAAGTGGAAAGCTGATACAATATCTAACATCTAACTTGAATAACAAGGGGTCCTTAAAAGTCCAACTTGCTTTCACTGTGTCATCTAGTGATGCATGGCACACTCTCACTGCCCTTCTGTCAGTATGGACACTCACTGAGCTCCCCATCTAGAAAAGAAAGGTAATGAAATAGACAATCCTTGCCTGGCCTCTTCTTGGGAACCACCTCCAGTAGTATCACCCTGTAACTACTGAATAAGCAAGTGAATCAAATAGCCTAATACCATTTGCTTGCACTTGTCTATCCAAAGATGCTTGTGCAATATACTTCATACCTTTGAATGATTGCAAATTTCCACATACTTTTTCTCAACCTATACTGATGACTTTATGAAAAAAGCCAGATTAAAATGACTTAACTCCCTATTAAAGCAATGATCCAGTCATACCAATAAAAGTGTAATGGCCGGTCTCTACCAGGCTCCCCCTAAAGGGCAATGTCCCTCTTTATCCCATAGAATTCCCCTACGTTTCTCACCCAGCTCATCTGCTGCTTGCTACTTTTACTTTGTCCCCATCTTGTGTTGTGAAAAAACCTCAAACACCTTGACTTCTTTCCTTATGTCAACACCTGACTATTATGCTGGCCACTGCAAAAAAAAAAAAATACACAAACCTACATACTGACCAAGAACACCTACCTACATTAAAAGGTTATCAGACCATAGGTCTTGCTGGTCCCTCCTCTTGCACTGTTTTTGGCACCATCCCCATCCAGTCTATCATAGTACCTAGCCAAGTATCCACATGCCTAGTCTCCCACTGCAGTGACTTGTATACCCTGTTGAGCTTCCTAAAATGCTGGTCATATGATAGCCACATGTTTTCCCCTCTCAGCCTCTGCACTTTTACTATCTTCATAAAATAATCTATTAAAGGAAGCGCTTGATTGGGATAATACTCAAGGATAACTGCCATCAGGTAAATAAAACAGAGTACCCAGTTATATTATGACCTGAGCTTCAGTAACCAGTAACTGGAATGTTTCTATGACCAGAGAGAGACTATCTGAAACTGTTGTGCCTTTGAATATTGCCAATAACAAAATCAATGTGAATTGTCCTAATGATAATGGGATTGTTAATTGTGATGTAGTTAATGCTAAAACTGTTGAGCATGTTATACAGACTTTAAACATTGATGTTGTTAATACTGTTAACACTTCTGGGCCTGGTATTACTTATATATCGGATGATATAGATGGAATTCATGCCCATGACACTCAGGGCATACAGGAACATCACGAAGGGAATTTGTACCCTAATGTGATGGTCAGAAAAACTCCACTTGTTGTTGATGCCTCTGAACGAGTGGTCCGACCTAGAACATACACTAATCACTTAAATAGCAATAGTTCTTTTAATATCAGTGCTAATAGCATTGGTGAGGGGGGTTTCTTTTCCCCTACTTGTCAGGACAGACAAGGGAGGGAGACGGACAAGGTCCATGAGTTGAGGGTGCCAAAAGCACAAAATTTCAGGGGAGTATACCCTGAGTCAAACCCTCAAGAAAATGTGGGGCAATGTGATGAGTCAATAGTCTTTATTATACAATGCCTCCTCTAAAACGTGCACGCTGATTGGCCAGCCCAACCAGCGTGCCCATTGTAAATCCCTCAATATACTAACGGAAAAAGGTCCGGTCGCCCGGACTTTTTCCGTTAGTATAAAACACTGTCTCGCTATGTTAAAAGAGTTTAACATAGCGACACAGGTTTAAAAAAAGCAACGCAGATCTCCGTTGCTTTTTTTAAAGCTGTCTCGCTATGTTAAATGAGTTTAACATAGCGACAATGTAAAAGCAACGGAGATCTTGCAATCTCCGTTGCTTTTCTAACCTCTCGCTATGTTAAATGATTTTACCATGGCGATACAGCTTTAAAATAAGCAACAGAGATCTCCGTTGCTTATTTTAAAGCTGTCTCTCTATGTTTAACCCATTTAACATAGCGAGACATAAAAGCAATGGAGATCTTGCGTTCTCCATTGCTTTTGCCCACAACTCTGATGTACTGCGTAGGCATCGCAGTACATCAGAACTACCGTGAACACCAGACAGCTGCGGAAGGGCAGCAAAGAGGCATTATACAATGCCATTATTTAAGAAAAGTGATTATTTCTTTTCTTAAATAATGTCATTGTATAATAGCAATAACCCACTTCTGGGTGTGGGTAAAGCTGGATTTACCCACGGTTGTCTTTGTTTGGTTCCTCGGGCTTCGCCCTCGGGACCAAACCATGCCAACCGTGGGTAAATCCAGCATTACCCACACCCAGGCGTGGGTTATTGCTATAATATCTCATCACATATGCTATCCTCTGATGAAAAGAAAGTTCTTTCCAGAGGTGTAAATTTTATTCCTACATGTAGAAGTAGGATGTCTGACACTGTGTTAGATCTCAAAGTTTTTTGTAGGAATATTATGCTTCGTATGCTATATGGTGGAACTGATAAGCAGGTAGAACAAACAGCACCTGGGTTGACTCACACTTTTAAGAGCTTAAGTAACTTTGTCCCTGCTAACCATCTTTTGGTAGATGCCTACATGAAACTTACAGAGGATGATCTTTTTAAATACTATGACAACATTGGTTCTAATACTTATATTAAGACTAGACACAATCTGAGTTATAAAGAGAAAATAGCATTGAGGCACCTGCAGGATAATAAACTGATAAAGATTAAACCTGCTGATAAAGGTGGACTCATCGTTGTCATGGACACAGCACATTATGTTTGGTCTATGGAAATTTTATTAGGTGAGGAGAAGTTTTATAGTAAAATTACAGTTAGAGAGGTACATATGACTATTAATTTGGTCAGTAATACTATGATTGATGTATACAGAGGAGGTCTCATCACTAAGGAAACTTTTGACTACCTTGTTGTTACTAACCCTCCTATACCTATAATACAGGGGTTACCAAAGGTACACAAGAATCCGTTTATGTTGAAAAATACCTTAGACCAGTAATCAGTGTAAATAGATTTGTTCTCAGGGACTCGAAATAGTTCCTCATTGATCTTTATGATTGTATTAGAGATGTACATGACCTAGAAAATATAGTATTTGTTACTTTGGATGTACAATCCCTCTTTACAGCTATTCCTAATGACCTGGGGATTCAGTATGTACATGAGTATCTCACAGATCATAGTGACCTTTCTTTGCTCCAGGTTGACCTCTTTACTCATTTTTTGGAGTTGATTTTGGAAAATAATCTTTTTATTTTTGATGGTGAAATATATATTTGGCGACATGGTGTTGCCATGGGTACTTCATGTGCCAATAAGTTATGCAAATATGTTTTTGGCACATTGGGAGAGAACTGTACTCTGTGACAAGGAGGAGTTTAAGGCACATGTTATATTTTACCGATGTTTTGTCGATGACCTCTTCCCATTATGGAGAGGAAGTTTGGATGAGTTGCTTACATTTCATCAAATGATTAATACACTGACCAATTGTTTGAAATTTACTATGAATTGGTCCACCTCACAGATTGAATATTTAGACTTATACATTGACAAATTGAGTAATGGTCTCATTAATACAGGCATGTTCTGCAAATCGTGTTATAGGAATTCCCTTTTAGCCAGGTCTAGTATGCATCCGGGATATATCTTCCAGAACTTCATTAGAGGCCGAGGTGTTAGGGCATCTAGGTTGAATCCCTTGGATGACTGTTTTTATGAAGAACTAAATAGTCTAAGAAATAGACTTTTATCTAGAGGATACAAGGAAAATGAGATTTTTGAGAGCTTACATGATGTCTATGCTTTACGTGAGGGGACTGCTGCTCCCTATTTTGGTCCATTGAAGGAAAATGGCAGCAATAGCACATGTGACAAGTGCGCATTGCTTAAGGTACCCCTTTTTTATACTTCAGATAACAGAGAGTTGGCAGAAATGTTTAGCAGGAACTGGTCTATTCTACAAGTTGACACCGACATTAGTCAAATAGTTGGTGAACAACCCAGGTTCCTGTATAAAAATCGAAACAATCTGAGGAGACTCCTATGCTACCAACAAAATAAAAGTGAACATGATAAGAGAGGTTTAACTCGCCCTTGTGGAGGATGTAATTTCTGTTCCTATATTGATACCTGTTAAAGAAAAATACTTCAAAAGACCAAAAGCATAAGGTTCAGTTCAGGTATCTTTATTCTTGCGCAAGGGACAAAAAATGCAGTTACAGAGTTTGTCTGACTAAATCAGGAAGTGTCACAGTTATTATACCTTTCTTGGAAGACATTGCCCACTACGACTGACATAGCAGATCACCAGTTCACAATTCTGTTACTTTACAGATGTTTCTCACATTTCTAACTGACTCTTCAAAGTTTAAAAAAGATTTTTCAGTAAACAGGATGGCCTTGATGACCACTGGTCAGTTATAACTTTCTTGTTATGTGATGTTACAAGTCTAGGTACTATGGCTAATTCAAGCACAATGCAAGTACAGATTTCTGAAGCAGTTCATTGTTTATAGTATCTAACTATCTTGCAGCTTGTGCACTTTTTCATCAACACGAACAGAGATTATTGTCTATAATGAATGGGTCTACAGAAATTATTATTATTCTTCATTTAATTTCCTGACCTAGCAGAACATCACCTGCTTTCCAGTACATTTCCAAAGCATAAACATGTATTTTGCTGTGCTAGCAAACTAGGCCAGAGTGCATCTTGCAATATCAGAAAGCACAATTTCAGAAAAGCATATTTTCAGTTTCACATAGAACTAATACTGCATATAGAATAAAAACGTGTTAATCTTCCCTTATTTAAAATAAGCATTGCACACATATGTTAATACATATTTTTCTAACGTTTCCCCCCTGTTAATACTTTTTATTCTATTTCAAAAGCATAAACAGTTTGTTTCTTCTCCTAACCTCTTCCTTTGAGGATTTGCAGCTAAGAGATTCATTCATTTTAAACATATGAAAGTGTTTCCTTTTTCAACAGTTCTTCAATTTCAGTACTTTGATACAAAGTCTCAGAAACTGACATGTCTATAAAATCTTTGATTAATTTTTTCATGCAGGGAATTCCACAGCAAATGCATGCTCCTAACAAAAGTAATCCCACACAAATGGCAATCAGGATGTTCATTAGGATGGAACCCCACCCCCCAAACAAATTCTGGAAAAAGTCCGTCAGTGGGTTTGGGCCTGGCCTGGTTATGTCTGACACTTGCTGAATCACCTCCAAATGATCGTTGATTTTGTGTTTATTGTCAGGAATAAACAAACAACACTCGTCTTTGATTAAAGCACATGTACCACCTCTCGCCGCTAGAGTGAAGTCAAGAGCCATGCAGTTTTGAAGCACCACAGTTCTCATTGCATTCAGTTCATCAGTCATCAATTCAAGAGCAGAAAAAGTTGCATTGCTCATGACCTCGAGAAGTTTGGATAGCTTTTTCAGTTCCTAGATTGATTTAACTGCACCATATGCAGGGGCTATGCCAGCCCAGGATATGATAGTGTCACTCAAGTCCATGTGTGCTAGTTTACTTTTGTCTTTCACAGAGTTATGGTTTCTCCAGCCTGCTATGATCTGTCCCACTGGATTCTCAGGTTTCTTGATTGGATTTTCAGGTTTCTTTGTGACGTCTCTGACGTTTCGAATTCTCCCATGAGGCAAAGCTGTACTGTGTCTTATGGCCGGGACCAGGTAACCCAAAAAACAACTGCCGGACCAATTCTCAGGCAACCATTTGTATGCCTTTTTCCCACATATGAAATAACAGTTTTCTACTTTAGTATTGATATACACCTTCCCTGCATGAAACATTTTCTTATCTATAATAGACAGTTGCTTTAAAAGAACAGGATTATGTTGTATATCACTGACAGTTTTATGCAAGGACTCAAAGTATGAGTCATAATCTGCATCACAAATTGTTTCTGTATTTTTAGCATTTTTAGGTTTAATATAACATTTATAACAAACTGTTACATTACATCTACTCCAACCTACTTGAATCGTGTCATTCTTAAAAAAGCATACAATTCCTGTTTGTGTAACAGGTAGAAATAATGCAATTTTGTCTCTAGATTTCACAGGTGTAGTCTCAAAAATCAAGTTTTCCCAGGTCTCATTGACCCCTAGGGGGACAGCAGCCATCAATAATCCCCCGTATGCTTTTGGTATAGCTGTGCAAATCCAACAATTTGAAACATTAAAAGTCTCAGCATACACATATTTGATTGCTTGGTAAGTGTTAAAGTTCGGATGCCAGTCTATGAGTGTTGAATCACGTTTGTTCAGTCCAGCTGGTGTGGCTGAAGAAAAGAAAGGCCACAGCAAAAAGAACATTGTCACTAATGCAGTTATTAAGATGATTATGCAGCACTGCTGAATATACTGCTGAAGTCGTTCAGTATTTCTATTGTCTCTAGGTCTTGTCATCATTTTACTGCTGCTGTGTGTTAGCAAGAGTTTTATCAAGTTCAAAGTTTTTGACTAGTTTACAGTGTGTCAAATGAATCCAAGATGAACGTTCTGCAATCTTGACTGCTGTGGGTGTGCTCAGCAGTACTTGATACGGACCTTCCCACTTTGGTGTTGTCCAATTCTTCTTTTTGATTGTCTTCACCCAGACCCAAGTGCCTGGGGCTACTGCTACTTCGAATGGTTTAGTTTGGTCTTTATCTGAAACAGAATTAAACTGTAAAAGATGTTTGTTATTTAGCATATTCCTCATGTATTCGTCAAGTGTCCAATCTGCTTCCTGGTCTGTAGGCATGAGAGGTTTCCACTGAGGTATATAATAAGCTCTTCCGAAAATCTTTTCGAAAGGTGTCAATCCTTTTGCATTCAGAACAGTTCTCATGCTCAACAGTGCCAGGGGCAAACAGTACACCCAGTTCTTCTGTGTATCTACTATAAGTTTTTTAAGCTTATTCTTTAAAACTCCATTGTGCCTCTCTACTAGCCCTGCAGATTTAGGGTGATATGCACAGTGATGTTTTAAAGAAATCCCAAAATACTGACTTAACTGTTGTATAGTTTGGTTAACGAAATGTGTACCATTGTCACTGTAGATCCTTTCCGGTATGCCAAATCTAGGAATAATCTCTTTAACTAGGGTCTTTGCAACAGTGGCTGCATCTAGTTTACTAGTCGGAAAGGCCTCCACCCATTTGGAGAACATATCCACAATGACAAGGCAGTACTTTTTGTTTTCACATTTGCTCAATTCTATGAAATCCATACAGATAGTATGAAACGGATACGGTGGTGTAGGGAAACTCCCTTGCTTGGGCTTTAATGCTCCTTGTGCATGATGTTTATTACAAGTGTGA
Organism: Protopterus annectens; assembly: GCF_019279795.1. Lineage (NCBI taxonomy): Eukaryota > Metazoa > Chordata > Ceratodontiformes > Protopteridae > Protopterus > Protopterus annectens. Next base: position 1,216,721,450 of record NC_056737.1, on the reverse strand, counting down.
CATGACAGGCAAAATTTTTTAGTGTAGTTTGTAAACCCGTATGTAGCGAACACCCGATTCACTAACTGTACCATACCCCCTGTTGAGACATGGCTCTGCCCATGGCTCAACAAAGCTGCATATCTAAATAAATTAGACGGTAATATCGGTTTTCCCTCTTTGGAGATGTACAGCCCTTCCTTGAGAATTGCTCCTCGTCTTTTCCATTTTTGTTTTTCAGCTTGTGTAGTAAGTGTCTGCATTGTTTTCAACATTTTTAAGTCTAAAATCTCAGAAGGCTGTAATTCTTCGTTCAAAAGAAATGCTTCTGAGGCTGCTTGCTTTGCAGCTGTGTCAGCTCTCACATTGCCTTTTGAAATCCTATCTTGTTGTTTTGTATGAGCTATGCATTTACAAATAGCTACTTTCTGAGGCAACTGAATAGAATCTAACAAATCTAAAATAAACTGTGCATGGTTAATCGGTTTGCCAGTAGATGTCACCATTCCTCGATTCTTCCACTGTTGTGCAAAAACATGTACAGTAGAAAAAGCATACTGGCTGTCTGTAAAAATATTTACACTTTTACCCTTTGCTAAGGTACATGCCAGTGTCAAGGCAATCAATTCTGCTGCTTGTGCAGATAAGTTATGTGATAGAGGTTTCGCTTCTACAATCTCAGTATCAGAAACTACTGCATAACCTGTTAGGTTCTGTCCTGTAGGACTCCTTTTGCATGAGCCATCCATGTAATATGTCACCTCAGCATCATCCAAGGGAACATCCGTGAGGTCTTTTCTAGGCAGTGTCTTTTGCTCAATTACCTGCAGGCAGTTATGGGGTGTGCCATCCACAGCAGTTGGGAGCAAGGTAGACGGATTCAAAGTAGTACATCGTTCAATTGTCATGTGAGGTTGGCTCAGCAATATAGTCATACAAGAAAGATGCCTAGCAGGGGAAAGATATGCTACTTTTTCTTGCAGTAAAATGATTGTGACTGCATGAGGCACTCTCAATGTGAGAGGGTGGAATAACACTACTGAGGCTGAAGCCTGCACTGTCATTGCAGCTGCAACTACTGCTTGTACACAGTGGGGTAGAGACCGCGCCACTAGGTCCAGTTGTGATGAATAATAAGCAATGGGGCGTTGTTTGTCCCCATGCTGTTGAGTCAATACTGATGTCATATAACCTTGCTTGCAATCTACAGTTTGGAAAAATCGTTTGTGATAATTTGGTAATCCTAAAACTAATGATGATGCTATCAATTGTTTCAGCTTGCAGAAAGTTAATTCTGCTTCTGGTGTCCACTGTATTAATCTTGTGCTGCCATAGGCTTCTTAAAAATTAGGTCAGTTAAAGGTGCAGATTCCAAAGCATAGTTTGGGATCCAGCTTTGACAGAAATTAGTCGTACCCAGGAAGGACATCATTTCCTTCTTGGTTGTGGGTTTTGGTGCTTGTAAGATTGCTACTTTTCTGTCCTCATCTAATGTTCTGCCATCTTTGGATATTACATATCCGAGGTATTTCACTTGTTTTCTCCAAAGCTGCAATTTATTTTTGCTTACTTTGTGTCCTTCAACTGCTAGGAATTTTAATAATGCTATAGTATCTTCCTTACAATCTTGCTGGGTAGGGGCAGCCAGCAGGATGTCATCAACATAAAGTAAAATTTGTCTACCTCTCAGTGGGATAAATCCCTCTAAATTACTTGCCATCTCTTGTGAGAATATTGCTGGGCTTTCACTATAGCCCTGTGGTAGTCGCGTATATGTATACCGCTTCCCCTGAAATGTAAATGCAAACCAATACTGGCTGTCAGGGTGTATCGGTATCGAAAAGAACACATTGCTGATATCTACCACAGAAAAATACTTCTGTTGAGGTTTTAAATCATTCAACAAGGTATGTGGATCTGGCACCATAGGTGGTCTTGGTATTACTGCGTCATTTACAGCTTGTAAATCTTGGACCATGCGCCATTCTCCGTTTGCTTTTCTAACTGGGAATAAGGGTGTGTTACATGGCGAATCGGGAGATTCCACCAGTATTCCCTTCTTAAGCAAAGCTGCTATGATAGGTTTAATACCTGCCTCTGCATCTTTTCTCAAGGGGTACTGTCTCTTTTGTGGTCTAAATGCTGACTTTGGCGTGATAGTAACTGGTCCTGCTGTGCGAATAAGTCCTACGTCTGACTTTCCTGTTGACCAGAGAGTTTCTGGTATGCCTAACAAAGCTTTTTCTTCCTTTTCTAATAAGAGGACTTCTCAGCTGTCTTTGCTGGACTGCAAGTGTACAGCTGGATGTGTTTGTGTTATCCAGTTCAGTTTCTGTCTTTGTATTCCCTGTTCTGACAGTTCTGATTCTGTCTGTTTTTCCCATTTTGTAACGTTTTCTCCTAGGTCTCACCATTTTAAATCATCCTCTTTAGTTAAACTAACATGCAATATTAGATTTGATTTGTAAAGTGAAAAGAACTCCTGGGGTAATGAACAGCTAACTACACTGTTCCCTTTCATGTCCCAGTACAAATTACACAGTACTAATCTGTTTGCATGATTTTTAAACAATTCTTGTTCATATTCTTTGTCAGGTCCTGGTGTATTACAATAATACAGAGTACAGTGCAACAGGTGTTGTATGTCAATGCAAAGGGAGGGGAACTTACTGATAGCTACATTCATTAACTCTTCAGTTACTGCTCCAGGACCAGTCGTAACTAAGTCCTGGCTGTACCAGTAAAATGTCTCACCTTCCGTTTGCACTGCAAAAGTATTGGTTTGTCGCTGTGCTTCTATACCCTGCATGGTTGGAACTACTGCTATGCCTAATAGTTGCATAAGATCTCTGCCCAAAAGGTTCACTGGGCATTTTGCAGAAACAACAATTTTGCTTTTCTGGGTTAATCCTGAAACAGGATCTGTTATTGTAATGTTATGGGAGAGAGGCTCCCGATACAGCTGTCCATTAGCTGCTTTTACTAGTATAAAGTCATGTGATTCTGAATTTTCTGGTAGTTTGAAGGGGTGTACCAGGGTTCGTGATGCCCCTGAATCGCACAAAAATTTGACTTCCCTCCCTTCTACCAGGAGTGTCACTTCTGGTTTTGTGTCAGCTAGATAGAGCTCTAAGCTCAATAAGGCTAGGTCTAATATTTTGTTTTCTTCACTATCGGTAGTTTCCTGCACTTCCTCTACTATCACATTCTCTGCTCCTTCTATCACATTGTCATTTGTCTTTTCTCTATTATTCCTATCTAGTGATTCCTGACTTTCATATAGTCAGTCCTCACCCTCATCGTTTTTGTCTTCCACTGCTGCCTTCTTATTTTTCTTGCAATCCCTTGCCATGTGTCCCTTTTTCTCGCATTTGAAGCACTCACCTCTTTTCTTCCTCCCTTCAAAGTCCTCTGATCGCTGATCAGATTGTTTCCCTGGGCATTGTTTTTGCCCTTTTGTCCGGACTGTACTAAATAAACTTCTCCATCTTCTACAGCAAATACTTGGGCTTTCTTTTTCTTTTTGTTGTTAAAATGCCTTTCGGCATGTCTAGCATATTCAAGCAGTGATTGCAATCTGCTTGTACGATGGTCTACCATATGTTTAGTAATGAAACTACTTATGGGTGCAATACTGCCTTTCAAAAATGCATTCTTTAACTGCTGCTCATATGGGGAATCTTGTGTCCGATCTTCAGGCACTTGCATTCCACAGTGATTGTTAAAACATTCCAATAATCTGGAAAAATATCTATCAACAGTTTCACTTTCTTGTTGGATGCATTGATTAATGCAAGTCCAGTCTGCCCTAGGCTTCCATTTCTCAGAAATTCGGCCTGTCAGACCTTTCACTCTGTTGTCTAGTTCTGCGCTGCTATGTGGGAGGGGCCTAAGTGCAGCGTCACGGGGATTCCAGTTCCCACTGATCATGTGCCAATCTGGACCAACTATTTGTCTGACTACTTTTTCTACTTCCTCTCCGTTTAAGTGATAACTTAATCTCATGCCCTGTAAGTCTTCTAAGAACTTTCGAAAATTAACTTTTGGATGGGGAATTCCCTCTGTGGCTTTACGGATGTCTTCCGGTGTCCACGGTCTGTATACTAAGAGAGTTGGGTCCTGCCCTTCTTGTCCTGCCTGAGGATTTGGTACTTCTGTGAGTGGGCATATCTCTTCTTCACTCATAGCCCGTGAATTTCCATTCATTTGATATAATTCAATATCCCCTTTTAAATTATGTGTTCAAGACCTAGTCTTGATAGGATTTCTAACAAATGGTAATGGTTTTATAGGAACAACTGGATATTGTGGAGGTGGGTCAGTTTGTTCTTTTGCTTCATATTCCGGTAAGGGAAATGGTAAGGGAACCGAAACTGGAGTGGGCGGAGGGGCCGATGCTATAACTAAGTTATTATCTTCTTTGTCTAGAAACATTGCTTTTGAATTTTTAATCTTTTGTTCTCTTCGGTTTGCTTCCTCAATCCACCTGTGTGCCTGAGGAATTCCTAATTTACGCTGTTTTTTAACCCGACCTTTAGAATCGGTTTTTAACTGTCTGATAAGTTTGATAAGCGAGGATCTTTCTAGTTTCCCATCAAATTCATATTTATTAACCCATTTAGTATAATATCTAACGTTGTCGGCGCGCTGTGATTGCATATATTTTGCGTCTTCAGTTAACGGTGGGCTTTGGGGTCTTTTCATTTTTGGGCACGTATTACCCATTTTGTTCTAACCTTTTATATGTTACGTAACCCTTTTGTTTTTAATGTGGTACCACCAAGTGTTTACAGTCTCTTCAGACTACCTGCCTACTCATTCTGTTTCCCTGATCTATGACAATATAGCAATATTTCTGTCCCTGAATTTTAACAAAATTCTCACAGAACAAATACAATCAAGTCCCTGATCTAAAACAGAAAAAAGTAGATTCACCCTACCTGAGCCTCAGCGATTGGTCACTCACTGTTCAAACGGAAGCCTCCTTCAGTCGTAGATCAGAAAAGTGGCTGGCCTCCTTTGCATGACAATTCAGTCGGAGGTCTTTCAATGAAGAAGATCCGATGTGGTATCTTCCCTGCGCAGTTTCATGCCACCTGGCCCATCTGATCCCAGGCTAAACGAGGGTTTCCGGCTCCAAAGGACCAAAAAATGTTAAAGAAAAATACTTCAAAAGGCCAAAAGCATAAGGTTCAGTTCAGGTATCTTTATTCTTGCGCAAGGAGACAAAAACTGCAGTTACAGAGTTTGTCTGACTAAATCAGGAAGTGTCACAGTTATTATACCTTTCTTTCAAGACATTGCCCACTATGACTGACGTAGCAGATCACCAGTTCACAATTCTGTTACTTTACAGATGTTTCTCACATTTCTAGCTGACTCTTCAAAGTTTAAAAAAGATTTTTCAGTAAACAGGATGGCCTTGACGACCACCGGTCAATTATAACTTTCTTGCTATGTGATGTTACAAGTCTAGGTACTATGGCTAATTCAAGCACAATGCAAGTACAGATTTCTGAAGCAGTTCATTGTTTATAGTATCTAACTATCTTGCAGCTTGTGCACTTTTTCAGTAGCACAAAGAGAGCTTATTGTCCATAATGAATGGATCTACAGAAATTATTATTATTCTTCATTTAATTCCCTGACCTAGCAGAAAATCACCTGCTTTCCAGTACATTTCCAAAGCATAAACATGTATTTTGCTGTGCTAGTAAACTAGGTCAGAGTGCATCTTGCAGTGTCAGAAAGCACAATTTCAGAAAAGCATGTTTTCAGTTTCAAATAGAACTAATGCTGCATATAGAATAAAAACGTGTTAATCTTCCCTTATTTAAAATAAGCATTGCACACATATGTTAATACATATTTTTCTAACAATACCTCAGATAAGTTTTACCATCCAGACCTTCAGAAGGCATTTACCTTTCATGCTGGTGCTATATGTATGACCTCCAACATAGTTTACTTGGCTGAGTGTCAAATTTGTCATTCTTTTTATGTTGGTAAAACCAACAGGGTATTTAGGGACAGGATTAGAGAACATGTTTATAATATCAAGAAACAATCTGAGCATAATGCATTGGCTAAACATGTGATACGTTATGGGGATACACATTGTTATAAGTTCAGGGTACTTGAGATCATTGCACCCAGCATTAGGGAAGGGGACATTAGGAACCATACTGAGCACAAGGAGACTAATTGGATCATCACCCTTAGAGTCGATAGAGGCAGTGGACTAAATGAAAGAGCATCCATTAAACCCCTACTCAATAACGTAGGATTCAGAAGTGATTTAATATATACATATATTATTATGTATATATTTATATATTTATACTTTTATTATTCATTTTTTATATTTAGTTACTATTTATGTGCATTCTTACGTTTGTATTTTTATACATGTTTGCACTAATACTTTATATTTGTGAGGGGTAAGAGTGTTCTATTCGCCTATTACTTTAAGAACTAATTTTATTTTAATATGGTTTCCTCTGTGATTGGCTTAACAGCTTTTGAATTTTTATAAAAGGACCGATTTATGTAGCAATGTTTTATGGTCTGAAGAAGCTCTTTAGCGAATGTGCTTACCGTTCTTGTGACTTGTTATAAAAGGTTTTTATGTTTTTAAACTTTCTGGGACTGCCTGGTTGCTTCGCTGTGATACCTACAGTACTGAATATTATTTATCTTCCTTACAATGGAGCATTTGTCTTGTGGGTTGTTTGCTGCCTTTTACTATTATTATAGTTTTAAATATATTATCAAAGGGTCATAGGAGCATAGAAAGTTACTAGGCTATTGGCCGTGAGGCCCTTATAAATCTAGCCAAGAGTTTAGCCCATGTTTTGCCCATGCTTAGACAAGTCAGCACCCAAAGCCCCTGTCCAGCAGAGACACAGGTGGAATCCCACGGGTATTTATTCTGTTTCCTATCCAGTTATCCAGGTTGCATTTAAAAAGGGATAATGAGGTACTTTGCTTGATAAGGAGGGGGAGTGTATTCTACAGATGGTGAAGTCTCTGGGACACCAATCTGTCCCACCAACAAATCTTATTGATGTCACAGACCAGGTTGAGGTCGCGAGTGTGGGTTACTTGAGTGGAGCTTGATGTACATATATGTAGCAGCCCCATCAAGGCAGGGTCTGACATTGCTTTGTATGCCAGACAGAGGTCACCTCTGAGGATTCTGTATGAAAATGAGTAGAGGGACAGGGCGTTTTACCTATCTGTATAGGTTAGATGTTTGAGGCCCTGGATTCTCCTAGTGAGGACCCTCTGTGGTCTCTCCAGCTGCTGCATATGCTTTGAAAGGTACATGCTGAATGGGGCCTTGTACTCAATAATTGGCCATATAAGGGAACAATACAGGGATTGTCCAGAAGGCTGAAGTTGAGTAAAAACAGTTTTAATAATAATAAATGTACACAAAACAAACTAGTGAGCACTTTTGCGGCTTACCCTCTTCTTCAGACCATAAAAATTAAAACACTTAAAAACTTATATACAGAAAACCAGCCATACAATTAAGAGATGTCAAGTCACATGGTGCAATTAATGATGCAATCATCTCCTCTTCAGAGCAGATTTTAAAGACACAGCATTATTCAGACCTGGGTATACAGTATCCCTCAAGCCAAGGATAGTAGTATAAGGTAGATAGTAGAAGATAGTAGAAGGGGGGAGTGTAGTGGAATAATAATAAAAAATAGAAATATGGTTTATAAAATTTAATAATGCATTTAAAACTAGAAAATACATGACTTGAGTGACTGGTTTGTTATTAATTAATGAAGTTAACTTAATGTAATCTTAAATGTACACCTAGCTGCCACTAAGTTGGAGCCTTTGCAGATTTATTTACATAAATGTCAATCAATTCACTTTCTACCCTTGGCATCACATAAATATTTTACATTCCTCTAATGTTTTGTTTTTAAGAATCAGCACCAGACTTGTAATTTGAACAAACCAAGCTATGCTCATCTGCATGGAATAATTTTTAAATTTAGGTTCATAGGTTCATAGATTAGTACTAGGCTAACTGCCCTTGCAAGCTATTTTAAGCCTAGCCAATTATCTCTTGTGAGACTCGAACCCTGCACCATGTGTTTGTAAGGCAAACACCTTAACCATTAGGCCACCCTCCAAACCCACTTTACAAATAACAATTTTAATCACAATGGACTCTCAGTCTTCATTCTTCTTTGCCTAAAAAAAAACAGTGCATTTTTTCTACATATTCAAATACCAGATATTTTGAAGAGGGGCCCACAGCAGCTTTTAAGAACACCCTTACCTACTAAAATCCAAGGGGAACAGTCAAGATAGGTCACATGTAATTTTTTACATGCTTAGTATTTTAACATATGGAACCACTGTACTATGCCCTACCATATTTTAAAGGCCCGCATTTGCACTTGTATCCCCCCTTTCCTGTAACTAGTTTAGTCCAGATACAGATTTGCTGTATCCAGGACTGTTTGTAAGCTCCTGAGCACCCCCTCCCAAGCCTTTCTGTGTTGGAGGGAAGCCTTCTAGCTTATCAGTGGGAGTAGTAAGCACTAGGTAGCCTATCTACCACAAGCGGAGTGGTTCCTAGCCCAGAAATTGTAATTTATTGGCCATTTGAGCAGTTTTTCCACCTCTCTCAACTTTCCAGTTTAAAAGCCAGTGTTTGCTCTTGTTTCCCACCTTTCCTGTAACTAGTCTAGTCCAGATACAGACTTGCTGTATCCAGGACTGTTTGTAAGCTTCTGAGCAGTGCCAAAGTCTGCTCTTCAATTTTTTCCCTTAGATTTGCTAGTTCTCGCCTCTCCTGCACTTTTACTAGCTTATTAGTCTAGCACTTTACCAGACTTCTTGTAGCAATTATTGTAGCACACAAGTGTTACCACCACTAAACGTTTTACTAGGAAACAGATCTAGTACTTATTATCAATGCCCACCCTGCCAGGCATATCTAAAGGTCAGTTCCCTGTGCTTTCTCCTATTAACCTGGTGAACTTAGGCATTCTGAGGCAATGTAGCAACTGCCTCATATACACTGACAGCCCTCTCCTCTTACCTTCCAACAGTCAGACTTGCAAGAGATGCACTTATATATCCAAACTGGAAGCTACGCACTCTCCAGCCAAGACTGGAATAGCTGGTCAAGAGGAGATGGTCAGTATTTGAACCACACCACATGGAACACATAGCCCTCCAGAACACACACCAGCACTGCCTTCACATAAAAACACAAACCACACACCCACCTTCGCAGAGGCTCTCAATAAAAATCTACCCAAGCAGCAGAGCCCTCCAAGGAAAAACGCACTCGACCACCACAACACAACACTAATCATGAGATGCATAACTCTCCTAAACAGTGTGCCACTCAACCAAAGCCCTTAAGGCAAAACAGCATGCCCAACACACTAGTCATAGGTGACTCAATAGTGAGGCACACTGATGTCCCACTCGCTAGGCTGAATAAGGAGAAAGTAGCAGCCAGCTGCCGGTCAGGTGCCAGGATCCGACACATAATGCATGCACTCAGGTCACTCAACAACAGCTACAAATACGACTCTGTCATTGTACATGTGGGTGTGAATGACCTGAGATGTACCTCTCTGGACAACATGAAAAGAGACATGGAGGAGCTCTCAGATTATGTAGCCTAGATGGGTATGACCCTAGCCCTGATCAGCATGCTACCATTACCTAGAATGATACCACAGTACAAGCAGAAAATTATTGATTTCAACAACTGACTAAGTTTCTGGTGTCATTCTAAGGGGATCCAGTATCTGTTTGCCTGGGATGACATGATTGACAGACCTCGATGCTTTGCAAGAGAAGGCCTGCATCTGTCACCCCTGGGTTTCTGGATACTGGCCAAGGCTCTTGCCACCCCTATAGTGCCTTTTTTAGGTGGTGTTCCAAAGACCAAATTACCACCGTAACAGCTACAAACAAATGCAATCTGAGGGTCATGTTGCTCAAAGCTAGAAGTCTAAATCTCAAAATGCACTTGCTCGAGGCACTCCTTAAACTGGAGAACATTGACATTTGTGCTGTAACAGAGACCTGGTTCAAGGCAGCAGAAAGCACCCCTGCACTACCAGGCTATAACTCAGTCCACACCTTTTGGCCCCAGAACTTAGACCGAAGCTCCAAAGGTGGTGGTGTCTCGATTTTCATAAAGTATGCAGACACCTCCAGACTGTCAGCGCAACATAATGCATCAGAGATACTTCAGGTGCAGCTAACATTCTGTAAGACAGAGATTCAGGTCGTAGCCTGCTATAGGTCCCCAACCATGTAGCAAGACTTGTATTCCGCATTCCTAAGCACCCTGGCGAATACTAGGGTCCAACCTAACACTCTTTTAGTAGGCAACTTCAACTACCCCACCATTAACTGGGTAAACTACTCATGTACCAATACACTTACCCAATGTTTCCTGGAGTTCATTAATTCCAATGACCTGGACCAGCTCGTTCTTAACCACACTAGAGGTAGCAACATCCTTGACCTGGTCATTACTAACATGGGCGACCATTGCTCTACATCAATAGTCAGCTCCTCCCTGGTTAGATCTGACCACAAACTAATCACCCTAGAAATCCACATCCCTCCCACCCCCCAAGCAAAGGTAACCACCATGAAAAATGTCTCCAAAGCTAACTTTGGGATCCTAAAAACAGAGGTGGCTAACTTTATGGCACTCATGCAAATAGAGAATAATTGCATGACTGCAGAATCATACACCAATGCACTGTATGAACACGTACACAAATGCATGGATCTCGCCATACCCAATAGAACCAAGACATTCTCCTCCAAAAAAAGGAAACCAATCTGGTGATCCCCTGCCATAAACAAATTCTACAACAGATGGAGGAAACTGATGCGGAATAAGGTGAAGTCCCAAGACTGGAAAAACTCCCTTATCTGCCTCAACAGAAAGATGAGATCCCTCATCAAATCCTCTAAAGCTAGGTACGAAAACAGAATTGCAGCAGATAGTAAAGACAACCACAAGGCCTTCTATAGTTATGTAAGAAATCTACAGGGCAATACCCAGATTTGCTCTGAGCTACTGCACAATGGTACCTCTTATACTGAACCAACAGATATTGCCAGTATACTGGCCAACCGATTCAGTGCCAACTTTACCCCCCCCCAAAGGACCAATCACAATACCAGTAGATTGCCAGGCACCCAGTATTACTGCTGCACAGGTAAAAACAGCACTGTCTAAGGCCAAGAATACAGCTTCTATGGGACCTGACAATATCCCTGGTTGTGTTCTACATGAACTACAGAGTGAACTGGCACCTCACCTGTGTGCTCTGTTCAGTCACAGCTTCACCTCAGGCTATGTCCCTGCCAAAAGGTGCACTGCTACAGTTATCCCTCTCCACAAAGGAGGAGTGACTACAGACCCTGGGAACTATCACCCCATTAGCCTGATGAGTCTGATATGCAAAGCTATGGAATGCATCATCATGGACCTAATAAACAAGGATATAGGGAATCTCCAAAGTCTGGATCCCACACAGTTTGGTTTTGTGAAGGGTAGATCATGCCTGCTCAACTTGGTCGACTTCTTTGAGTCAGTCACCAGAGCTGTGGATGAAGGCAAGGTGGTTTGTGCAGCCTACCTTGATCTGGCCAAGGCTTTTGATACCATTTCCCACTCAGAAATCATAGAAAAACTCACTAAGCTTGGCATCAACCCCTATATCACTAGGTGGGTTGCAAACTGGCTCACAGATAGAACCCACAGTGTGAAAGTAGCTGACTCCAAGTCAGACTGCTGATTAGTCACGAGTGGAGTCCCACAGGGTTCCGTCCTGGGTCCTTTCCTGTTTTGTATCTGCTTCTCTGAAGTTCAGGCCAACCCAAAGGGACTCTGTCTGACAAAGTCCACAGACAGTTGCAAGTTGGGAGCTATTATTAACTCCCCAAGTGATGTTGACATCCTACAGAATGGCCTCACTGTGACAACGACTGGTGTCAGAATCACGGCCTTAAGCTCAATGCCAAAAAATGTGGTGTCATTCCCTTTGGGAAAAACCCAGTTCCCATGATTTACCACATCAATGGTAGTCTACTGAACACAGAAGACGTTATAAGAGATCTGGGAACACAGGTTGACAGCAACCTCCCTTTTGATCACCACATTGCCACTGTGGTCAGAAAGTCCTTCTATGTGGCACATCTCATTACTAAGGGTTTTGCATCCAGGAAGAAAGAGGTCATTGTCTCCCTCTACTCTTCCCTCATTAGGCCAGTCATCAAGTATAATGGCCCATTTGGCATGTACCTCACTAGACACCTGCAACAACTGGAGAGGCCACAAAAATACCTCACAAAGAGGATCATAGGCCTTAAACACTTGTCCTATATGGACAGACTCAAAAAACTCAAACTATTCTCTGTCTCATATCGCCTACTTAGAGGAGATCTCTGCTTGACTTACAAAGCCATGTCTGACCCAGCTCTGTTAGAAATGCTACATCTAAAGAAACCCCAATCCCTCTGCACCACACGCTCCAGAGATCTCAGCCTCATTACCACAATTAACAGAACATGCTGGAAGGACAGGTTCATAACCCAGAGACTGCCCATGCTATGGAACAGACTTCCGATACATGTCAAGCAGAGCACCTCGCTTACCCTCTTCAAGAGAAATTTTGATGAGTGAATGGGAAACAGAAAATTCACCCCAGGTGATCACTCCAGTGGCCCTACTCGACAGAAGCACTTGGAACTAAGGTTGAGTGGCACTATGCCAGGGTAATCCTATGGCTAGGCTTGTAAAAGCCCCAGGGCCATTAGCCTAGTCCACACCTATGAACCTATGAACAACAGTTGTGCTCCAACCAGGACCAAAAATAATGGTGGGAGAAGGGATCAAAGTCAGAGATAATGAGCTGACTATAATCCTTCCCAAAATATGACAGATTTACCCTTGGATTGTTGTCTTTCTTGAAACAATAATCTCTAATGTTTTATTGCACTGACTGTCACAACTCCCTTTATGAGATGGTACAATAATCAGTAATACCAGAATGGCTGATCAATCCACTCAGACCCCCCTGCAGGTCCCCTTGATGCAGTGGAGGCTGGTGACTTCAAATCAAAGGGGGGCTGCAGGAGATAGCTGAATGGGTTTGGTCAATGAGAAGGGGTGTGGTGGAATAGAAAGGGGAGGAGCTATGCTCAAAACCACAAAATCTAACTTTAATTAAATATGTTGCCCTGGGTGCCAAACCCTCATTAGGAGAGTCCAATCAAGACAAATGAAGTATAAAAGAATACAAATATTTCAATGCATTGGCTGCATGACAGTTTACTTAATATCTAGATGGAAACAAAAAGGTTGTGAGGCATGAAAAAATAAATTACTTTTTAAATACATTACTGGAATGCCAGTCAAAATCAAGTATAAGAAAAACAAGCAGCACTCAACTCAAACCGCTTCTCCTTGCACTGCAGTTCTAATTATAATTTATATTCAGCTTTATCAAAGTACCAAGTAACATGCTGAAAGTAGCAATCTCTGTGGTGCCCTCACTTGTAAAAAATGGTTTTATCCAAAAAAGACCTGCTGTCTGACAACTATCTACTTGTTTCATGGGGAAAACATGATCAAAGTAAAAAATGAAACGTAAACAAGAAACAAGCTCAAGATACATTGCTTAAAGGATTACTGTACAATGGACCACACATGAATGGCATTCTGTTTAGTTTATGGGTAAAGCCCTCAGCGATCACTGGAAGTCTCCAACAAGTGTAATGAGCTTCTTAAAATAATGTAATCCTGTCCTTTATTACAAATACTGTCATATGCATGTCAATACCCAATGCTTATACATTATCTAGTTAAGTATTCTCTGCATGGCAACAACAGAAAGGCTTTCAATGTTGGCAGTTCTTTAACAGTATGCTTATTAAAGCTTACTTGCATGTTATGATCTCAGACAAGCTTACCTGATAGTCATTAAAGCATTGCTACTTAAAACACAGAGCAACAGGCACTTTCTGAGTAATAAGCATAAATCAACAGTACAAAAATATGACAGAAACCAGACCATTCTGCAAAATCAAAAACAGATGAAAAGCCGCTGTAGTACTTGTGTGTACCTTGGATGGGGGGGATACCCTGCACATTTACACCCAGCACATTTACACTGCATAACTGCTCCTTGCCTTGCTTGGACGCATCCAGAGTCACTACATGGGGGAGTGGGGTGCAACATGTATGTCACAATCTGAAATGTAAGAAAAACGTGTAAAGCACTCAAAAAACCAATAAACTCCAACCAGAGTGCAATAGCCAAAAGGAACACTCAATGCTTCTAAAAAACTTTAATGTCACACAAAAAAGGTACACGTTTTCATCCAAACAAATGGACTTCATCAGACAACCATTCAAACAAATGGACTTCATCAGACAACCATTTTAACAATCTGTATTTATATAAAATATATTAATATAAAATCTGTATTTATATAACATCCATCAAAATACTTACAAGGTTTTTTAAGTTACATGGTATTACAAAATGGTTTAACTAATGAATATTTATGAGGCTTGGACAAGGCTGATTTGCACATTTAAAAGTTTTTCAAGTTTTAATTGGTTAGAGTTTGATGAATGTTAGTATATAATGGGTAAATGAAACATCAATGGTTGTCTGATGAAGTCCATTTGTTTGGATGAAAACGTGTACCTTTTTTGTGTGACATTAAAGTTTTTTAGAAGCATCGAGTGTTCCTTTTGGCTATGACAATTTGAAATGTCTCTGGCTGACTGTGATGGCCCTGACACATTTGTCATACCTCTCAACCTCAGAGCAAGAAATCTGGACAAAGCCATACATAGAAGTGGGACAAAGGCCCAAAATAAGGACAATTTTTAAATATTGCTCTTATAAACTTAGAAAGATAATAGAATAGTAGGTCTTGCATTAGTATGAATTTTCTGAAGGATATGAAATCTGAAACTCAAATGTCTCATTATTTTCTAACGTCAGTCTTTAATGATTTACCACTAATTTGCCAAAAAAACCCACAATTTTATGAAAAATGGACCAAAAATGTGATGCAAAAATATAAAATAGCCACACAATACAGCTGGGAACCTGTCAAAGAAGGGACACTTTAATATTAGTACTGCTAACTTGAGCAGCTGACAAAATAAAAGACTCTACATGCATTTCTGAAATAAAAGTAATCTATAACTCTGATTATTACAGTTATTTCTTCATTGTAAACCCTCCATGTTTTCTTCCAAAATTGCTATTTTGTGGAGGGATTATTAGGGGAAGAGCAACATTTTGAGCCAAATTCGGGGACAGTTGAGAGGTTTGGCTATGCCTAATTCTATAAAGCAATTTATTTGCATGTACCTCTCAACCTGTTAATGCAATAAATCTGGACAAGGCCAAATATATTGGGGGAACATATAAACAGTACTAAAAATTGCTCTTGTATAAACTAAGACAGTTAATAGAATAACAGGTCTTACTTTCGCATGCATTTTTCTGAAGGTTATGAAGTCTGAAACTCAGTGTGTCATTATATAGTGACTTCATTCTTAAATGATTTTCAAGAAAAGCAAATTTTATGAGGAATAAACCAAAAATAAGAAGCAAAAATCTATTCATTCTGTGAAAATCTGGACAATTGGGAGGTATATTTCAGCTGGGGCTGTCTGAGTTTGCCGCCCTTCCCCCTCACAAAATCATGGTTGAATGGAGCTCTCCCCCCTGCAGCCATTCCAATGATCCATTACTTGGATATTTCACTCCATTTACCATAAACACTAATGTGCATACTGCTTTACTTCTATGATGATTTGGATTTCATTTGAAAGTTTTATTTTGCATTTTACAGCACAAACACTAAGACATCTGCTAAACAAAGCAACGCAGTCTCACAATGAAAACAGGCTTAGCATTAAAACTTCTCTGCTCTTGAAACTCACATTCATTGAAACCCACATTCAAATAAAATACATTTTGCCAGTGGCAGATAAATATTAACTTTGGGCTCTTTTCAAATCATAGGCCCCTTGCACATGAAACATACATGTGCTCTTTGATACACCTTCCTGATTGTACTAAATAATATTCCTTGTAAAATACAGTACAGTTGTTAGATGGCATTTTAAATTTATTGTTTTGAACATTTTTCCAGTAAACAATGAAACAAACTGCATGCACCAATGACAAAACTACCCAATTCAGAACATTTCCATCATAAAAGACTACTCAACCTTCTACAGTCCAGCAGTATCAGTAAATATGCCCAATCTCTGAAGTAGTAAAAGTCATCTAAATAATTCCACATTAAAGAAATCTGTAACAATAAAGAGGTTGCTGCTAGCAAACAACTTTATATGTCATTGTTTATTCATCTACAAATAAAGTGCCTGTTGACCTTGAGGAATAAATTGCCTATGTTGCATGTATTAAAAAATATGATAAGCTAGTAATATCGCAATAGGAACTGTATGGCAAACTGATAACAGGTTCATAGTTACTACTTTAGGTATCTTCACCAAAAAGGACTGCAGCATCCACCCACTTTACAACACAGCACAGTATCAGTAATGCATCTATCTACTGTGGGAGTACAACCCACAGCCTTCTGCATCAAAAGCAAGTACACTACCTGTTGCGCTATTAACAATGCAAGCAGACTCAGAATAAGCAGCACTAAAGTTTTGTTCCCCTGCAGCTCTCAGCTCATTGTAAAATCTACTCTACATGCAGTTGTATCTCTGAACTTTGCAGCACAAGAAATCTGAAAAAAAGCCGACATTTATTGGGGGGGGACAAAAGCCCAGAAAACAGGGACACATTTTAAACATTGCTTGCATAATGTTGGAAAGTTGCTAGAATAAAATGCTGTGTTACCACCATACATTTTACTGCCAAGTCTTTAACCCAGGGGACCCTGTGCAAAACAGTCAGAGAAACATACCACTATGCCAATTCAGCTGTTTTGTGAAAGACAGGAAGACGAACTTAAATGGCTACCATTTAGTGAATTCAGTGCTCACCATAGCTGTCAACCTCTTGGCACAAAACACCTGAACAAAGCCAATAATGGGGGAATACAGCCCCCAAACATATTCAGTGAATTCAGTTCTCACTATAGCTCTCAACCTCTTAGCAAAAAAACATGTGGACAAAGCCAGTAATGGGGGGAATACAGCCCCCAAACATTCAATGAATTCAGTTCTCACCATAGATAACTCTCAATCTTAGCACAAAATACCTGGACAAAGCCAATAATGGGGGAATACAGTCCCAAAAATAGGGACAAATTTCAAATATCCATGTTATAAACCTAGACAACTGCTAGAATAAACAGTTGTGTGTTACCATGTACTTTCTGAAGAATATGAAGTCTGAAATTCAAATGCCTGTTATTTTTAAACATTTAACCAAGAAACTAGTCTGACTTGGAACAAAAGACCATTTTCAGCAGAGCAGGGAGAAATGCCAGACACATCTTAGTAAGATGGGAGGACATGCAGACACCACACAGAAGGCACCCCAGCCAAGAATCAAACCAGAGAACCTGTAGCTGTTAGGCAGCAATGCTACCAGTGCACCACTGCACCACAGACTTAGCAAGGAAAAATGTAGATACAGAAACCACAGATTTTATGAGGAACAGAACAAATATGAGGCAAAAATCTGTTTGTTTAGAAATGGTGGTGGATAGGGAATTCAGGTCCTTGCCACCTGCATCCAAGGTACAGCGTTCAAGCCTGAGTATCTCTCCCCATCACCATTTGTTCTCTCTAGCCACCAGTATATAGTAACTGGGGCATTTTGTACACACACACTTCAGCAGTATAAAAGCCCAAATTCCAGCCAGCGATATAAAGCCTTCACCTACCAGCCCAAACTCCAGCGACTGAATGAACACCTACCCGTTTTCATGAAGTAATCCAGTGAATCCGAACACCTACCTGAAGCCTTTGTCCAGCAGTAATCCACAAAGCCCATGCACTGTAAGTTCTGCAAGAGCAGCTAAGTCCTCCTCATTGGTTCTGACTGTGGCTGAAGCAGTCCGGAGCTCCTCTGTTCTGTGTGGTCGTCACCGCACAGATTCCTGGTATCTCACAGCAATGATTGCTGGGTACCTCTGTCCATATCCAGACTGCTGATAAAGGCAGTCTGAGTTGTCCACGCATGCGCAGAGGATCGGGACTCGTGATTTTTCTTTTGTTTTTTTCTAGGTGGGTGGGCTGCAGTCCAGCAGTCCGATAGCACGAGCCGCCCCTGCCTTGATGTTACCAGTGTCAATAACAATAAGGCAAATCATGGTACTCTTTACCATGTCCCCTCCCATAGGTTCATAGGTTTATAGAAGGTTACTAGGCTAATGGCCCTAGAGTCCTTAGAAGCCTAGCCATATTTATCTCATGTTGCCCCAGTTGTCAGTAGTTAGGTGAGTGAAGTTTGCAGATGTAAAGGTCTATGGTAGTTAATACTGACTTCCTCTGTCCAGGAGGGACATGGGCACCACCCCAGGAGTGAACTTGCAGTTACCTGACCTTGATCTAGGTTGAGTTTGAAGAAAGTCAGGGTGGGGCTCTCTTTCATGTGAATTGGAAGCTTGTTCCAGAGAAGTGGCAGTCTCTGGGAGATGTATCTATCACTCCAGCACAACCTGTTCATGTCAGAGGCTAGGGTAAGCTCCCTGGAGTGAGTGACCCATGCAGTTTGATTTATGAATGTGTATCCTTTCCATCTGGGCCAGGTCAGAGACTGCTCTGTAATCTAGGCACAGATCACCCCTTAGCAACCTGTAGGATACAGAATACAAGGACAGTGTTTTCAGTCTTTCCGTGTAATATTTGTTTTGTGTACTTGTAATTTCTTGGTGAGAAATGTCTTTGATCTCTATAAATGTTGCAGGTGTCTGGTGAGGTACATGCAAAAGGGAGCATTGCACTCAATTGCTAGTCTGATGAGGGCCAAGTATAATGGAATTATAACATCCTTAGATCTAGATGTGATGCCCTTACTTATAAGATGTGCCAAATAGAAGCATTTCCTTATTACTGTGGCTACGTGATGGTCAAAGCTCAGATTGCTATCAACTTGAGTACCCAGATCACGTACTATTAGGTCTACACTTAGGGGGGTACAGTCTATAACGCAGTTAGCAGGGATGTCAGCTTCCCAAACTGAATAATAATGCACTTTTTTTGTATTTAGCTTTAATTCATCGCCTTGACACCAATCATTTGTCTGCTCTAATCTTGCCTGCAGTATATTAATATAATTGGGGAACTCAGTGATTGTCCCCAATTTGCAATTGTCTGTGAACTTGGTCAGCCATAGGCTATCCAAGTTTGTTTAGACTTCTGAGAAATAAATTCTGAACAGTAATGGGTCCAGCACAGAACCCTGCGGTATGTCACTGGTGACTGGTCTTTTACTAGAGATGAAATCACCTACTTTGACAGTGTGTCCTGTCGGTGAGCCAGTTGGTTACCCATCTGGTAATGTAGGGGTTAATTACCAAATGGAAGAGTTTCTCTATAATACCTGAGTGGGAGATTTTATCAAATGCACTGGTTAGGTCAAGATAGGTGGTATGAACTAGCTTTCCCTCGTCCAGGGCCTTGGTGACTTTCTCAAAGAAGTCAGCCATGTTTAACAGGCATGATCTACCTTTAACAAATCCAAACTGGGTTGGATCCAGAGTTTGGAGATTACCTATGTCCTTGTTAATAAGGGCTATAAGGATTCTTTCCATGGCCTTGCAGATGAAGCTAATCAAGCTTATGGGCCTATAATTCCCAGGGCTGGTCAATGGTCCCCCTTTGCACAGGGGGACTACTGTTGCTGTCCTCCATACTGCAGCGACATAGCAAGACTGCAGGGTGTGCTGTCCAAGTGGATCTGCTAGGTCATATTTTAAGTTGTTTAAAAGGCAACCTGAGATGTTGTCTGGTCCCATTGATGCCATGTTTTTGGCCTTGGAGAAGGCTGAGATGACTTGACCTCTCGAGAGGCTATTTTTCCTTTGTAATTAGCTTTGGAAGACTTGATAAGATCTCTAATTTGTTTGTTTAAGCTAGAGAGGTATTTCTTCCTCTACTCAGCTAGCTCACTCTTGTTCTTGGATATTAGTTTCTTTCTCTTGTTGTATAGCCTGTTTATACTAGGGGTCCACCAGAGTGGCTTGTTTTTTTGGCAAGACTTGGTTTTAATCTGGTCAGAAGCAGCCAATTCTATACAACTGCTTAAGTGGTTATACAGGGCTCTGCTTAGTAGTCTATGGCATCTGTATTTGAGGGAGCTTTGAAACTTCTTATGCCATCACTTAGTAGAAGGTAATTTGCCTTTTAAAAAATCGTAAGCATTTTTCAGCTTGATGGGTTTATAATTACATTGAACAAGACTGATTTATGGTCCAGTCTTACCAGGGACAGTAGGGGTGGCTAATGCCTTTGCCAGTATCTGAAAGCCTAGAGGAGACAGGTGAGCTGCAGACCATATCTGGCAAAGCAGTGCGGCCTGTCTACCATGTCTTCCCAGTCTGACAGATAGTAGATCCCCTTGGGCTGACACAAGAAGCTAAGACAATTGTTAATGCCAATCATTTTTTGTTTGTATTGTGGCATCATCCCTGGAGAAGGTTGATTGCTGCTTAAGGCTAGACTCGTACTTTCCTGTGACACTTAATGTCACGTTTCTCTTCATATAGTCCAGTGATCTACATCTCAAGTCATTCATCCCCACATGGACTATGACGGAGTCATACCAGTACTTCTGGTTGAATGGCTTGAGTACTTCATTGACTTGATGGATCCTGGCACCTGACAGGCAGCTTACTGTAACCTACTCCTTATCCAGTCTGGTGAGGGGAACATCCGCGTGTCTCATAATGTAGTCACCTATGACCAATGCATTCGATTTTGTGGTGTTATGCCTTATGGGCTTATTTGTTGAGACACTGGTGTGTGTGTGTGTGTGTGTGTGTGTGTGAGTGTGTGTGTGTGTGTGTGTGTGTGTGTGTGTGTGTGTGTGTGTGTGTGTGTGTGTGTGTGTGTGTGTGTGTTAGGTGTCGTGGTTGTTTTTGTGCATTGTTATGTGTAAGTGGTTTCTGTCTGGGAGGTCTCTGATCTTTTCATAAGTTACCAGTGAGTACCTCCACATATGTGGGTTTATGTGTTGTTGTTGGCTCACTGACAGAACCCACAATGGTGTCAGAGGCATGGCCTTAAGCGCAATGCCAAAAAGTGCATTGTCATCCTTTTTGGTAAAAACTCTGTACCCATGAACTACCACATAAATGTCAGTCTACTTAACGCCGAATGTGTGATAAGAGACCTTGGGACCCAGGTGGACAGTAGTCTTTCCTTAGATAATCACATTGCCACAGTAGTCAAGAAATCCTTCTATGTGGCATACCTCATCACAAAGGGGTTCTCATCCAGGAAAAAAGAGGTCATTGTTCCCCTCAACTCAGCACTCATTAGACCCATTATAGAGTACAACGCCCCTTTTGGATATATCTCACAAGATATCTGCAGCAATTGAAAAGGCCACAGAAGTACTGGACAAAGAGGATTACTGGCCTCAAACAGATGCCCTACACTGATCATCTCAAAAAACTCCAGCTTTACCCTGTAGCATATCATCTACGCCAAGGAGATCTCTGCCTAACATATAAAGCTATGTCAAACCCAGAGCTGTTGGACATGCTACACCTAAAGAACTCCCAATTCCTCCAAGCTACATGCTCTAGGGACCTAAACCTTGTCACCACAATAAACACGACATGCTGGAGGGATAGATTCCTGTCCCAGAGACTTCCTATACTCTGGAACAAGCTACCCATCTATGTCAAGCAAAGTTCCTCATTAGCACTCTTCAAGAAAAATCTTGATGAGTGGATGGGAAATAGGAAATGCACCCCGAGGATCACTTCTGTGGCTCTGCTCAACAGGGGCATGGTAAAATTTATTTTCTTGGGTGGCATAAGCCAGGGAACCTTGTTGGCTAGGCTTACTTAGGTCCTTGGGCCAATAGCCTAGTACCTACCTATGAACCTATGAACAAGGGTGCAGAAAAATACCTTCTTAATGCAGAATAGCTGGTTTGGAGCCCAAGTGTAAGAAGACCACACAGACTACCTACAACAATCCTACAACTAACAGATACAATGTAATACAGTGCAATTAAGTACTTAAAGCAGCAGCAGATATTACAGTTTTTTTTAACTGTTAAAATACAGTTTCAGTATATAAGAGAAATAAAAATAAATAAACACTTAAAGCCCTTTTGTGTGCTTCCCAGTTCAGATAGACCAGGAAACACCTACTGACACTAGATGAATAATCCCAGTCCTCTTAATGTTAAAGGACAGTAGAGGAGTGTCTGGAGTGAAATGCTACCCTACCACAAACAAACTTATGAAATGCTACCAAAAACAAACTTAAAAGATGCAAAATGCTACCACAACAAATGTAAAGCTACAGATACAGCAGTGTAATTTAAACAGCTTATAAAATGTGATTATTCGATAAAAGTACTTTGCTTTGTATAAAAGATCCAAGAGCCACTCAATTGCATAGAATTTATAAAAGCAATAAAAACAAGATACGCTGATTAATAAGCCCTCCACCCGATAAAACTACATGCAGAAATCTCAAGTGTTTCCCAAATCACACAGACCAGGTTACCCCCAAGTGCACTAGATGGAAAATTCACTGACCTCTTGATGTAAAAACAAGTGCTTGCTAAAGTGTAAATACACTACTGTATCTAACAGCTAGCTAGACAATGAATTCAGAGAAAGTAAATCAGTAGAACAAACTATGAGGCAAAGTGCACTTTTTCAATATAACCTCAAGGAAAGGCAAATAAATAATTCAAGATTGCAGCAGCAGTGTCAAAAGCTTATTCAGCTCAATTTACAGTAGTGGTAGGCAGCTTAAAATCACCAGGTTTAAAAAGCAGATCAACAAAGGGGAAGGTGGCTGGAGAAAAATTAGCAGGGAATCACCAGCGGTGCTTTAGTTTACACAGGCTTGAAATCTTTTTAGAAAAGACAAAGGCCCAGCAATTCACTGTGTATTCAAGAATCACTCAAGAAACAATGTAACCAATGAAAAAGCATGTGAAATGTGCATCCTAGATAATATAAGTGTCTACCTCTCACATAGAACAAAAACACTAGGCCAAGTAGATTTCTTAAAGCAGAAAAAAAATAGAGCAGATGAAACAGAAAGCAGCTCTGTCAGTAAGTCATACAGAAAATGCCATTCACTTGTGACGGGGTAGAGTAACACCTTCCCAGCTACCCTCCCCAAGCCAACAAGGATGATCAAGGTACCTCAAAATCAAAGATCAGCTCACCAAGCACCTTGAGAGAAACTCCTGTTCTGTGATTCAGCAGGTAATACCCAATGTACCTGCACCAGCCAAGGAGTACAGCGGGAACTGCCACAATACGCTGCGCATGAGGGAGAGGCAATCTCATCACAAGGCCCTGTCAACCAAAAGCAATACAAGGAGAAGCCACAGCTAACAGGTATGATCCAACAGTCCTGATCCATAACTGACTGCCTAATCATTCTCTCTCCTGGCTTTAATCGACCTTTTGTCTTGTACCCCTTTTATTTACTATTTTTTAATTTCTCTATAACCTCTTCCTTCTTCGAAGTATCTTTCCAGATCTACTCTCCCTACACTGTTCCACTCATGCAGATGTGAATACCTGGTACCCTCTTCTTTACTTAAAATCAAAGCTACCCCTTCCAGTAACATAAAGCAGTGCCTACCAGATGGCTCCCATGTGTATACAAATATTGCACTCACTTTAATTACCTTGGTGCCTGTGCTCTTCTGACTAACAGTTACTAGGATGCTGGCAGCTGCAAGTTCACATTAACAATTGCCCATACCTAAGAGACCACTATACTACTCCTCACATTTAAATGCCACCCCCTTTTCCTACAGAAAAATGATCTTATATCCTGCTTACCTGACTTGTTACTTCCTGCTTTCCAGTTCTCATTTTGACTTCCCCATCAAGTCCTAATTACCTACAGTAATCAGTTCTTACACTCTACCCCCCATCCCCTTTTTCCTCTCTGCTGGTGTGAAAGACAAAAATGTCTCACCAGACTGAAACCTGTTTGATCTTGTTACACTTTAAATGCTATTGTACTTGCTTTGGATTATTATGACTCTGTTGTACATAACCTTACAACATGTAAATGCTTACTCATCCTGGTGGATTTTTTTTTGAAAAGGTCACAAAAGCAATGGATGAAGGCAAAATGGTACACACTGCATACCTCAACCTGGCCAAAGCTTTTAACACAATTCTCAACTACTGTAGTATAGTAGAAAATGTAAATAAACTGGGAATAAACCCATAAACCACCTGATGGATTGTCAACAAACTCACAGATAGGACAGATAACCAATATAGGGAAGTTACCTCCACAAAGAGACCAGTCACTAGAAGAGCCCCCCCAGGGTTCTGGTCTGGGACCTTTCCTGTTTGGCATCTACTTTTCTGAAGTAAAAGTCAATACAAAAGTGCTCTGGCTGACTAAGATTTCAGATGATGGCAACCTAGGAACAGTCATTTAATGCCCAGATTACTTAGCCATCCTGCAGGAAGGTTTATCTCAAATAAATAACTGGTGTCAAAATGATGGTCTGAAACTAAATGACAAAAAATGCGTTATTGTATCCTTTGGGAAGTTATCTACCCAAGGGAACTACCACTTTGACAATACACCCCTACAAGTTGACCCAGTTGTTCAGGATTTTATAACTTATGTACATGGACAGTAACTTAACCTTTGACTAACATGTGCCTATTGTTGTAAAACAGTCCTTCTATATTGCACAGCTTATAAACAAATTGGTTATATCTAGATCTGTGGATGACATTGTCCCTCCTTACTCACCCCTTATTAGGCTATTCATTGAATATAATGCCCCCTTTGGCATATATCTGCCCATACATATTTAACAACATGTCCTACATGGACCAATTCAAAGCCTTATCACTATAGTTCGTATCCTACATACTGCTACAAGGTGACCTGTGTTTGGCATACAAAGCATCTTCCAATCCATTACTTATGGACTTACTGCACATCAGAAAGTTGAATGCCATCAGAAATACTGAGCCTAGGAATTGAAACTTCTACCTCGACATCATCAGGATGGTTTGGAGGGGCAGGTATATTTCACAATGCATACCACCGCTCTGGAACAGATTCCCCATCCACATAAAACAAAGTTCATCCTTGTCCATTTTCAACTACAACTTAGAAGTATGGATGGGAAATAAAAAAATTACCACAGGATGGCCCCCTGAACTACTAATGGACTGATGCAGCTTCTAAATGCTTTATCCCATGCATGGGTCCCCTAAAATTATCTATGCTATGATCCCAGTTATTCTCAGTTGGGTAATATATAATTATCGACCATGGGATGGGTAAAGGCATTCTATAACTAAATGGGATAGATTATTCTGAGCCCAAAAAGTAAAAAAATTATACTAGGCTTAAAATGGCCTACATGGGTAGCTAGCCTAGTACTTACCTATGAACATATGAACTTTAGATAATTGTTTTGCGTATTCCATTAAACTTTGTTCTTCCTACAGCGTGAAACCCACTGCACTTGCCTTTTCTACTAGTCTACTTTTCTAATCTTTTCCCAAGTGAAGACTGAAATGTATAATTTGTGATTAATGTTTTACCCTGGTTAACAAGTTTAAATAAATAAATGAATACATGAACAAACAAGTAAATAAAAGAATGTCCTTACCTACTTTGGCTCTTTTATTACATCTAACAACTTTCCTAAAGCTTCTCAACTCCTGCACTGGCATTATTTATAAACTTCCCAGAGCCATTAATTCTATTGGCTGGGATTTTTGTGGGCCACCCTGAAGCACTGTGGCATTGATATGGACTTCTTCGTTTGGTATCAGCCCCTCTATATATGTGACCTCTTGCCCAAACAATTTACACAAGTAAAATCCTTTGCCATTTTGCAGTAATGCCCATCACTGCATTTCCTTTGTAAATAGGCAGTGGAGCCCTTAAGTTTGTATATTTATATAAAATCACTCTAGGCTCAATATTTAAGATGATTCCTGGTTTGCAGACAATTCCACAATATGGCTCTCACATTCTATCCAGACTGTTCACTGGATTCTAGTCTCACAGCTAACTGGTATAAGTCTGTATTCTTTCATTTAAACTACATTTGTGATGCCTTTAAACCTCTGGTGCAAAGTATTGTGATCAATCAGAGTACTTGTCATAAGTTGATCCCTGATGATATGAATTCACTCCTCCTAACCTTTCCCTAACTAGCAGTCACTTTGCAAACCTTAAACCTCCCACCACCAGCCAAAAAGTTGTTGCAGCTAAGATGTTTTACTTCCCCAGTTTATGCTCATTGCCAAGCATATTTCTGCAAAAGGACAACATGAGCTCATGAATAAACTGCAGACAGTCACTACCAGCTTTACCAGGGTTGACCAGTATTCCAGCATTTACAGGAAAAAACTCATGGCTGCTACAAATTTGTGTATATTTGGTCTACCTTAGATGAAGTGCATTACTAATGCCACTGATACAGTACATTAGGTGCACATCACAACCAACATAGATTCTCCAATAACTGACATGAATTCTCAATCCTTAGCCATTCTTTTTTTTTACTCAAATAGTTTTTATTTTCAAATAATATTATAAAATTTCCATAGTATTTTGTATATGACATTATGAATAATTATATACAATATTTACAACAGCCTGACATCAAGAGTAGTATTCACTGTAAACAATTACTGTACAGATGTAACAATCTAGTTATCAAAGTATATCTATTCATTGTTGCAGACCGTCTATCAATGACAAAACTTTTTTCCATGGATTGTTAACCAATGGCCTAGGAGAAATCCTTAGTTGCTTGATTCTGATTTCCATCAAAGCTGAACTCCTCAAAAGAGCGTATAAGTCATCCATAGTTGGTGATATGTTTGAGTTCCATCTTCCAGTTATTCATTTCCTTGAAATTGCAAGTAGTGTCCATAATAAATACATATTTGTTTTATTCAAGTGAGGACCTTTTTTCACATTCAAAAGAATCAGGGCTTTAGATAAGATAAAAGATTCATTAAACAAAGTCTGTAAGAAGTTTTTAATTCCATTCCAGTATAACTTAATTTTAATACAGTCATAAAAAATATGATTCCAATCTGCATTATATATCTGTTCACATCTCCAACATATTCTATTTGTGGTAGAACTAATTTTAGTAATTTTATCTGGGGTTAAAAATGCTCTGTGGAGGACTTTCCAGTTAAATATTCTCCAATACTGTGTAATAGATGTATGTTTTACTGATAATAAAATATTTGCTTTGATTTCTTCTGTTAACTGTATTGAATGACCTTTTGATATATATTACCAATATGCTATTTTAGGTGTTGTTTTATAGTTTATTAGTTCTTTATATAAATTTGAGATACTAATTTTCATATTATAATCATTATATATAATATCATATAAGTATTTTATAAGTTTAGGTGCATCTGTAAAGGAAGATTTATTAATTACTGTGCATAAATCTTGGGAATACATTAGGATGCTTTGTAGAATTAAAAAATCCTGTGATAGGATTTCATAAGTTGATTTTATCGTATGCATGTCTAAAACTTTTAATTCTTTAATGCACTGTAACCAACAAATGCATTTTTTTGTTCCCAAGAAGAAATGATTTCTCTATATATTTTGTGAGGATAATTCTTTGTTATGATGAATGGTGTTAAAAGGTCAATCCAAAGTTTTAGATTCATGTTTATGTTGATGAGTTTCCTAAATTAATTAATATAATAATTAATCAAATATGTTTTAGTGGGCTTTGTTATTTTGTATTGCATTTTGATACTTTGTATGTACCACGGTTTATTAATTTTAACTAATATTGAATTTTTTTCAGTAAATTAGATTCATTTATTGATATAACAGTTAGTAATTTTTTCCAATTGGTGGTATAATTAGGGTTTATCCAATCTATAACAATTTCAGATATTGACACTTTTATGTAAGATACAATATCTGGAAAGTTTAGTCCTCCTTGCTTCCACGGTCTAATGTGGTGCGTTAAGGCTATTCTATTTCTCTTGGGGTAACATAATAACTTTATTAGGCCTGAATTTATTTCTTTAAGAAGACATCTTTCAGGAAGTAACTGAATTGCTAATGCTACATACAGAATCTTAGGTAATAAAATCATTTTTATTAACTGTAGTCTGTCTTCAAATGATAATATTATTTTATTCCATTTTTCCACATAGCTTTTGATTGTGTTAATGATGTTATTGCAATTTATTGATGTTAACTCATTTATATCTTTGCATACCACAATTCCTAGATACTTTAGGGTAGATTCTTGTTTCCCTATGATATGGTTTTCCTTCACCTGTATCTTCTTCTTATTTAAAAATAAGAATTTTGATTTTGATCTATTACAGTCAAGACCTGCAGTCATATAAAACTTCACAATTAATCCATTTAATTCCTCTAACATTTCTTTGGAATTAGATAAGGTTACCAATACATCGTCTGCAAAGAGCATTATTTTAGAATTATATTCACCATAAACATCCATCCCTCTTATTTTTGAATTATTGCATATTGAATCTGCAAGGATTTCAATGGCCAAAGAAAAAATAGAATAGGTGACAAGGGACAGCCTTATTTAGTGCCTTTTATTACATAAATAGATTCTGAGGTAAAAGGGCCTAGTTTAACATAAGCTAAGTTTTATATATATATATATATATATATATATATATATGGTTTCACTTCAGAATCCTGAAATATCACAATCCTGAACTTCATAATCTGGAACCTAAAATCCTAAAAATTCAAAATCCTGAAAACTCAAAATCCTGAATCACAAAATACTAAAAATATGCAGGACACAAAGAATGACAATATTCCAGTACAAGGACACAGAGAAACACATACAAGACAAAGGATAGCACTTTTCACCAAGTATGCTGTGCCCCCACACCTCCTGCTAATTAAATATATAAACTCCAAGATTGCACTTCACAGAAATGTGTTTGTGACTGTCTGTTATAACCTTAGTAACATTCCCTTTTAACTTGATATACTATAATATATTTCATGATATTGTATTAGTGTAGTCTTGGAGCTGATATATTTAAGTAGCAGGGGGTATGGGGGTGCAGCCTCCCACATGGGGGGCACAGGGAGACTTCCCCCCTGCTTATATTTGGTGGAATGTAATCTGGTTTGTGTTATCTATGGTCAGTATATGTATCCTGTGTGTTTTCAGTCTTTTGGGATTCAGGATTTTGAGTTTTCAGGATTTTGAATTTTCAGGATTTTGGGCTTCCAGATTATGACGTTTTCTGAAATTCAGGATTGTGATATTTTAGGATTCTGAAGTGAAACCATATATATATATATATATATATATATATATATATATATATATATATATATATATGTTTTTTTTTAAGATATGACCAAAGGAAGGAGGGAATTCAAATAGTACTAGAATTCTAAATAAATAATCCCAATTTAAGGAGTCAAATGTTTTCTCTATGTCTAATCCTATTATGAGAGTTTCTTTATTTTCCTTATTTGCATAGTCTGTTAGGGTGAGTATCCCTTGTATCCAAACTTAATTGATTAGTATATAATTTCTCATTTTTAAAGTGTTCCTATTAGTGATTCCTGAATGCATCAAGAATATCTCCTATATCTCATACTTCCTTCCCTTTCTTTCATGGTAGATATTGTTAATGTTATTAGTTTTAGAATGTATTTTGACTCGTGGATAAATTATGTAAATATGTGGGGGAGGTAGCCAGGGAGTTTATTTTTAGTTTTTCTAATGCTAGACTAGTTTTGTGCATAATGATTTAATTGTATTTTTTATTTATTTTTTTCTATTTCCTTTTTAATTTCTAGATTATTTTGATTTTTTTTCAGATTTTACTGACAAAAGTCTGGATTGTATGTCTAATAATTCAGAGTCCCACTCTCTAACTTTATTTTTATACCAATTATGCGTTTTACCAAATATATATAAGCTTTTAATGATTCTCAAATCATACCTTTATTAATGTCTGTTGTGTAATTAATATCTAGGAAAAACTGTAATTCTGACAGAAGCCAAGGTTTAAATTACTTAAGTTTTGTGATATATGATGGGTTTTATTAGAAAAGAATAATAGTTTTAACTCAATTTGAAGTTTCAAAATCAAAGAGTTATGGTCTGAGAAAGGGCAAGGAATAATTGAGAAAGTGATGATTTTTTAATGTAAATCCTGAACAACAAATATTTTATATATTCTAGTTTGGGTTCCAAACCTGTGGTATTGATGGGAGACCAATAGGGATTTATTAAATGAAATGACTGAACCCATTTTTTTACAGATTTTGAAATAGAAGGTGTACAAAGGGGTCTCTGCTTGGCAGTTTCAGAAGCAGCTAGGATACAGTTGAAGTCTCCTCCTATTATTAAATTTCCCTTATAATTATTGGAAATACAATCTAAGTGTTTTGACTGTTCCTGCTCCAATACCAGGAAACCAGTATAGATTTGCTAGAGTCCATATTCTATTGTTAAATTGAACTATTACAAAGGCTATAAGACCCTCTTTGTCTTCATATTTGTAAATAATTTTTGGGGTGATAATATTATTTTCCATAAAATTGTTACTCCTTTTGTCTTTTACTTATAGGAGGATTGAGCTAAAAGCATATATTCCTTGGGGTTCCATGTATATTTGTCATTTATTTTGAAATGCGTTTCTTGAAGGAAGACTACTTGTACTTTGTTCAGTTTTAAATATTTCAGTAAATTTGATCTTTTGCTTGGATTATTTTCAGACATTTGTGTTTAAGGATAATAAAGTTAATTCCATATCAAGTAATTATTGGAAAAATAAGCTTTTATTATTATTATAGCTATTAAACAGTTTCCTCTGATAACTATAAAAATTATGTCTGTATGTAAGTTTTTGAGAGAAATTGTTGGTCTTATTTCTTTTATAAATGCAGATGAAGTAGTATTTTGATCAGGCTTAAGAAGACATTTTTTGAATAATAATAAAATTAAAATAACAAGTAGTAATTTAACTAAGTTTCATACTAAACATGGAATGAAAATCATTCTTAATCTAATAAATAAACATAGGCCTATTAGATTATCACTAATACCTTTAGCAATCAAAAACAACTGAGCTCCATAAACTAAGCTATTGTATGAGAATAATTTATAAAGGAAATATGAAATTCTAAGATATTTTGTATTCCAGGAATACTACCTTTAGTAGTATAATCAACAATTTATTATACTAGAAATATTTGGTATATAATCACCTATATGGAATTCTCAGATCATAAGATATATTTACATTCAGATGGTAGGCTTGATATGAATCAGAAGGGAAAATCGTTACTCTTTGATTACTGATAATGATAATTAAATTATATTAAAGAATGTATTTACTTCTTCTAACTATACTAATTAAATTTAATAGCTATCTGATGTCCAACTTTCTATGATGATATATTGATAAACTTTGAATATAATTGCATCTGATTATCACTTAGCATTTATATAGTTTGGACAAGCAGAGCTTATTATGATTCTTATGGTATTCACACTATAAATATGAGCAGCATTAGAATGATCCAATAAATTAGTTGTAACCTTCTTAAAGTGTCTGAAAGCATTTTCTTTTTTTTCCTCTCTCTTCTGTTCCCCTTCCACCTTCTTCTCCTTTTTCCTTTTCCCCCACTTCCCTTTATTTCAATTTATATGAGTTGCATTATGAGATGACTGCTAAAGTTCAAAGTTTACATCAATATTTCAGAGATATGTTACTTTATAATAAGTAAGTAGTCTAGACACATTATGCAATAAGGAAAAGCTTCATGTGTGCAGACGTATTGTCCAAATTGGTCATAATAAAATGTGATTGTGTTGCTTATTGATACAACACTAATGATACTGCTCTGGAAGAATGACTATATGCCAGTTTACTGTTTACCAATTATTGTGTAGTTATCTACAGTTTTATTGTTTTATCTGCAGTATACATCTATAGATTCCTACTCAGAAATCACAATTTTAAACTAATTAATACGTTAGAGAATTCCATGTCACAAGGTAGGAGGCTATCTATTCACTAATTTGCATCTGGGAAGGATCAGAAGTATTGCTATATATTATGTACTTCTGTTGTGCATTAGTATGCTTCTAGATCTTATAAACCTGTGACATGTGAATGAGTCTATTTCTATGTTTATGGCTATAACCATTTTTATTAGTCAGACTTATTTAGATATAATCAAGTACAATGAAAAGTTATAGATGCATGAAACATCAGCTTTATCCACTTTGTCAACATATTTGTCAGTCTTTGCAGAAAGAAATAATAAATGTTGACAGTATTAGTATATATAAATTCTACTACATAACACTAGAAACAAATATCTTACAGTTGCTGAGAGAGAGTCACAGATAGCTTATGAGGTTCTCTATACTGTGAAAGGCTAGGAATTTGAAAAAGGTTATTCAATGTGAGCTCTGCAAACACTGTGATTTTCAAGTAATAACAGAGTTTGTAAATAATAATAATTACAAATAGTATAATCAATAGAACCTATCAAGTAATTATCTCATCACATTCCTGGCATGTATAAATTATAAAACTCTCAGTATAAAAGCATAACTAAATGTTATTACATTATATGTGCAATGCATACCCCCCTTTTTTTCCTCGTCATTTGAAATGTTTCATTTGTAAGAATTGTCATTGTATTAAAGATGCTTTGTAAGTTGAAAACAACAGACTCTATTGATATCAGGGCTACTAATTACAAGCATTAGATATCGAGCTGAAAATGTAATTGTCTCAATTTGCTGTTGTTTGACTTGTATTCATCAGATGTCATTATGATGTATTTTATAGATCCTCTATTATATCTCTCAGTAGTATTATTTGTACCCATTCTGAAAGGTGTTTAACAAACAAACCAATCCTATGTCAAATTCCACATCTATATTAATTAATTAGTATGCAGAGACAAATCTGAAGATATTGAATATGGAATATTAACAATTTGAAGATTGTGCACTCTACCAAGTGTTAAGAGAGTTTGCATAAGTGCCAATAATTAAATCAAAAACTTCTTGTTTCAGGTTATGACATATTGACATATCATATTCCATTGCCATCTTTAGAATGCCACACTCATATTAACTTTCTTGCACATATCATTTCTAATATACTGTCAGATAAGAAGATCATTTATTCCACTGGAATTGTCATAACTGCCAAACATGACCGAAATGGGTATCAAAGTAATAAATATTAAATCTAGACAATTACCTTAAATTTTTTCATATATACCAGATTACATCAAGAAAGCAGCACAATATCACATTGTCATACCTGTTTCTCCCTTTGATTTTTCCCCTGGTTCCTGGTTTCAAACTTAGTGAAGCTAACTGCTTGAGTTCCTTATTTGATGACTAATTGCAGAGACTCACCTCGACTCCTCTGCAGAGCCATTAAGGGTTGATGTCATTGTTCTCATTACTGGAATAGTGCAGTGGTTAGTGTGTATGCTTTGCAAGTGGACAGACAGGGTTCTAGACCAAGTGATGCCATTTGTATTTTAATTTTTGGCTAGGCTTATATAAGCCCTAGTGCCAATAGCCTAGTACCCTCCTATGAACCTATATTGGATGGGAGATAGAAAATTCACCCCGGGGATCACTTCTGTGGATCTGCTCGACAGGGGTGGAGGAAAATAATTTTCTTGGGTGGCGAAAGCCAGGGTACATTTTGGCTAGGCTTATATAGGCCCTAGGGCCAATAGCCTAGTACTCTCCTATGAACCTATGAACCTACCATGGGAACTCAAATGGTAATTGATTCTACCAGGCAGTTAATGTATTGTGGTCTAGAATGCTCGTGGGACACTCTGAATGCTAAAAGCTTCACTTCAGACACTACCAGAGCAATTTTCCCTCCTTTTGTGCAATGGGTATAGAATGAAGAAAAAAAGGCCCTAAAAATAAAAAGAAAGCTAACAGTGACAAATGCTGACAGCCATCCTAAGCCACATCTAACAAGTCAGCAAGCACATCAACATTTTTTTCTTTTCTAATAAACTGACCAACGCAGCATCATCTATGTATACTGGGTTCTGTTCAGAAGTTTGAAGCTCAAAACTTTGAATTTCATATAATCGAAGATAATATGTTCGAAGTTTCAAAATGTTGAAATCCTGAATGGAGATTTCCCTTGTTCCTCGCTGTAGTGCAATCTTGGAGTTGGTATATTTAAGTTGCAGAGGGTTGGGGGCACAGGGAGGCTTGCCCCCTGCATACACATGTATTAGTGTGTTGTGTGTTGTTTTGGGGGGGGGGGTTCACAATTTTGAGATTCCAAGATCTCAAGATTCTGAACTGAATATTCTGAAACTCGAGATTTTGAGATTTCGAAATTTCATAGTGAACCCATGTATACCACATCATCTTGAACTGGCCATAAACACAACAATACCTATTCAACAGCCAGCATACATGGCAGCATCCATGTGCAACATATAAACTCAAAGACATCAAACTATATTAACTCAAAGACATCATTAATCATGGAAACACCCCTCAAAAAGCTGGCAAATGCTACATTACTCATGGGTGACATAGCAGATTAATCAAGCCAGCAAATACAGCAGTAGATGTTCAACAGACCCACAAACATAGCAGCAATTATGTATGAAATATCAATTTAAACCCATCGGCAGGTATATCAGCATATGTTTAACAACAAAGCAAATGTGGCAGTTTTTATAAATTAAATATTAAGTGAACGGGCCAGCATGTATGACAACACTTATTCAACAACCAGCAGACACTGCAACATTCATGAATGGCAGACCAACTTAGGGAATTAGAAACAGACAGTTATTAAACGATGCCACATTTAAACCATATCAGTTAATTAATTAATGGACTGAAAGCAATAAGCAAACAAACAGGAGAGTAATAATTAGCTCAATAAAGAGACCATGTATGTTTGTATATTGTAACTGAATATACGATTAAGTAATACATAGTTCCTATTTATTTCAAGAAAGCAAATTACACCAGCTTGACCTACCTGCCCCTGTGTGGAAATCACTTGAGTCTTCAGTCTTTTAGAGTTAGAC
The DNA here is from genome assembly GCF_019279795.1 of Protopterus annectens. Taxonomy (NCBI): domain Eukaryota; kingdom Metazoa; phylum Chordata; order Ceratodontiformes; family Protopteridae; genus Protopterus; species Protopterus annectens. The sequence goes on along the minus strand of NC_056737.1, from coordinate 1,216,686,163 downwards.
ATCTAAAGCTTCTAGTAGTTAATTAAGTGACTTTTTTGTTTTAGAAGACATACAAAGGATACATTTTCATTTTAAAATAGTAACTGATAATAGTTTATATCATAGTTTGAGAGATTTGGTTGAAGCAGCTATTTTGGAATCAGTCTTTTGTTTTTTCTAGCATCGGTCCACTCACTTGTTTCTTTTATTCTCTTAAGAGAAGGGGATAGCCAGTCCATATCTTCTGGAATAGAGATCACATTGTCATTCTTAATAAATGAAGAAGCTTCTTCTAACTCATTAAAGGTTCTCATCTCATTGGCATACAGGACTTTTATCTTGGCTGGTAAGGCAAGCTGTGCCTTGATATTCTTTTGTTTTAGTAGTTTTATTATTGGCCAAACCGTTTTTCTTTGTTCTTTTATTCTGGTGGAATAATCATTATCAAACCTTATCAGGTTCTGATTAAATTTTAAAGGTGATTTCCTCCAGGCAGATTTTAAAATTAGTTCCTTATCCAAATATGAAATAAATTTTATGACTATTGACTTAGCAGGAGTATTTGTTGAGTTAGAAGCAGGTTTCCCCAGTGCTCTGTGCACCCTTTCAATTCCAAAGAAGAAACCTTCTTTTAAGTCTAAGAAATCAGGAATCCAGGTTGTTAAAAATGAAATAATGTCCTCACATTCAGTGTTTTCAGGTAACCTGAAGATCCTAATGTTTCTCCTTTCCCTGTTTTCTAATTCATCCACTTTGTTGAGTAGCCAAGCATTTTGTTTAAGAAAAAAATTATTTTTGTGCTTATTTTTCTTTGAGTCTCCCTTCAATGTCATTTAGAGAAATCTCTATGTTTGTTATTTGTGTCTGATGTTGTTGCAGTAATTCATTGAGAGTATCAGTCTGTTTATGGGAGTTCAATTTAAGGTTTTCTAAATCATCTTTAAAGCCATCCATCTTCAAAGACAGTTCCTGTAAGGTAGTTGTCTTCAAGGTGAGAATTCCTTGAGTTACTTATTATCAGTAACTGAAGAAATCTCCAAGTTTCCTGATAGGAACATCTTTTATAGAAATCCATCAAAATTAATACTTATATAGTTTAGTCATTTATATATAAGTGTTTGGTATTTTTTTTAAATAATACAATTTCTCTGTTTTATTTTACTAGTTTATGGAGTTCTGAAATTTTACTGCTTTCAGTTGGCCATTCAGGCTCACCCCTCAATCCTTAGCCATTCTGTATGTGGAATAACAGGTATCTTCCTGAGTCCCTGTTTTTATTTAATGCAGAAGATCCCAGGACAGTCCAGGATGGCTGCTGTGGGTGATTGTATCTATGCTGTACGTGAATGTGGAGGCAGCTGTTGTGTTGCGTTGTGGGGCTTGTTACAGGGCTGTGACCCTGGGGCACAGTGGGTACCATGACATGCATCTACATCATTGTACACAGGTGTCTTACATGTACCGGTGTCTTCTTCACTTCAAATAACTGCATTAGTGTAGATCTTTGTCATCTGTTTTAAAATAACTAATGTAGTGTGGATCACTATTATTAAGAAAAAAAAGAAAAATGAATCTATGCTGATTATAACTTAAATATATTTTTAAAGTGGTTCAAGAAATTCAGTACAAAATACACTATTAATAAAATTTAATACCAATAATATTTGATCAAAAATGTCAATTGATAAGTACTAGTCTAACTGTTCTTGTGGGTCATTTTAGGCTAAGGTAACCCTGGGTCCCACTTTGTGCAGGAGAGTCCATATTTTGGTACTTGTGTCCTGTGAAAAATATTGAAAAATGGCAAATGTCCTGAGATTTTAGGACAAAAAATATTTTCTAAATTTTCTTTACTTGTTGCGTAAAACAATTATTTTGCATCTGAAGCACTTACATATTATCTGAAACAGCATATGCAAATTAAATGCTTTTAGAATAAGTTTTTATTTTGGCAAAAAAAAAATTAAGTTCAGTCCTTTACATTGGGTCTGGGTATAGTTTGTCCTGCAAAAATTCCAATTTTCTACAAAAAAAGTCCCACTCTGGCCATTTGAAAAGATTGCAACTCTTTTCTAAGCCTGGCTAATTTCTCTTTCAAATGTGAGAATCAGTCCTTGTTCCTTGTGATTATGAGGCAAACACTTTAACCATTATACCAATCCCCAGCCCACCCCTTAAAAAAAACAGGGCAACACACTTAGGAGTGCAGCACCCCTCATGCTGCACTCTAGTATCAGCAATCCATCTACTTGGTGTGGAAAAAGAACCTACAGACTTCTGCACCATAAAAAGGGGCACTGGCAAACTGCAGACACTGGATCCATCCATATTGGCTTTGCTAAGAGAAGGTCATGCCTACGTAACCTGACTAGCTTCTTTCAACAAGTCAGCAAGGCAGTGGATGAGGGTAAAACAGTTAATACTGCTTATCTTGACCTGGCCAAAGAATTTGATATAATATCCCACTCAGACATTGTTGGCAATCTCTCTGAGCTAGGCATTTATCCCTACATAAGTTCATAGGTTCATAGATAGGTACTAGGCTATCTGCCCAAAGGCATTTATAAGCCAAGCCAGAATGTGTTGGCTTTTGCTGCCCCCATAGATTAGTCCCCTGTGTCTCTGTCCAGCGGAGCCACTGAAGTGATTCCCCGGGGTAAACTTTCTGTTTCCCATCCACTCGTCAAGGTTTGTCTTGAAGAGTGCTAGTGAGGAGCTTTGCCAAATGTAGATTGGAATCTTGTTACAAAGCATGGGAAGTCTCTGGGACAAGCATCTATCCCTCCAGCATGTCCTATTTATTGTTGTGGTGAGGTTTAGATCTCTAGAGCATGTGGCTCGAGAGGATAAGGTTTTCTTTAGGTGGAGCATGTCCATCAATTCTGGGTTGGACATGGCCTTATATGTCAGGCAGAGATCACCTCTGAGTAGGCGGTATGCAACCGAGTACAGCTGGAGTTTCTTCAGTCGAGCTACATAGGGCATCTGTTTGAGGCCAGTGATCCTCTTGGTGAGGTACTTCTGTGGTCTTTCCAGCTGTTGCAGGTGTCTTGTAAGGTACATCCCAAATGGGGCATTGTACTCTATGATGGGTCTGATGAGTGATGAGTAGAGAGGCACAATGACCTCTTCTGATCTGGATGCAAACCCTTTTGTGATTAGGTGGGCCACATAGAAGGATTTTCTAACCACTTTGGCAATGTGATTATCAAAGGAGAGATTACTATCTACTTTGGTCCCCAGATCCCTTATTACATTTTCCGTATTTAGGGGACTACCACCTATGTGGTAGTTTGTGGGTACTTTGTTATTTCCAAAGGGAATAACTATGCACTTTTTGGCATTTAGCTTGAGGCCATGATTTTGACACCAGATATCCATCTCAGTGAGACCCTTTTGGAGGATGTCTGTGTCAGCCAGTGAGTCAATTATAGCCCCTAGTTTGCAGTCATCTGTGAACATGGTCAGCCATAGTCCTCCTGTGCTTGTCTGTACCTCTGAGAAGTATGTGCTGAACAGGAGGGGTCCTAGGACTGAGCCCTGGGGAATACCACTTGTAACCAGTTTAGAGTCAGACCTAGTTCCCGCAACTCTCACCATGTGGGTACTATCCATGAGCCAATTGGCAACCCATCTTGTGACATAGGGGTTTATGTTCAGGCTGGTGAGCTTGTCTATAATACCAGAATGGGGAATGGTGTCAAAGGCCTTTGTGAGGTCTAGGTAGTCTGTGTGTACCACCTTTCCCTCGTCTATAGCCTTGGTAACTGTCTCAAAGAAGTCCACCAGGTTTAAGAGGCACGATTTGCCCTTAACAAAGCCGAACTGGGTAGGGTCCAGTGTTTGGAGGTTCCCAATGTCTCTGTTAATGAGTTCCATGATGATGCACTCCATAGCCTTGCAGACCAAGCTAGTCAGGCTTATAGGGCGATAGTTCCTGGGGTCTGTTGTGCCTCCATCTTTGTGGAGTGGAATAACTGTTGCTGTGCACCATTCTATGGGTACGTAGCCTGTGGAGAGGCTGAGTTTGAACAGTGTGTTTAGGTGAGGGGTTAATTTGTCTTTGAGCTCGTGTAGGACGTAGCCTGGGATACTGTCCGGTCTCATTGATGCTGTGTTTTTGGCTTTGGAGAGGGCTATTTTAACCTGAGTGTCTGTGATTTCAGGGGCTCTACATTCTTCTGGTATGGTTATGGGCCCTTTTGGGGGTGAGAGGGAGGTGAAGTTTGCACTGAACCTGTCTGTCAGGATGTTGGCAATATCGGTTGGTTCAGTGTATTTTGTGCCATTCTGTCCTAACTCCGAGCAGATCTGAGCATTGCCACTTAGATTCTTGACATAGCTAAAGAATGCCTTGTGGTTATCTTTGGAGTCCTTGGCAAGTTTTCTTTCAAAGCTCACCTTGGATGATTTTATGACAGATCATAGTTTCTTGCTGATACTGATCGGGGATGTCTTCCCTTCTTGGGATTTTACTCTTTTCTGTACTAGTTTCCTCCTTCTATTGTATAGCTTGTTTATGGCAGGGCTCCACCAGTCTGGTTTCGTTTTCTTGGAGGAGTGAGTCTTGGCTTTGCTTGGGATAGCACGAGCCATGCATTCTTATAGGTGCCCGTAGAATTCATTAGTAAAGGATTTTGCAGCTTGGACAGCATTATCCTTTAGCATGGGGGCTTTGAAACTTTCCACCTCAGTCTTAAGTAACGTGAAGTTTGCTTTTGAAAAGTTTTTCATGGTGGTTTCCTTGTCCGGGGGTGGGGGCAGAATGTGGATATCCAAAGTGATTTGTTTATGGTCAGATCTAACCAGCAAGGGGTTGACCTCCAGTGAGTAACACCAATCGCCCATGTTGGTGATGACCAGGTCCAATATGCTGTCACCTCTGGTGGAAGTGTTGACCAGTTGTTCCAGGGTGTTTGAGTTTATAAATTCTAGGAAATGTTGAGCAAGGGAGTTAGTACTTGAGTAGTTCTCCCAGTTAATGTTTGGGTAGTTAAAATCACCCAATATTAGGGTGTTTGGTAGGACCTTTATGTTACCCAGTGTTTCCAGAAATGTGGAATGGGTGTCCTGGGACATGGTGGGTGATCTGTAGCAAGCTACAATTTGAATTGCAGTTTTGCCTGTTGTTAGCTGCATGTGGATAATCTCTGAAGCATCATGCTGTGCCACTAACCTGGAGGTGTGGGTATCCTTAATGAATATTGGTACTCCCCTGCCTTTTGTATTTCAGTCCAGGTTCTGTGGCCGAAATGTATGGTATGAGTTGTAGCCTGGTAGCGCTGGGGTGCTCTCTGTAGCCTTAAACCAGGTTTCTGTTACAGCACATATATCGATTTTCTCCATACTGAGGAGTGCCTCGAGTACGTGCATTTTGAGGTTTAGACTTCTGGCATTGAGTAGCATTACCCTCAGATTTTTGTTACTTGTGCTATTTACGGCGGTGGGTTTGTCTTTTGAGCCTTACCTAAAAAAGGCAATATGGGGGTGGCAAGAGCCTTGGCCAGTATTCGAAAGCCTAAGGGTGACAGGTGCAAGCTGTCTCTAGCGAAGCAGCGTGGCTTGTCGACCATGTCATCCCAGGCAGATTGACACTGGATCCCCTTTGAATGACACCAGAAACTTAGCCAATTGTGGAAATTGATAATTTTTTCTTTATACTGCGGTATCATTCTTGGTGAGGGCAGGATGCTACTCAGGGTCAGGGTCATACCGGCCTGGGCTATGTGATCAAAGAGCTCTTCCATGTCTCTTTTCATGTAGTCCAGGGAGGTACGGCTCATAACTCATTAGGTTGTCAGCTGGCTCACATACTGGAGACTGGTCACCAGCAGAAGAGCAATGGCTCCATACTGGTTCCTGTTCTGTTTGGCATCTACTTCTTGGAAGTCAAAACTAATGTTTAAGGCCTGTGGCTCACCAAGATTTCAGATGACTGTAAATTGGGTGCTATAAGAGATTGCCCCCAAGATACCAATATCTTTCAAAAGAGTTTAACACATCCAAATGACTAGTGCCAAAGCCAAGGCATAAAACCCAATGCTAAAAATGCATTATAAAGTCTTCTGGGAAGCTGTCAACCCAAGTCAATTACTCCATCAATAAAACACTCCCAAGAGTTGATCCAGTGGTAAGGGATCTGGCAACATATGTAGACAGCCATTTGGCATTTGATCAACATATAGTTAAGATAATAATAAAATAATTCTATGTTGCCCAACTTATAGGTAAGGGTATAGCATCCAGGTCTAATGTAGTTATAGTACCGCTGTACTCTGCCCTTATCAGACCTATCACTGAATACTATGACCACTTTGGCATGTATCTAACCAGACACTTGCAACAGTTGGAATGTCCATAAAGGTTTCTCACCAAGAGAATTCTGAGCATGAATACCCTGTCCTACACTGTACTACACTGATCACCTAAAGTCTCTGTCACTGTGTTCAGTTTCCTACAGCTGCTGAGAGGGGATCTTTGCCTTGCTTATATGTCTTCTTCAGACCCAGTCCTGATAGATCTGTTACATGTGTGCAAAACAGTACCAGAAACACTTGATCCAGGGATCTGAACTTTACTTGTGACATAAACAGAAAGTGCTGGAGAGGCAGATATGTGTCCCAAAGGATCCCTGTACTATGGAATAGGCTATCCATTCATGTAAAACAGAGTTCATCCCTGACCCTATTAAAATGAAACCTTGGGATCTGGATGGGAAATCATAAATTTACTCCCAGTCTGTCCTCCATATCCCTTATGAATAGAGGCTGTCAATAAGACAAGTTTATCTTAACTAACAACCCTCCTACAAATCCTTAGTTACCTCCCTACTAACATGCCCCCCTACCATATAGACACCCATGATACTCTGGGACCCAAATGGTTTAGGCTTGTAAGGGCCCCAGTAGTCATTAGACTAATAACAATCTACAAAACTATGAATATCCAAAAATGCCTCCTAAATAGCATGAAACATGACCTGTCAGGACCACTACAGTAACTATTTAATCACAGCCTCCAAACAGGTTTCATGCCACACAAATAGAGAACTGCAACAGGCATCCCTCTACACTAGGGTGGGCCATCTAAAGACCACAGTAAATAGAGACCCATAAGTTTAACTAGGCTTACATGCAAAGCCATGGAAAGAATTATCATGCAAATGGTTTACAGTGAGATAAGAAACCTTCAGACACTGGATCTTATGCGGCATAGTTTCATAAAGGGTGGGTCGTGCCTATCCAGCCTGGTGGGGAAGGTCACCAAAGCAACAGCTGAGGACAAATCAGTACATACTGCCTACCTTGATCTGGCCAAGGCATTTGACACAATATCCCACTCAGGCATTCTAGGGAAACTCAAAGAATTGGGTATAAACCCCTATGTCACCCACTGGATAGCCACCTGTCTTTTAGATAGGACCCAAGAAGTTAGGATGGGAAGTTCACCTCCAAAAAGATGCTGGTGATCAGTGGAGTCCCTCAGGGCAAAGTGCTGGGTCCATTCCTTTTGCCGTCTACTTCTCTGAAGACAAGACCATTGTCAAGGGCCTTTACCTAACAAATTTTGCAGATGATTGCAAACTAGGTACAGTCATAGAATCAGGACACTAATATCTTCCAAAAAGGGCTGACACAGATAAGCAACTGTTGCCAGAGCCACAGTCTAACTCTCAGTACCAAGACATTCATAATAGTATCCTTTGGAGAAATTGACTAGCCCTGGAAAGTACCTCATTGATAACACACCCCTAATAGTAGACCCAGTGGTCAGGGATTTGGGATGCATGTAGACAGTAATGTGGCTTTTAACCATCATTGGTCTACAGCAGTAAGAAAATCATTCTATGTTGAGTGAATTATAAGCAATGGTATAGCATCTAGGTCCAAGGTAGTCATCATTCTACTGTATTTGGCCCTCATGAGACCAGTCATGGAGTATAGTGCTCCCTAAGGTATGTACCTGAACAGGCACATGCAACAACTGGACCTAACACAGAAGTTTACAACAAAAAAGATACAAGGCATAAATACATGTCCTACATTGATTGCTTCAAGGCCTTACCCCTGTACTCAGTCTTCTACAGGCTGTTAAGGGGGGATCAGTGCCTGGCATACAAAGCATCCCTGGATCCCACTCTGACAGACCTTCTGCATGACCTCTAAAAAAAACATCAGAATTACCCGATCTAATGACTTAAACATTAGTTATGACTTAAGTAGGACATGCTGGTATGTATTGCAGAGACTGGAACAGGCATGGGAAGCAGAGTTCTTCCCTGATCCAATTCAAGCATAACTTGGACCAGTGGATGGGGAATTGGAAATTCACTCCTGGTCTGGCATCTATGTCTGTGATGAACAGAGGCAGCCTGTAAATGCTTTAACACCCAAGACCTAGCCTATGTGCACCTCTTAAAATAACCATAGGTTTCCAAAATGTGTCAGATACATTTGGGATACATGCTCAGGCTTAAAAAGGTCCTTGTGGTCATTAGCCTAGTATAAACCTATGACCCTAAAGGTGACCGTGCTACCTGTTGCATTGCTGACACTGGCCGAATGCAAGAAATATACACTGACCTTTCTAAAAAATTAAATAAATACAAATATGGATATAAGACGGGACCAATCTTGCATATGTAACAGAAATCTGCTGATACATTTAAACAAGAAACAAGAGTTAAGAGATAGAGAGAGAGGAAGGGAGAGAGACAAATACAGATATAGATAAATATTCCTGCACATTTTCAGTGAGGGAAAATAGCCTAAAATATATAGCATACAGTCTTTACTGATATTGCCACTGTCATGAGCTAATATATTGCTGACAATTCAACATGGTTTGAAAGCAGTATCACCTTTCTGACTTTTCAGTTGTCATTAAGCAAATTGGTTTTCAGTGCTGCAATTAACTAAGGATTATAATAGTATAATCACTATTTCAGAAAACTGTGATGTAATTTTTTAGCATTATATAATACTTAACAAATTAGAGCATGCTTCAGAGTGTGTGAACGTCTGCGAAACAGAATAGCTGGGCAGAATATATGCCATGATTTAATCAACAGCAATAATGCACATGAACTTCAAGGCATATAATGTGTCAATACTAAAATGCAATGGCCAGAAGGTGATATGCAGAATTAGGAAATAATTCTGGCAAACGTTCAGTTGGCCACTCTGCAGTACTTTATTGATTAGTGTTCCTCAATGACACTTTGCCAAGATTATCGATGCAGGGGTATTAAGAAAAAAAAAATCAGCTAAATTGTTGGCTCCAATGCCAAATGAAAGCTATTTCCCAAGTCAGTCAAAAATACTATAAATCAGAGTTCTAGACTTAGCACTTTATATCTAACTCTTTGAAGCTCTTTAAGTTGTAAATCCACTCTACCAGCAATAATTCCTGATTAAAGAAAGTTACTCATCAGTACAAAGGAACTGAATTTTCAAAGAAAAATACATCCATCAATAATTGTGGGTTTATGAAGCCTTATGGTATCATTACAATATGTAAATTTCCACAGGATGTTCCAACTCTTGCTAACTGTTTTCTTTGTTTAATTTTGGTTTGGAATTTTCTCCCCCAGACAAAGGAATTAAATTATTTATACTGTAAACTATTCTGTGTAATGTTATCTAAGTTAGCTGCTAGCTGAAGATTTGGAAATGCAGACAGTATAACACATCATGTCTTCCTGACAAGGTTGCTAGTACTTTGAATAAATGAAAGATTAGTAAAAAGCTTTGGAAGTGCATTGCAAAGGACTATACTTCAAAACTGAAAACAGCTTTCAGCACACAGAAAACTACTATCTAAGGAATAATAACCCATACTCATACATTATTCTTCATTTAGGAGTATTCAGAAAAAAAAGTCATTGGTTTCTCATCCTATGAATATATGTTGCATTTACATCAGTAGTATAACTATTAGCCATTTGCTAGCTGCCATAAGACTTGAACTCTGGAGCCCTTACTATGCAGTGGCATTTATAATTTACAGTCATGCTGCATAACTTCTAAGTTATCTTTGCCTAGAAGTTGTTTATCGGTTGCCTCATTTATATTAGACACATAAAAAATGTGGCAAATATTCATTTAGACAGGAATGTGAATATGTATTGTTTATGTTGTTGTTGTGTCTTTTGGCTTTTCCTGGTTAGGGGTCGCCACAGCGGAACTCGGGTCCGCTAATGATTGGTAGTTGATTTTTACGTGCCGAGTTACCAGCGCTGACGCACAACCTTCAACGAAGGTATGCCCATTCACACATGTCTCCACGCAGAAGACGCTCTAGCTGAGAATCGAACCTAACAGCGTCTTACTGTGAGGCGACAATGCTACCGCAGCACCACCTATTTAGTGACTGAGTGGGAAGATGTGGACAATTACTGCAATATACAGAAGTAACAAAAATCTACTGACAAGATCTATAAATAGGTTTGTCAACCGATATAAACGTGCATGAAACTTTTTACAACAGGAGCTCGGTGACATTATGTTTTACATTACAGCAGCTGCCGATTGAAATTTCTCCTAAACTCGTTAACTCACAGTATAAACAAATGTTCGCATCTGTAGAAGGTTACACTTTGTTACTATGATTAGCAGTAATGCATAATCACCTTAGACATAAGCACAATATGTTCCCTCTTCTATCACAGATCAAAATGTGTTTCTACAAATTCTTAGTCCCTTTAAAATTCACTGCCTAGGTATGTTGGAAGAATACAAGTTCCCTGCTGAAATGAAGAAATATGTTGAGATCTTTACTATTTTGATAACAAATCCATTATGTTTTTCCTGTAACTATGATACATGAAAATTCCTAGAACTAATATAAACAGCACTTTGCCATGAGGTGCTTTACATCTACTTCATAGCCCTGTTATCTTAAGGACTTGAGAATTAGAAAGCACTGACTTTAAAATTATGCAATACATTTCTATTTTTTTACACTTTTATAAGATTAGGAAAATATATATTTGGTAATATAGTGCTGTAACATAAAGAAATTTAAAATATTGTGAATGAAATTAAAACTAGTTAATTTTACGGGTTTCTATTAGATGACCGTAGATGCATTCTTTCGAATGCGTCTTGGTCGAACTTAAAAGACTGAAATGGCAAAATACTGAAGCGACTTTTAAGCGAATTCTTTCCCTGGGAAAGAATTTGCTTGGCTGCGTCATTACTTTGCCATTTTCGGCACTGTAGTTAGGTCTTGGAGTTGATATATTTAAGTGTGGGGGGGGGGTGAAGCCCTCCACTTAATGTAATGTTTAAAGTGTTTTTTTTATTTTATTTGAACAGTGATTTTTTTTTTCCCTTGGAAAAAAATCACTGTCCTGATAGTTCGACATTTTAAGCTTTCGCTTACAAAGGGTCAATTCACTTTTTTAAGCATTCGGTGATCTAATATAGACCACATTTTACAGTTATTAATCTTTTTATGTTCTAACGCTGTTTTTAACATTTTAGTTAAGCAAAACTCTTCATTTTATAACCAGGTTTGATGCGTAGAGAAAAACTACAGTTGTGTAAAATCTTACCATAACAGTAGATGTCCTTCTCTTCACTGTTGCAGTATTCTTCATCTAAGGGATCTCCTGCCAAAGATAGCTCAAACATCCTACCAGTATAGCAAAGCCTTTGGATTTTATAGGCAAAGTACATCACACATATGCTCCCCACATAGGGCGCAGGGAATAAAGGTGACATAGTGAAGCAAATACTCAGAACTGAATTGTCCCAGGAAGAACAAAACACCTCCAATGACAACACAGAACATGTACATCCAGAATAAAAAAAATTCAGAAGGGAAGGGAATCAAATCCCATCAGCCCGGGAAGTAAGAAAAGACCAGGACAAGGGCCATAGCAGTGGGGGGCGCAATTACTGAAACAGTGAGAAGGATGGCATTTAATGTTAAGATTTTACATAACTGTTCTATGTCCTTCCATATCACTGTTGCAGATTTTTTCCCTGTAAGGCGAGTACAAGAGTAAGAAGACTAGGAGGAGGAAGGCACAGAAGAGCCCTCTACAAACTCATGCAGAATAGCCCTGGCAAAACCTGCCCTGGCCCTGGAAATAACATCCAATTTGTAATGCTTAGTAAATGTATGAACAAAGGGGCAAGTAGCAGCTTCAAGAATGGAACTGGTGTTCAAACTCTTGAAAAAAGCACCATAATAGGCAACCACCCTTGTAGGATATGCCTTTACAGATGAAGAAAGACATTTGCCATGAAAGGAATAACAAAAGGAAATGGCCTTAGAGATCTGGGAAGAGATAGTTTGCTTGCAACAGCTAAACTCAAAGTCCTGGGATGAAAAGAAACAAAACATTGCTCAGATTTGTGAATAGTTTCATGGTGTGTACAAGGCTAACAGCCCTGGAGCCTATGTAAGTCTAGCCCAAGAAGATTCCCTGCCATCATGCCACCCAAAGTAAGTTCCCAGTGCCCCTGTCAAACAAGGCCACTGAAGTGATTCCTGGGGTGAACTTCCTATCACTCATCCACTCGTCAAGATTTCTATTAAAGAGGGCCAGTGAAGTGCTCTGCTTGACTTGAATGGATTTTGTTCCAGAGTATGGGTAGTCTCTGGGTTAGGAACCTGTCCCTCCAGCATGTTCTGTTTATTGTGATAATGAGCATGTGGCATGGAGGGATTGGGATTTCTTTAGGTGTAGCATACTCACAGCTATGGGTCAGACATGGCTTTGTAGGTCAAGCAGAGATTGCCTCTAAGTAGGTGATAAGAGAGAGTATAACTGGAGTTTTTTGAGTCTGTCCATATAGGGCATGTGTCTAAGGCCTAAGATCCTCTTAGAGAGGTATTTATGTGGCCTTTCCAGTTGTTGAAGGTGTCTAGTGAAATACATACCAAATGGGGAATTGTAATCTATAATAGGTCTAATGAGGGATGAGTAGAGAGGGATTATGCCCTCTTTTTTTCCTGGATGAGAAACCTTTTGTAATGATATTTGCCACATAGAAGGATTTTCTGACTACAGTAGCAATGTGGTTATCAAAGGAGAGGTTGCTGTCATCCTGTGTCCCCAGGTCTCTTATCATACCTTCGGTGTTTAGTGGACTACCGCCTATGTGGTAGTTCATGGGCAACGAGTTTTTCCCAAAGGGAATAACAATGCACTTTTTGGGACTGAGCTTAAGGTCATGGTTCTGGCACCAGTCATTGGTGTCAGTGAGGCCTTTTTGTAGAATGTCTACATTAGTTGTAGAATCAATAATGGCTGCCAGTTTGCAATCATCTGCGAACTTGGTCAGCCAGAGTCCCTTTGTGTTGGCTTGAACTTCAGACAAATAGATGCTAAACAGGAGAGGACCTAGGACTGATCCCTGTGAGACACCACTTGTAACTGTTCGGTAGCCAGATTTGGAGTCCGCTACTTTTACAGTGTGGGTTCTATCAGTGAGTCAGTTGACAACCCATCTTATGACATAGGGGTTTATGCCTAGTTTAGTGAGTCTGTCTATAATTCCTGAGTGAGGGATGGTGTCAAATGCCTTGGCAAGATCTAGGTAGGCTGTGTGAACTACCTTGCCCTCATCCACAGCTTGGGTGATAGACTCGAAGAAGTCTATCAGGTTGAGCAGGCATGATCTACCTTTCACAAACCCAAACTGCATGGGGTCCAGAGTTTGGAGATTCCCTATGTCCTTATTTATAAGGTCCGTGGTGATGCACTTCATAGCGTTACATATCAGACTCGTCAGACTAATGGGGCAGTAGTTCCCAGGGTCTGTATTCGCTGCTCTTTGTGGCATGGGATGACCATAGCAGTGCGCCATTCAGTAGGAACAAAGCCTGAAATGAGGCTGTGATTGAACAGGGTACTCAGGTGTGATGCCCGTTCAGTTTGTGATTCATGTTGAACACTGCCAGGGATATTATCAGGTCCTATAGAAGCTGTATTCTTGGCTTTGGAAAGTGCAGTTTTTACCTGTGTAGCTGTAATAATAGGGACTTGGCATTCCTCAGGTATTGTAATAGGCCTTTTAGGGGGTGAAAGAGGGGGTAAAGTTCACACTGAACCTGTCGGCCAATATGTTGGTAATGTCATTTGGTTCTGTATATGTATTGCCATTGTGTTGTAACTCAGAGCACATCTGAGTATTGCCATGCAGATACTTGACATAACTATAGAATGCCTTGTGGCTGTGTTTAGAATCTGCAAAAATTTTGTTTTCTTGGTTAGCTTTAGAGGATTTGATGATGAATCTCATTTTTTTGCTGAGGCTAATAAGGGAGTTTTTCCCATCTTGGGAATTCATCCTTTTCTGCAACAGTTTTTTCCTTCTGTTGTAGAGTTTGTTTATGGTGGGGGACCACCAGATTGGCTTCCTTTTTTTTGGAGGAGAGCATCTTGGTTCTGTTTGGTATGGCCCATTCCGTGCACTTGTGTATGTGCTCATACAGTGCATTGATGTATGATTCAGCAGTCATGCACCTATTTTCCATTTGCATGGGTGTCGTGAAGTTAGCCACCTCTGTTTTTAGAAGCCTGAAATTGGCTTTGGAAAGTTTTTTATGGTGGTTTCCTTTAGGGGTGGGGGGTGAAGTTGGGATGTGGATATCCATGGTAATTAGCTTGTGATCAGATCTGAACAGGAAGGAGTTGATTACTGGTGTAAAGCAACAGTCACCCATGTTAGTAATGACCAGGTCAAAGATGTTTCTACCCCTGGTGGGTATGAATGAGTTGGTCCAGGCCTTGGAATTAATGATTTCCAGAAAACATTGAGCAAGTGTGTTGGTACATGAGTAATTTTCCCAGTTATTGGAGGGGCAGTTAAAGTCTCTCAGTAAAAGGGTATTGGGTTGTACCCTAATATTTTCCAGTGTGTTTAGGAATGTGGAGTGGGAGTCTTGGGACATAGTGGGGGATCTATAGCAGGCTACAACCTGGATTGCAGTTTTACCCAGTGTTAGTTGTACCTGAAGTATTGCTGATGGGTTATGCTGGGCTACTAGTCTGGAGGTGTGCATATCCTTTAGGGCTATGGAGACACCACCACCTTTAGTGCTTCGGTCCAGGTTTAGGGGCCGAAAGCTGTGGTATGAATTATAGCTTGGTAGTGCTGGGGTGCTCTCCAAAGCCTTGAAGCAGGTCTTGGTCACTGCACAGATGCCAATGTTCTTCATTTTAAGGAGTACTTTGAGTGAGTGCATTTTGAGATTTAGACTTTTAGTGTTGAGTAGCATGACCCTCAGATTTCATTTGCTTGTAGCTGTTATGGTGGTAATTTTGTCTTCAGGACATTGCCTAAAAAAGGCACTATGGGGTTGGCAAGAGCCTTGTCCAGTATCCAGAATCCCTGGGTGACAGGTGCAGGCCATCTCTGGTGAAGCATTGAGGTCTGTCGATCATGTCATCCCAGGCAGACAGATACTGGATCCCCTTAGAATGACACCAGAAACTTAACCAATTGTTGAAGTCAATCATTTTCTGCTTGTACTGTGGTAGCATTCTGGGTGATGGTAGGATGCTATTCAGAGCTAGGGTCATACCTGCCTGGGCTACAAGATCCAAGAGCTCCTCTATGTCTCTTTTCATATAGTCCAAGGAGGTACATCTTAGGTCATTCACACCAACATGGACAATGACAGAGTCATATTTGTACCTGTTGTGGAGTGTCTTAAGTGCGTACATTATGTGGCAGATCCTGGCACCCAAAAAGCAGCTGACCATAACTTTCTCCTTATTCAAACTAGTGAGTGGGACATCAGTGTGCCTTACAACTGAGTCACCTATGACTAGTGTATTGGGTAAGTTGTTTTGCCTTATGGGCTTTGGTTGAGTGGCACACTGTTTATGTGAGCTATGTGTCTCATGGTTTGTGCTGGGATGTGGTGGTTGTTTGCATTTCTTCCTTGCAGGTCTCTCTTGTTTGGGAATATTTTTATTGAGATCATCCACAAAAGTAAGTGTGTGTTTTGTTTTACTATGTGAGGTTTGTGGTGGTGTAAGTTCTGGAGAGCTATGTGTTGAATGTGGTGTGGTGCAGGTGTTAACCTTCTCATCTTGAATGGCTAATCCAGTCTTGGCTAGAGAGTGCTTGGCTTCCAATTTGTCAATATATGTGCAGCTCTCACAAGTCATAGTGATGGGAGATAAGAGGAGAGGGTTGTCTGTGTACATGAGGCAGTTGCTACATTGCCTCAGGATGTCCAAGTTCACCAGGTTGACAGTAGAAAGCACAGGGAACTGACCTTTAGACATGCCTGGATATGAGCTCAGTATATTAAGTACTGAAGTCTTTTATAGGAAATATGTCACTCAAAGGGTCTGAGTCTGTACAGAGCACTGCCAAACACTTGAGTGGAAACTAATACGTAGATCCCGAAAATTTAAGGATGAAGTATTTAGATAGATATTATAAAGTTAGGAAGAAATCAAGAAGTACTTACTGAAAATAAAGAATTAGCTTGTCAAAAATGATGAAAAGAGGAGAGTTGCATGAATGGCTACTGCCTGGCTACTACTAATGCTGGTCTCAGCACAGCTTCACTCTGTTGGGATACAATACTCCTTTGCTTCTTCTCTTACCAGAAGCAAAATGTTAGCACCAATCCCAAGTAGAGAAGCAGGCACAGCCTGCTTGGTGATCTACAGTTCTGTTCCTGGACTAATGTTGCAAGGGTCTGCAGGCTTGTAGACTTTTTCTGGTAGATGCCTCGAATACCAACCTGACCAATCAGGTACTTTAAGCACAGACACTCACTTTCCAAACAGAAAGAGTCAGGAATTAATGCACTCTGTCCCTACACTCTCCAGGATCAGAATATAAGCAAAGATTCCAATGATCACCTATAAAGCATTTATTAAGCTTTGTGGTGATCAGCAGTCTCCAGGAAATAATGCAACTTCACTCCTTTTTTACCAGGAGAAAACAGAAGCACTAATCCCAAGATGACCACTGAGAGGCAGTGTTTGGGTTCTACAATAACTGGTGTTCTTGCAATAGATGCTTAAAGGAAAGATGAAAAACATGGTTTATCCTAAACAATGCAGTGTGCACTAGAGGGGTTAGATGTGAAAGCAGGTAACTTAAATTTTACCAGTGTAAAAAGTTGTTTTTTTTTGGAGAGTCACAAATTTTAAAACAGCAAGATAGATTGAAAGGGAGAGGTCACTTTTTTATTCTGGTTCTATGGAATACAGTAGGATGGGCAATTAATTAAATAGTTGAAGGGGGGGCTGATTTCACAAAATTAAAATTTTGTGCCTACTTATGCCAACCAGTGAAAGCAGAGAGGAAATGAGATATATGGTCAAATTAACATAAAGGGCAGACAAAAAGACAGTGGTGTTTAAGAACACAACAGTAACCATGAGGGAGGGTGGAAAACAATTCTGTCTGACTCACAAGAGACAGAGCTGTGGTGTCATTTCATGTTTTAATATGCAGTTAAAAGCAGAATACAAGTAAAACACAGTGTAAAGAAAACAAATCACAGTATACAAAATAGAAAAAAGCAATAAAGTAATATAGAACACAACAAATAAAAAGCTAATCAATCTTTCCCTCACAGCAAACTGCAGCAGAGTCTGGGTGAGACTTTCCATTAAAGCTCTGAAATGTTTTATTTTACCCCTTAAATAGAAGGTTTAGTTCCTAGCTCCACCCCCTCACTTCACAGATGATTAACATTGACTGACATCTTCTAACTTATGTGTTACTCTTTAATTGGCCTGTTGTAATTTCTGTCTGACTCTCAAGAGACAGAGCTGTTGTATCTTTTCAAGTTTTAATATACAATTATAAGCAGAATAGTAGTAAAACAGTCTAAAGAAAATAAATCACAGTATACAAAATAGAAAAAGGCAAAAAGCAATATAGAATACAACAAATAAAAAGCAAAGCATATTTTCCCTCACAGAAAAACTGCAGCAGAGTATGGGTGAGCCTTTCCAGTAAAGCTCTGATTTTTTTTATTTTACCCTTATATAGAAGGTTTAGTTCCTAGATGCATCTCCTCAGTTCACATATGATTAACCTTAACTGACCTCTTCTAACTTATGTGAGACTCCTAAATTGACCTGTTCTAATTTCTGTCTGACTCAAAACAGAAAGAGCTATAAAGTCTTTTCAGGTTTTAATATGCAGTTAAAAGCAGAATTCAAGAAAAACACAGTGTAAAGAAAACATATCACAGTATACAAAATAGAAAAAGGCAATAAAGCAATATAGAATACAACAAATAAAAAGCAAACCAAACTTTCCCTCAAAGCAAACTGCAGCAGAGTCTTGGTGAGCCTTTCCAGTAAAGCTCTAAAATGTTTTATTTTACCACTTACATAGAAGGTTTAGTTCTTAGCTCCACTCCCTCAGTTCACAGATGATTAAGCTTAACTGACCTCTTCTAATTTATGTGTAACTCCTTAATTGACCAGTTGTAATTTCTGTTTGACTCACAAGAGACAGAGCTGTGGTGTCTTTTCAAGTTTTAATACGCTGTTAAAGGAAGACTACAAGTAAAACACAGTGTAAAGAAAACAAATCACAGTATACAAAATAGAAAAAGTCAATAAAGCAATATAGAATATAACAAATAAAAAGAAAACCAACCTTTCCCTTACGGCAAACCGCAGCAGAGTCTGGGTGAACCCATCCAGTACAGATATGAAATGATTTATTTTACCCCTTAAATAGAAGGTTTAGTTCCTAGCTTCACGCCCTCACTTCACAGAGGATTAACATTGACTGATGTCTTCTAACTTATGCGTGCCTCCTTAATTTGCCTGTTGAAATTTCTGTTTGACTCTCAAGAGACAAGGCTGTGTTGTCTTTTCAAGTTTTATAATGCAATTAAAAGCAGAATACAAGTAGAACACAGTGTAAAGAAAACAAATCACAGTATAGAAAATAGAAAAGGCAATAAAGCAATATAGAATACGACAAATAAGAAGCATACCAACCTTTCTCTTACAGCAAACTGCAGCAGAGTCTGAGTGAGCCTTTCCAGTAAAGTTCTGAATTTTTTTTAATTGTATCCCATAAAGAGAAGGTTTACTTCATAGCTCCACCTCCTCAGTTCACAGATGATTAACCTTAACTGATCTCTTCTAACTTATGTGTGCGACTCCTTAATTGAGCTGTTTTGATTTATGTCTAACTCACAAGAGACAGAGCTTTGGAGTCTTTTCAGTATAGAGTAAACAAATCACAGAATACAAAAGAGAAAAGGGCAATAAAGCATTATAGAACATAAAAAAAAAAAACAACCTTTTCTTCACAACAAACTGCAGCAGAGTGTGAGTGAGCCTTTCCAGTAAAGCTCTGAAATGTTTTATTTTACCCTTTAAATAGAAGGTTTAGTTTCTAGCTCCACCCCCTCAGTTCACAGATGATTAACCTTAACTGATCTTTTCTGACTTATGTGTGACTCCTTAATTGACCTATTCTAATTTCTGCCTGACTCTCAAGAGACAGAGCTGTGGGGTCTTTTCAAGTTTTAATATGCAGGTAAAATGAGAATGCAAGTAAAACACAGAGTAAAGAAAACAAATCACAGTATACATAATAGGAAAAGGCAATGAAGCAATGTTGAATAAAACAAATAAAAAGCAAACCAACTTTTCCCTCACAGCAAACTGCAACAGAGTCTGGGTGAGCCTTGCTAGTAAAGCTTGAACTGTTTTATTTTACCCCTTAAACATGAGGTTTAATTCCTAGCTCCAACCCTTCAGTTCACAGATGATTAATCTTAACTGACCTCTTCTAACTTATGTGTGACTCCTTAATTGATCTGTTCTACTTTCTGTCTGACTCTCAAAAGACAGAGCTCTGGTATATTTTCAAGTTTTAATATACAATTATAAGCAGAAAAGAAGTAAAACACAGTGTAAAGAAAACAAATCACAGTATACAAAATAGAAAAAGGCAAAAAGCAATATAGAATACAACAAATAAAAAGTAAACCAACTTTTCCCTCATGGAAAAACTGCAGCAGAGGCTGGGTGAGCCTTTCCAGTAAAGCTCTGAAATGTTTTATTTTACCTTTAAATAGAAGTTTTAGTTCCTAGATCCACCCCCTCATTTCACATGTGATTAACCTTAACTGACCTCTTCTAACTTATGTTTGGCTTTTTAATTGACCTGTTCTGATTTCTGTCTGACTCACAAAAGACAGAGCTTTGGAGTCTTTTCAGAGTAATGAAAACAAATCACAGTATACAAAATATAAAAGGGCAATAAATCAATATAGAATACATCTAAAAAGCAAACCAACCTTTCCCTCATAGCAAACTACAGCAGAGTCTGTGTGAGCCTTTTCAGTATAGCTTTGAAATGTTTTATGTTATCCTTTAAATAGAAGGTTTAGTTCCTAGCTCCAAACCCTCATTTCACAGATGATTAACCTTAACTGACCTCTTCTGACTTATGTGTGACTCCATAATTGACCTGTTCTAATTTCTGGCTGACTCACAAGAGACAAGGCTGTAGTGTCCTTTCAAGTTTTAGTATGCAGTTAAAAGCAGAATACAAGTAAAACACATTGTAAAGAAAACAAATCACAGTATACAAAATAGAAAAAGGCATTAAAGCATTACAGAATATAACAAAAAAAGAAAACCAACTTTTTCCTCACAGCAAACTGCACCAGAGTCTGGGTGAGCCATTCCAGTAAAGCACTGAAAATTTTTATTTTACCTGTTAAATAGAAGGTTTAGTTCCTAGCTCTACCCCCACAGTTCACATGTGATTAACCTTAACTGACCTCTTCTAACTTATGTGTGACTCCTTAACTGACCTGTTGGAATTTCTGTCTGACTTACACGTGACAGAGCTGGGGTGTCCTTTCAAGTTTTTATATGCAGTTAAAAGTAGAATACAAGTAAAACACAGTGTAAAGAAAACAAATGACAAAATACAAAAAAGAAAAAGGCAATAAAGCAAAATAGAATACAACAAATTAAAAGCAAACCAACCTTTCCCTCACAGCAAACTGCAGCAGAGTCAGGGTGAGCCTTTCCAGTAAATCTCTGAAATGATTTATTTTACCCTTAAATAGAAGGTTTAGTTGCTAGCTCCACCCCTTCAGTTCACAGGTGATTAACCTTAACTGACCTCTTCTAACTTATGTACGATTCCTTAATTGACCTGTTCTGATTTCTGTGTGACTCACAAGAGATAGACCTGTGAAGTCTTTTCAGAGAAAAGAAAACAAGTCACTGTATACAAAATAGAAAAGGGCAATATAGCATTATAGAATACAACAAAAAAGCAAACTAGGCTTTTCCTCACAGCAAACTGCAGCAGAGTGTGAGTGAGCCTTTCCAGTAAAGCTCTGAAGATTTTTATATTACCCTTTAAATAGAAGGTTTAGTTTCTAGCTCCACCTCCTCAGTTCACAAATGATTAACCTTAACTGACCTCTTCTGACTTATGTGTCAGTCAATAATTGACCTGTTCTAATTTCTGTCTGATTATCAAGAGACAGAGCTGTGGTGTCTTTTCAAGTTTTAATATGCAGGTAAAAGCAGAATACAGGAAAAACACAGTGTAAAGAAAATACATCAGAGTATACAAAATAGAAAAAGACAATAAAGCAATGTAGAATGCAATAAATAAAAAGAAAACTAACTTTTCCCTCACAGAAAACTGCAGCACAGTCTTGGTGAGCCTTTCAGTAAAGCTCAGAAATGTTTCATTTTATCACTTAAAGAGAAGGTTTAGTTCCTAGATCCACCCACTCATTAGATGATTAACCTTTACTGACCTCTTCTAACTTATGTGTGACTCCTTAATTTTCCTGTTGTAATTTCTGCCAGACTTACAAGAGACAGAGCTGTGGTGTCTTTTCAAATTTTAATATGCAGTTAAAATCAGAATACAAGTAAAACACAGTGTAAAGAAAACAAACCACCGTATACAAAATAGGAAAAGGCAATAAAGCATTATAGAATGCAACACATAAAAAGCAAACCAACCTTTCCCTCACAGTAAACTGCAGCAGAGTCTGGTGAGCTGTGCTAGTAAAGCTTGAACTGTTTTATTTTACCCCTTAAACAGAAGGTTTAGTTCCTAGCTCCAACCCCTCAGTTGACAGATGATTAATCTTAACTGACCTCTCCTAACTTATGTGTGACTCCTTAATTGACCTGTTCTAATTTCTGTCTGACTCTAAAGAGATAGAGTTGTGGTGTCTTTTCAAGTTTTAATATACAATTATTAGTAGAATAGAAGTAAAACACAATGTAAAGAATACAAATCACAGTATCCAAAATAGGAAAAGGCAGAAAACAATATAGAATACAACAAATAAAAAGCAAACCAACTTTTCCCTCACAGAAGAACTGCAGCAGAGTTTGGGTGAGCCTTTCCAGTAAAGCTCTGAATTTTTTTTTATTTGACCCCTTAAATTGAAGGTTTAGTTCCTCGCTCCACCTCCTCATTTCACAGAAGATACATTTTAACTGACCTCTTCTAACTTATGTGTGACTCCTTAATTCACATGTTCTAATTTCTGTCTGACTCAGAAGAGACAGAACTGTGGTGTCTTTTCAAGTTTTAATATGCAGGCAAAAGCAGAACACAAGTAAATCACAGTGTAAAGAAAACAAATCACAGTATACAAAATAGAAAAAGGCAATAAAGCAATATAGAATACAACAAATAAAAAGCAAACCAACCTTTCCCTTAGAGCAAACTACAGCAGAGACTGAGTGAGATTTTCTAGTAAAGCTCGGAAATGTTTTATTTTACCCCATGAATAGAAGGTTTACTTCATAGCTCCACCCCTCAGTTCATGGACGATTAACCTTAACTGACGTCTTTTAACTTATAGTTGACTCCGTAATTGACCTGTTCAAATTTCTGTCTGACTCACAAGAGACAGAGCTGTGGTGTCTTTTCAAGTTTTTATATGCAGGTAAAAGTAAAATACAAGTAAAACACTGTATAAAGAAAGCAAATCACAGTATACAAAATAGAAAAAGGCAATAAAGCCAAATAGAATATAACAAATTAAAAGCAAACCAACCTTTCCCTTATAGCAATGTGCAGCGGAGTCTCTGTGAGCCTTTCCAGTAAACCTCTCAAATGTTATATTTTACCCTTAAATAGTAGGTTTAGTTGCTAGCTCCACCCCTCACTTTACAGGTGATTAACCTTAACTGACCTCTTCTAACTTATGTTTGACTCCATAAATGACCTGTTCTGATTTCTGTCTGATGCAGAAGAGAAAAAGTTGTGGAGTCTTTTCAAAGGAAAGAAAACAAATCACAGTATGCAAAACATAAAAGGGCAATGAACCAATATAGAATACAGCAAAAAACAAACCAACCTTTGCTTTACTGCAAACTGCAGCATAGTCTGGGTGAGCCTTTCCAGTATAGATTTGAAATGTTTTATTTTATCCCTTAAATAGTAGGTTTAGTTCCTAGCTCCAGCCCCTCAGTTCACAGATGATTAACCTTAAATGACCTCTTCTAACTTATGTGTGACTCCATAATTGACCTGTTCTAATTTCTGGCTGACTCACAAGAGACAAAGCTGAGGTGTCATTTCAGGTTTTAATGTGCAGTTAAAAGCAGAATACAAGTAAAACACATTGTAAAGAAAACAAATCACACTATACAAAGTAGAAAAAGGCAATAAAGCATTACAGATTACAACAAATAAAAAATACCAACCTTTCCCTCACAGTAAACTGCAGCAGAGTCTGAGTGAGCCTTTCCAGTAAAGCTCTGATTTTTTTTATTTTACCTATTAAATAGAAGGTTTAGTTCCTTTCTCTACCCCCTCAGTTCACAGATGATAAACCTTAACTGACCTCTTTAACATTTGTGTGACTCATTTCTTGACCTGTTCTAATTTCTGTCTGACTCACAAGAGACAGAGCTTTGGTGTGTTTTCCAGTTTTAATATGCAGTTAAAAGCAGAATACAAGTAAACCAAAGTGTAAAGAAAACAAATCACAATATAAAAATAGAAAAAGGCAATAAAGCAATATAGAATACAACAAAGAGTAAACCAAAATTTCCCTCAAAGCAAGCTGCAGCAGAGTTTGTGAGCCTTTTCCAGTAAAGCTCTGAAATGTTTTATTTTACCCCTTAAATAGAAGGTTTACTTCCTACCTCCACCCCCTCATTTCACCAATGATTAATTTTAACTGACCTCTTCTGAGTTATCTGTGATTCCTTTATTGACCTGTTCTAATTTCTGTCTGACTCTGAAGCGACAGATCTGTGACATCTGTTCAAGTTTAAATATGCAGTTAAAAGCAATAAAGCAATATAGAATACAACAAATAAAATGAAAACAATCCTTTCCCTCACAGCAAACTGCAGCAGTGGCTGGATGAGCATTTCCAGTAAATCTCTCAAATGTTTTATTTTCCTCTTAAATAGAAGGTTTAGTTCCTAGATCCATACCTTCAGTTCACAGATGATTAACCTTAACTGAACTCTTCTAACTTATGTGTGACTCCCTAACTGACCTGTTGTAATTTCTGTCTGGCTCACAAGAGACAGAGCTGTGGTGTCTTTCCAAGTTTTAATATACAGTTAAAAGCAGAACACAAGTGCAACACACTGCAAAGAAAATAAATCACAGTATACAAAATAGAAAAGTGTAATAAAGCAATAAAGAATACAACAAAGAAAAAGCAAGCCAACCTTTCTCTCAAAGCAAACTGCAGCAGAGTGTGAGTGAGACTTTCCGGTAAAGCTCTGAAATGTTTTTTTACCTCTTAAATAGAAGGTTTAGTTCCTAGCGCATACCCCTCAGTTCACAGATGATAAACCTTAACTGCCCTCTTCTAACTTATGTGTGACTAATTAATTGACCTGTTCGAATTTCTGTCTGACTCACAAGAGACTGAGCTGTGGTGTCTTTTCAAGTTTTAATATGCAGTTAAAAGCAGAATACAAATAAAGCACAGTGCAAAGAAAAATAAACCAGAGTAGACAAAATAGAAAAAGGCAATAAAGTAATATAGAATACAACAAATAAAAAGCAAACCAATCTTTCCCTCCCAGAAAACTGTAGCAGAGTCATGTAAACCTTTCCAGTAAAGCTCTGAATTTTTTTATTTTACCCCTGAAATAGAAGGTGTAATTCCTAGCTCCACCCCCTCAGTACAAAGATGATTAGCCTTAACTAACCTCTTCTAACTTATTTGAGACTCCTTAATTGAGCTGTTCTAATTTCTGTCTGGCGCAACAGAGACAGAGCTTTGGATTCTTTTCAGGTTTTAATATGCAGTTAAATGCAGAACTTAAGAAAAACACAGTGTAATGAAAAGAAATCACAGTATACAAAATAGAAAAAGGCAATAAAGCAATATAGAATACAACAAAGAAAGAGCAAATCAACCTTTCCCTCACAGCAAACTGCAGCATAGTCTGGGTGAGCCTTTCCAGTATAACTTTGAAATGTTTTATTTTATCACTTAAATAGAAGGTTTAGTTCCTAGCTTCACCCCCTCAGTTCACAGTTGATTTACCTTAAATGACCTCTTCTAACTTATGTGTGACTCCATAATTGACCTGTTCTAATTTCTGGCTGACTCACAAGAGACAAAGCTGAGGTGTATTTTCAAGTTTTAATATGCAGTTAAAGGCAGAATACAAACAAAACACATTGTAAAGAAAACAAATCACAGTATACAAAATAGAAAAAGGCAATAAATCATTATAGAATACAACAAATAAAAAAATAACAACCTTTCCCTCACAGCAAATTGCAGCAGAGTCTGGGTGAGCATTTCCATTAAAGCTCTGACATTTTTTTTTATTTTGCCTATTAAATAGAAGGTTTAGTTCCTTGCTCTACCTCCTCAGTTCACAGATGATAAATCTTAACTGACCTCTTCTAACTTTTATGTGACTCATTTCTTGACCTGTTCTAATTTCTGTATGACTCACAAGAGACAGAGCTTTGGTGTTTTTTCCAGTTTTAATATGCAGTTAAAAGCAGAATACAAGTAAAGCAAAGTGTAAAGAAAACAAATCTCAATTTAAAAAATAGAAAAAGGCAATAAAGCAATATAGAATACAACAAATAAAGAGTAAACCAACATTTCCCTCACAGCAAGCTGCAGCAGAGTTTGTGCGGCCTTTTCCAGTAAAGCTCTGAAATGTTTTATTTTACCCCTTAAAAAGAAGGTTTACTTCCTAGCTCATCCCCCTCAGTTCACAGATGATAAACCTTAACTGCCCTCTTCTAACTTATGCGTGACTAATTAATTGACCTGTTCTAATTTCTGTCTGGCTCACAAGAGACAGAGCTGTGGTGTCTTTCCAAGTTTTAATATACAGTTAAAAGCAGAACACAAGTGAAACACACTGCAAAGAAAATAAATCACAGTATACAAAATAGAAAAGTGTAATAAAGCAATAAAGAATACAACAAAGAAAAAGCAAACAAACCTTTCTCTCAAAGCAAACTGCAGCAGAGTGTGAGTGAGCCTTTCCAGTAAAGCTCTGAATTTTTTTACCCCTTAAATAGAAGGTTTAGTTCCTAGCGCATACCCCTCAGTTCACAGATGATAAACCTTAACTGCCCTCTTCTAACTTATGTGTGACTAATTAATTGACCTGTTTGAATTTCTGTCCGACTCACAAGAGACTGAGCTGTGGTGTCTTTTCAAGTTTTAATATGCAGTTAAAAGCAGAATACAAATAAAGCACAGTGCAAAAAAAATAAACCAGAGTAGACAAAATAGAAAAAGGCAATAAAGTAATATAGAATACAACAAATAAAAAGCAAACCAACCTTTCCCTCCCAGCAAACTGCAGCAGAGTCATGTAAACCTTTCCAGTAAAGCTCTGAATTTTTTTATTTTACCCCTGAAATAGATGGTGTAATTCCTAGCTCCACCCCCTCAGTTCAAAGATGATTAGCCTTAACTAACCTCTTCTAACTTATTTGAGACTCCTTAATTGAGCTGTTCTAATTTCTGTCTGACTCAACAGAGACAGAGCTTTGGAGTCTTTTCAGGTTTTAATATGCAGTTAAATGCAGAACTGAAGAAAAACACAGTGTAAAGAAAATAAATCACAGTATACAAAATAGAAAAAGGCTATAAAGCAATATAGAATGCAACAAAGAAAGAGCAAATCAACCTTTAACTCACAGCAAACTGCAGCATAGTCTGGGTGAGCCTTTCCAGCATAGCTTTGAAATGTTTTATTTTATCACTTAAATAGAAGGTTTAGTTCCTAGCTCCACCCCCTCAGTTCACAGATGATTTACCTTAAATGACCTCTTCTAACTTATGTGAGACTCCATAATTGACCTGTTCTTATTTCTGGCTGACTCACAAGAGACAAAGCTGAGGTGTATTTTCAAGTTTTAATATGTAGTTAAAAGCAGAATACAAATAAAACGCATTGTAAAGAAAACAAATCACAGTATACAAAATAGAAAAAGACAATAAAGCATTACAGAATACAACAAATAAAAAGATATCAACATGTCCCTCACAGCAAACTGCACCAGAGTCTGGGAGAGCCTTTCCAGTAAAGCTCTGGCAATTTTTATTTTGCCTATTAAATAGAAGGTTTAGTTCCTTGCTCTACCCGCTCAGTTCACAGATGATAAACCTTAACTGACCTCTTCAAACTTTTATATGACTCATTTCTTGACCTGTTCTAATGTCTGTATGACTCACAAGAGACAGAGCTTTGGTGTTTTTTCCAGTTTTAATATGCAGTTAAAAGCAGAATACAAGTAAAGCAAAGTGTAAAGAAAACAAATCCCAGTTTAAAAAATAGAAAAAGGCAATAAAGCAATATAGAATACAACAAATAAAGAGTAAACCAACCAGAAAGCTGCAGCAGAGTTTGTGCGGCTTTTTCCAGTAAAGCTCTGAAATGTTTTATTTTACCCCTTAAATAGAAGGTTTACTTCCTAGCTCCACCCCCTCATTTCACCGATGATTAACTTTAACTGACCTCTTCTGAGTTATGTGTGACTCCTTTATGGACCTGTTTTAATTTCTGTCTGACTCTGAAGCGACAGATCTGTGGCATCTGTTAAAGTTTAAATATGAAGTTAAAAGCAGAATACAGTGTAAGGAAAACAAATCACAGTATAGAAAATAGAAAATGCAATAAAGCAATATAGAATACAACAAATAAAATGCAAACCATCCTTTCCCTCACAGCAAACCTCAGCAGAATCTGGTTTAGCCTTTCCAGTAAAGCTCTGAAATGTTTTATTTTTCCACTTAAATAGAAGGTTTAGTTCCTAGATCCATCCCTTCAGTTCACAAATGATTAACCTTAACTGACCTCTTCTAACTTATGTGTGACTCCCTAACTGACTTGTTGTAATTTCTGTCTGACTCCCAAGAGACAGAGCTGTGGTGCCTTTCCAAGTTTTAATATACAGTTAAAAGCATGATAAAAGTGAAACACACTACAAAAAAAAAAAAAAGAAATCACAGTATACAAAATAAAAAAGTGTAATAAAGCATTAAAAAATACAACAAAGAAAAAGTAAACCAACCTTGCCCTCAAAGCAAACTGCAGCAGAGTGTGAGTGAGCCTTTCCAGTAAAGTTCTGAAATGTTTTATTTTACCTCTTAAATAGAAGGTTTAGTTCCTAGCTCCACCCCCTCAGTTCACAGATGATAAACTTTAACTGACCTCTTCTAACTTATGTGTGCCTCATTAATTGGCTTGTTCTAATTTCTGTCTGAATCACTAGAGACAGAGCTTTGTCTTTTCAAGTTTTAATGTGCAGTTAAAAACAGAATATAAGTGAAGCACAGTGTAAAAAACAAATCACAGTATACAAAATAGAAAAAGGTAATAAAGCATTATAAAATGCAACAAATAAAAAGCAAACCAACTTTTCCCTCACAGTAAACTGTTGCAGAGTCTGGTTGAGCCTTTCTTGTAAAGCTTGAACTGATTTATTTTAACCCTTAAACAGAAGGTTTAATTCCTAGCTCCACCCCCTCAGTTCACAGTTACTAAATCTTAACTGACCTCTTCGAACCTATGTGTGATTCCTTATTTGACGTGTTCTAATTTCTGTCTGACTCACAAGAGACTGAGTTGTGGTGTCTTTTCAAGTTTTAATATGAAGTTAAAAGCAGAATACAATTAAAGCACAGTGCAAAGAAAACAAATCAGAGTATACAAAATAGAAAAAGTCAATAAAGCAATATAGAATACAACAAATAAAAAGCAAACCAACCTTTCCCTCCCAGAAAAATGCAGCAGAGTCATGTAAACCTTTCCAGTAAAGCTCTGAAATATTTTATTTTACCCCTTTAATAGAAGGTTTAATTTCTGTCTGACTCTCATTAGACCGATCTGTGGTGTCCTGTCAAGTATTTAATATACATTTAAAAGCAGAATACAAGAAAAACACAGTGTAAAGGTTTAGTTCATAGCTGCACCCCCTCAGTTCACAGATGATTAATAACTGACCTCTTCTGACTTATGTGTGACTCCTTAATTGAGCTGTTCTAATATCTGTCTGACTCTCAAGAGACAGAGCTGTGGTGTCTTTTCAACTTTTAATATGCAGTTAAAAGCAGAATACAACAAAACACAGTGTAACAAAAAACAAATCACAGTATACAAAATAGAAAAAGGCAGTAAAACAATATAGAATACAACAAATAAAAAGCAAATCACCCTTTCCCTAACAACAAACTGCAGCAGAGTCTGGTGAGCCTTTCCAGTAAAGCTCTGAATTTTTTTTACCACATAAATAGAAGGTTTACTTCCTAGCTCCACCCCTCAGTTCACAGATGAGTAACCTTAACTGACCTCTCCTAACTTATGTATGACTCCTTAATTGAGCTGTTTTGATTTCTCTCTGACTCACAAGTGACAGAGCTGTGAAGTCTTTTCAGTGTAATGAACACAAATCACAGAATACAAAATAGAAAAGGTCAATAAAGCATTATAGAAAACAACAAAATAAAAGCAAACCAACCTTTTCCTCACAGCAAACTGCAGCAGAGAGTGAGTGAGCCTTTCCAGTAAAGCTATGAAGTGTTTTATTTTGCCCTTTAAATAGAAGGTTTAGTTTCTAGCTCCACCCCCTCAGTTCACAAATGATTAACCTTAACTGATCTTTTATGACTTATGTGTGAGTCCATAATTGACCTGTTTTAATTTCTATCAAGAGACAGAGCTATCGTGTCGTTTCAAGTTATAATTTGCAGGTAAAAGCAGAATACAAGTAAAACACGGTGTAAAGAAAATACATCAGAGTATAAAAAATAGAAAGCGGCAATAAAGCAATGTAGAATACAGCAAATAAAAAGCAAACCAACCTTTCCTTCACAGCAAATGGCAGCAGAGTCTGGGTGAGCCTTTCCAGTAAAGCTCTGAAATGTTTTATTTTAAAACATAAAGAGAAGGTTTAGTTCCCAGATCCACCCACTCAGTTCACAGATGATTAACCTTAACTGACTCTTCTAACTTATGTGTGACTCCTTAAATGACCTGTTCTAATTTCTGTCTGACTCTCAGGAGATAGAACTGTGATATCTTTTCAAGTTTTAATATACAATTATTAGCATAATAGAAGTAAAACACAGTGTAAAGAAAACAAATCACAGTATACAAAATAGAAAAATGCAAAAAACAATATAGAATACAACAAATAAAAAGCAAACCAACTTTTCCCTCACAAAAAAAAACTGCAGCAGAGTTTGGGTGAGCCTTTCCAGTAAAGCTCTGAAACTTTCTTTTATTTTACCCCTTAAATTGAAGGTTTAGTTCCTAGATCCACCCACTCAGTTCACAGATGATTAACCTTAACTGACCTCTTCTGTGTGACTCCTTAAATGACTTGTTCTGATTTCTGTCTGACTCTCAAGAGACAGAGATGTGTTATCTTTTCATTTTTTATATACAATTATTAGCAGAATAGAAGTAAAACACAGTGTAAAGAAAACAAATCACAGTATACAAAATAGGCAAAGGCAAAAAGCAATATAGAATACAACAAATAAAATGCAAACCAACTTTTCCCTCACAGAAAAACTGCAACAGAGTCTGGGTGAGCCTTTCCAGTAAAGCTCTGATTTTTTTATTTTACCCATTAAACTGAAGGTTTAGTTCCTAGCTCCACCTCCTCAGTTCACAGATCATAAATTTTAACTGACCTCTTCTAACTTATGTGTGACTCCTTAATTGACCTGTTCTAATTTCTGTCTGACTCAGAAGAGACAGAGCTGTGTTGTCTTTTCAAGTTTTAATATGCATGTAAAATCAGAATACAAGTAAATCACAGTGTAAAGAAAACAAATCACAGTATAAAAAATAGTAAAAGGCAATTAAGCAATATAAAGTACAACAAATAAAAAGAAAACCAACTTTTCCTTACAGCTAACTG
Source organism: Protopterus annectens (assembly GCF_019279795.1). Classification (NCBI taxonomy): domain Eukaryota; kingdom Metazoa; phylum Chordata; order Ceratodontiformes; family Protopteridae; genus Protopterus; species Protopterus annectens. Next base: position 1,216,654,832 of record NC_056737.1, on the reverse strand, counting down.
CAGTAGAGTCTGAGTGAGCCTTTCCAGTAAAGCTCTGAAACATTTTATTTTACCCCATTAATAGAAGGTTTACTTCATAGCTTCTAACCCTCAGTTCACAGATGATTAACCTTAACTGACCTCCTGTAACGTTTGTGTGACTCCTTAATTGAACTTTTCTAATTTATGTCTGACTCACAAGAGACAGAGCTGTGGTGTCTTTTCAAGTTTTTATATGCAGGTAAAAGTAAAATACAAGTAAAACACTGTGTAAAGAAAATAAATCACAGTATACAAAACAGAAAAGGCAATAAAGCAAAATAGAATACAACAAATTAAAAGCAAGCAAACCATTCCCTCACAGCAAACTGCAGCGTAGTCTGGGTGAGCCTTTCCAGTAAACCTCTGAAATATTTTATTTTACCCTTAAATAGAAGATTTATTTGCTAGTTCCACCCCCTCACTTCACATGTGATTAACCTTAACTGACCTCTTCTAACTTATGTTTGACTCCTTAATTGACCTGTTCTGATTTCGGTCTGACTCACAAGAGAAAGATGTGTGGAGTCTTTTCAAAGTAAAGAAAACAAATCACAGTATACAAAATAGAAAAGGGCAAAAAAACAATATAGAATACAGCACAAAAATGCAAACCAACCTTTGCTTTACAGAAAACTGCAGCAGAGTCTGGGTGAGCCTTTCCAGTATAGCTTTGAAATGTTTTATTGTATCCCTTAAATAGAAGGTCTAGTTCTTAGCTCCACCTCCTCAGTTCACAAATGATTACCTTAAATGACCTCTTCTAACTTATGTGTGACTCCATATTTGACCTGTTCTAATTTCATTCTGACTCACAAGAGACAGAGCTTTGGTGTCTTTTCCAGTTTTAATATGCAGTTAAAAGCAGAATACAAGTAAAGCAAAGTGTAAAGAAAACAAATCACAGTATACAAAATAGAAAAAGGCAATAAAGCAATATAAAATACAACAAATAAAAAGTAAACCAACATTTCCCTCACAGAAAACTGCAGCAGAGTCTGGGTGAGCCTTTCCAGTAAAGCTCTGAAATATTTTATTTTACCCCTTAAATAGAAGGTTTAGTTCCTAGCTCCACCCCTCAGTTCACAGATGATTAACCTTAACTGACCTCTTCTAACTTATGTGTGACTCCTTAATTGACCTGTTCTAATTTCTGTCTGACTCACAAGAGACAGAGCTGTGGTGTCTTTTCAAGTTTTAATATGCAGTTAAAAGCAGAATACAAGTAAAACACAGTGTAAAGAAAACAAATCACAGTATACAAAATAGAAAAAGGCAATAAAGCAATATAGAATACAACAAATAAAAAGCAAACCAACCTTTCCCTCACAGCAAACTGCAGCAGAGTCTGTGTGAGCCTTTCCAGTAAAGCTCTGAAATGTTTTATTTTACCCCTTAAATAGAAGGTTTAGTTCCTAGCTCCACCCCTCAGTTCACAGATGATTAACCTTAACTGACCTCTTCTATCTTATGTGTGACTCCTTAATTGACCTGTTCTAATTTCTTTCTGACTCACAAGAGACAGAGCTGTGGTGTCTTTTCAACTTTTAATACACAGTTAAAAGCAGAATAAACTAAAACACAGTGTAAAGAAAACAAATCACAGTAAACAAAGTAGAAAAAGGCAATAAAGCAATATAGAATACAACAAATAAAAAGCAAACCAAACTTTCACTCACAGCAAACTGCAGCAGAGTCTGGATGAGCCTTTCCAGTAAAGCTCTGAAATGTTTTATTTTACCCCTGGAATAGAAGGTTTAGTTTCTAGCTCCACCCCTCAGTTCACAGATGATTAACCTTAACTGACCTCTTCTAACTTATGTGTGACTCCTTAATTGACCTGTTCTAATTTCTGTCTGACTCACAAGAGACAGAGCTGTGGTATCTTTTCAAGTTTTAATATGCAGTTAAAAGCAGAATACAAGTAAAACACAGTGTAAAGAAAACAAATCACAGTATACAAAATAGAAAAATACAATAAAGCAATATAGAATACAACAAATAAAAAGCAAACCAACTTTTCCCTCACAGCAAACTGCAGCAGAGTCTGGGTGAGCCTTTCCAGTAAAGCTCTGAAATGTTTTATTTTACCCTTAAATAGAAGGTTTAGTTCCTAGCTCCACCCCTCAGTTCACAGATGATTAACCTTAACTGACCTCTTCTAACTTATGTGTGACTCCTTAATTGACCTGTTCTAATTTCTGTCTGACTCACAAGAGACAGAGCTGTGGTGTCTTTTCAAGTTTTAATATGCAGTTAAAAGCAGAATACAAGTAAAACACAGTGTAAAGAAAACAAATCACAGTATACAAAATAAAAAAGGCAATAAAGCAATATAGAATACAACAAATAAAAAGCAAACCAACCTTTCCCTCACAGCAAACTGCAGCAGAGTCTGGGTGAGCCTTTCCAGTAAAGCTCTGAAATGTTTTATTTTACCACTTAAATAGAAGGTTTAGTTCCTAGCTCCACCCCCTCAGTTCACAGATGATTAACCTTAACTGACCTCTTCTAACTTATGTGTGACTCCTTAATTGACCTGTTCTAATTTCTGTCTGACTCACAAGAGACAGAGCTGTGGTGTCTTTTCAAGTTTTAATATGCAGTTAAAAGCAGAATACAAGTAAAACACAGTGTAAAGAAAACAAATCACAGTATACAAAATAGAAAAGGCAATAAAGCAATATAGAATACAACAAATAAAAAGAAAACCAACCTTTCCCTCACAGCAAACTGCAGCAGAGTCTGGGTGAGCCTTTCCAGTAAAGCTCTGAAAAGTTTTATTTTACCCCTTAAATAGAAGGTTTAGTTCCTAGCTCCACCCACTCAGTTCACAGATGATTAACCTTAACTGACCTCTTCTAACTTATGTGTGACTCCTTAATTGACCTGTTCTAATTTCTGTCTGACTCACAAGAGACAGACCTGTGGTGCCTTTTCAAGTTTTAATATTCAGTGTAAAGAAAACAAATCACAGTATACACAATAGAAAAAAGGCAATAAAGCAATACAGAATACAACAAAAAAAAAGCAAACCAACGTTTTCTCACAGCAAACTACAGCAGAGTCTAGGTAAGCCTTTCCAGTATAGCTTTGAAATGTTTTATTGTATCCCTTAAATAGAAGGTTTAGTTCCTAGCTCCACCTCCTCAGTGCACAGATGATTAACCTTAAATGACCTCTTCTAACTTATGTGTGACTCCATATTTGACCTGTTCTAATTTCTGGCTGACTCACAAGAGACAAAGCTGTGGTGTCTTTTCAAGTTTTAATATGCAGTTAAAAGCAGAATACAAGTAAAACACATTGTAAAGAAAACAAATCACAGTATACAAAATAGAAAAAGGCAATAAAGCATTGCAGAATACAGCAAATAAAAAGATATCAACATGTCCCTCACAGCAAACTGCACCATAGTCTGGGTGACCCTTTTCCGTAAAGCTCTAAAATATTTTAATTTACCTGTTAAATAGAAGGTTTAGTTCCTTGCCCTACCCCCTCAGTTCACAGATGATAAACCTTAACTGACCTTTTCTAACTTTTGTGTGACTCATTTCTTGACATGTTTTAATTTCTGTCTGACTCACAAGAGACAGAGCTTTGGTGTCTTTTCCAGTTTTAATATGCAGTTAAAAGCAGAATACAAGTAAAGCAAAGTGTAAAGAAAACAAATCACAGTATACAAAATAGAAAAAGGCAATAAAGCAATTTAGAATACAACAAATAAAGAGTAAACCAACATTTCCCTCACAGCAAGCTGCAGCAGAGTTTGTGTGGCCTTTTCCAGTAAAGCTCTGAAATGTTTAATTTTACCCCTTAAATAGAAGGTTTAGTTCCTAGCTCCACCCCCTCATTTCACCAATGATTAACCTTAACAGACCTGTTCTAAGTTATGTGTGACTCATTAATTGACCTGTTCTAATTTCTGTCTGACTCTGAAGAGACAGATCTGTGGTGTCTGTTCAAGTTTTAATATGCAGTTAAAAGCAGAATACAAGTGAAACACACTGCAAAGAAAAGAAATCACAGTATACAAAATAGAAAAGTGTAATAAAGCAATATAGAATACAACAAAGAAAAAGCAAACCAACCTTTCCCTCACAGTAAACTGCAGCAGAGTCTGGTTGAGTCTTTCTTGTAAAGCTTGAACTGTTTTATTTTACCCCTTACAATTCCAAAACTGAAGAAAAACAAATTGTCAAAAAACAAACCAAAAGGTTCCGAACCAGCAGGTGTAAAACTCCAAAGGTTTATTAGAAAATGTAAAAGTAAAGTGCTTTTCATCTCCCTTAGTAGGAAGACTTCTTTAGACAAAGGAAAAAATCATCAAACACAATTTAAAACCCAAAAAAAGGGGTGAGTGTTACAAAAATACAAACAGCTGCCTTAATTGAACCCACTGACATACCTTCACATTTAAAGTTGTATTACATTAAAAACATAAATAAACGTCCACTTAGTGTAGACAGGGTGTCAAACATAAAAATGTTTTCAAAAAAGAAATATAAACTTGATAAAAGTAACCAAGAATGTCTTAGTGAAGATTCATGAACCTAATCAAGTGTAAATACTGTTTCCCTTAAAATACATTTTAGCAAACAACTTTTCATAAGGTAAAACAAAACTCATACAGAATCTTGTGATTAAAAAGAAAAGAAAATGAAGTAATGCTTGCAACCAAATGTAATATCCATTCCTTAACAGAAAAGGTAGTAAGGAGTACACATCTCTAATGCATAATGAAGAATCAATAATAAATGAATAAATAAACAGTGAAACTCAACTAGGAGTCTGCAATAAGCGTAATTTCAAAGGCGTTTCTAATAAAAGAAATGTTATTTCTAATATTAAATAACCGAATATGTTTGTTTCTGTGTTAAAAATCTAACACAGAAATTGCTTGTCATTTCAACGCCAACAGAATGCAACAACAGTATATGAAAAAGACATTTTATTTATTTATTTATTTATTTAAAATGTTCCTTGAGCAATGGGTAAAGCACCAAGCTGCGATGAGAAAACTTTCTAAGCTTTAGTATGCACAGTTTTAGCAGCCAAAACAAGTCAAAATGCAGCTGTTTCAGAAAAAATATAGCAAGACGTTGCGTGAAAGACACGTCTAAATCAAAACAAACAAACTGCCGGAATCACAAGACGGTACTTCATTCAAGAACCGTGCAGGTACTAAACATGCGAAAAAGGCGGCTAGCCAAACAAATGAAAAATCAGTTCACAATAGTGCCCATGAATACGGCACATTGTTCTGCAAATGAGTTTGTACTGTGTGTGAAAAAGGTAATAAATAAAGTAGCAGAAGACAAAAAAAAAAAAAGGAAAGAAACGCAACACCTAAGTAAATCCACAGCTGTTGGTGTTCAATGACATTGACAATAAGTAAACATAGCACTTCAAAATACCATGGGTCTAAACATTTAGGTCTCATTGTTGCTTACGCAAAAAGGTGTATGTTTCTAGAAGTAAGCAAAAATCAAGTCAGACCACAATGCAGAACCTGACAAAAATAAAACATACAAATCCTGAATGAAACTATGCAAAATGAAAATAAAAATAAAAATAAAATAAAATAAAATAAGGTATGGGTCAAAGTACAGCAAAGCGCTGCAGAGGTCAGAAAATCAATCTTTCTCATGTTAAACATTTGTGAATTAAGGTTTACTAGTGGTGAAGTTTCCACTTTTTTTAATTCTACAAATGAAGCCTCCTCGGGGCTTATAGGGCTTCCTAACATGACTGAATGGTTAAAGTTACAACCAGTTTTGGGTTCCAATCACAATGAAAGGGTTGGTAGAGGCTCGGCTGGAGGAGGTGAGTCCTTACCTTTTAAATTAAAGGAAGTTGACAAGAAAATGTTGAAACTTAAAAAACTACAACTGGAAGTGAGTTACTTTTCAGAATGTAAGAAACAGGGAGTAGTACCAAAAGGTTTACGATCTTGGCAGTACCCATCAGGTTTGGAAGCTGGAACAGAATTTTACAATGAACTTCTTTCTTTATTTGACAGACATGGTACCGAACTTATGGACATGATGTGTAAGCATTATGCCATATCCATAGAAAAATTGACAAATGAGGTCACTGGGTTGAATAATGACATAAGGACACACCCAGACTTTATGAGGTACCATTACGATTACAAGAGAGTGTTTTCATAAATTGACCAACAATTAGTTAAGAACTCTGGGGCGAAATTAAAGAAACTAAGAAGGGACATTAATGACTACAAAAATGGATCTGCTTACCCTAAACCACCTCCCTCTCAGGGTAAAGGCATTTTGGTCATCAAACCCAGCATAATAACTTTGTGTCCTTATGGTAGTAAAGACCCTGAGTCTGCAATGCGAGTAGGAACAGGTGTTGGAGAATTAGATGCATTTGAGGGAGATTGGAGAAATGATGACCCTGACTTGCACCCAGCCAACGATTTGGCTAATAACCATTTTAACACTAATGACAGTAATGATTCTTTTTCCAAGAGGGGCCAGAACCATCAACGGAGATACAATATGAGGGGCAGGAAAGAGAACATCAATTACAACAGATAACTTCAGCACCCGTCATTTTATCAAACAATACTGGAGACTTCAAAGTGTACAATTACTCTAATTTTAACATTAGACATGAACTTTGTAACCTTTTTAGCAAAGGACTGACCTTTGTACCTGATGAGCACTTTGACCTACCAGCGACTTTGATTGACTTGAAGTTATACATCCGAAAACTTAACCTGTCCTTGATTTTCGGAGACAAGCCTTTTGTAGAAGACCCTTTGAGGATATCTAGTACTTACAATCCACCAATTTGCCCCCCTTTATCTTTGTTTGAACACATGTGTGAGGCCGATTTCAGGACTCTCTACACGACTAGAAAGAGGAATACCGTTAGGAATGTTTCAGACAATGAAGTAGAAGCCTTGAACCTAGTCAGAACTTTACCGGTTAGAGTTTTGAAACCAGACAAAGGTGGTGGTTTGGTGATCATGGACAAAGAGGAATATGATAAGAAAATGTTGGACATTTTGAACAGTAACACCTATGTTAGATCAAGTATCAACGAAATGAATATTGCATATAAAAAATGTTTTCCTTCTTTAGGGACTTATTGATTGAAGGCTTGATTAGCATTGATATTTACAACTATATAGTGGTTCCCAACTCAAAAACACCTAACTTATTTGGTTTACCCAAGATTCATAAAAACCTTCAAAACCCCCCTATGAGGGCTTTAGTCAATACTAGGTCTTCTATTACTTATGCTTGTGCCAAGTTCGTTGATGAGTTATTAAAGAAGTATGTGTCCCAAGAGTTACAAATAGTTAAGGACTCCTGGGCTTTTTTGGAAAATGTAGACAAATTTGAATACTGTGACAACATTCATTTTCTTACAATAGATGTAGTCGACCTTTACTTCTCCATACTCCACGACATATTGATTGAATATGTCACCAGAAACCTAATAGCACATGGAGCGGAGAGTGATGAGATCCATCTAATTCAAGAACTATTAGACGTGATCCTGAACAATAATTATGTTGGATTTAATGGGGGCATACATAAACAAATAATTGGAGTAGCTATGGGTTCCCCTTGTGGAGCCAGCTACGCCAATTTAGTACTGGCCCAGTGGGAACATGACTATGTATTTAAGGACAACAATTTTCAGAAAGTCAAACTATATAACAGGTTTTTGGACGACATTTTCATTATGTTTAAGGGTAATGTAGGGGATGCAAGCAACTTTGTTGAGGTTTTAAATAACAGCACTCCATTTTTGAAATTCACATTTACCTTTGGTGAAGACACCATTAACTATTTGGATGTTGAATTGAAGAGAGACGACATCCATAGGGGTTATGTTGCTAAAACTTACAGGAAACCCACTCACTCTAACACTATGTTACATTTTTCTAGTTGCCACCCGCTACACCAGAAAAAATCTGTTTTAAAGGGCCAACTAGTTAGAGCAGCAAGAATGACTACTGAAGACTCCGCCTTCAACGAGGAATGTACCTTGTTGAAATGCATGTTTATGAGTCGTGGGTACCCCAAATCACTGGTGGATGACACAATAGGAGAAGTTTGTAGGAAAAGGGGTTTGGGTTCTTTCAATCCCATTCTGACTTTGAAACATATCAACGTGAACCTGGCAGAGTCAGATGAAGTCACATTACAGATTCTTGGTGTCCACTCTTCTAGCATGGGTCAAACCATTTTTTCCCAAGAGAAGTACAATAAAAAAGTTTCATTACTTCTTTTTCATTAGAAGCTAAATATATTAGCAATGTACTTGTAAAGAACTGAAAGTTGTTATTTTTTGAAAAAGAACTCACGGAGAAAATAGGGGACAAACCTGTTATCATTTTTAGAAAGGGCAGAAACCTCAAAAACATTATGGAAAGACCTTCAATAAAGCATACTAGAACTGAAGGCACATACAAATTTGAGACATGCAACTATTGTAAATTTATATCTACAGGGTCCACATGTATAGTGAAGCAATGTCTGTTTAAAGCAAAGGGTTGTTACAATTGTAACTCAAAATCAGTGGTGTATTTAGCTGTGTGCCAGTCATGCCCTGCCTTTTATATAGTGAAGAATGACAGAAAACTTAAAGAGAGAATTTATGAACATGCATACCACATTAGGAAGAAGAGCAACACTAACGCCCTTGCAAGACATTGTAATAACAACCCTTCTCAAGCTTTCTTTTTTAAAGTTATAGACCAGGTACTTACAGATGAAAGAGGAGGACCCCAACAATTGTTATTAAAAAAAAAGGAACTCATTTGGCAACTTAAAATTAACTCTTACACGTCACCAGGGTTGAATGAAGTTACTTCTTTGACTTGTGTTTTAAAGTTAAGAAACCTGCTAAGATAAGACTTCTTTCATCATTACTTAAACCTCAAGTCTGGTTTTTAAACCTTAATTCACAAATGTTTAACTTGAGAAACATTGTTTTTTTTACCTCTGCAGCGCTTCTCTGTACTTTGACCCATACCTTATTTTATTTTATTTTTATTTTTATTTTCATTTTGCATAGTTTAGTTCAGGATTTGTTATGTTTTATTTTTGTCAGGTTCTGCATTGTGGTCTGACTTGATTTTTGCTTACTTCTAGAAACATACACCTTTTTGCGTAAGCAACAATGAGACCTAAATGTTTAGACCCACGGTATTTTGAAGTGCTATGTTTACTTATTGTCAATGTCATTGAACACCAACAGCTGTGGATTTACTTAGGTGTTGCGTCTCTTTCCTTTTTTTTTTTGTCTTCTGCTACTTTATTTATTACCTTTTTCACACACAGTACAAACTCATTAGCAGAACAATGTGCCGTATTCATGGGCACGATTGTGAACTGATTTTTCATTTGTTTGGCTATCCACCTGTTTTGCATGTTTAGTACCTGCACGGTTCTTGAATGAAGCACCATTTTGTGAGTCCGGCAGTTTGTTTGTTTTGATTTAGACGTGTCTTTCACGCAATGCCTTGCCATATTTTTTCTGAAACAGCTGCATTTTGACTTGTTTTGGCTGCTACAACTGCGCATACTAAAGGTTAGAAAGTGTTCTCATCGCAGCTTGGTGCTTTACTCATTGCTCAAGGAACATTTAAAAAAAAAATGTCTTTTTCATATACTGTTGTTACATTCTGTTGGCATTGAAATGACAAGCAATTTCTGTGTTCGATTTTTAACACAGAAATAAACATATTCGGTTATTTAATATTAGAAATAATATTTCTTTTATTAGAAACGCCTTTGAAATTACGCTTATTGCAGACTCCTAGTTGAGTTTCATTGTTTATTTATTCATTTATTATTGATTCTTCATTATGCATTAGAGATGTGTACTACTTACTACCTTTTATGTTAAGGAATGGATATTACATTTGGTTGCAAGCATTACTTCATTTTATTTTCTTTTTAATCACAAGATTCTGTATGAGTTTTGTTTTACCCTATGAAAAGTTGTTTGCTAAAATGTATTTTAAGGGAAACAAACAGTATTTACACTTGATTAGGTTCATGAATCTTCACTAAGACATTCTTGGTTACTTTTATCAAGTTCTTGTTTCTTTTTTGAAAACTTTTTTATGTTTGACACCCTGTCTACACTAAGTGGACTTTTATTTATGTTTTTAATGTAATACAACTATAAATGTGAAGGTATGTCAGTGGGTTCAATTAAGGCAGCTGTTTGTAATTTTGTAACCCCCCCTTTTTTTGGGTTTTAAATTGTGTTTGATGATTTTTTCCTTTGTCTGAAGAAGTCTTCCTACTAAGGGAGATGAAAAGCGCTTTACTTTTACATTTTCTAATAAACCTTTGGAGTTTTACACCTGCTGGTTCGGAACCTTTTGGTTTATTTTACCCCTTAAACAGAAAGTTTAGATCCTACCTCCACCCCCTCAGTTCACAGATGATAAATCTTAACTGACCTCTTCGAACCTATGTGTGATGCCTTATTTTACCTGTTCTAATTTCTGTCTGACTCAAAAGAGACTGCGCTGTGGTGGCTTTTCAAGTTTTAATATGCAGTTAAAAGCAGAATGCAATTAAAGCACAGTGCAAAGAAAACAAATCAGAGTATACAAAAATAGAAAAAGGCAATAAAGCAATCGAGAATACAACAAATAAAAAGCAAACCAACATTTCCCTCCCAGCAAACTGCAGCAGAGTCATGTAAACCTTTCCAGTAAAGCTCTGAAATATTTTATTTTACCCCTTAAATTGAAGGTTTAATTCCTAGCTCTACCCCCTCAGTTCACAGATGATTATCCTTAACTGACCTTTACTAACTTATGTGAGACTCCTTAATTGACCTGTCCTAATTTCTGTCTGACATACAAAAGACAGAGCTGTGGAGTCTTTCCAGGTTTTAATATGCAGTTAAATGCAGAATTGAAGAAAAACACAGTGTAAAGAAAAATAAATCACAGTATACAAAATAGAAAACGGCAATAAAGCAATATAGAATACAAGAAAGAAAGAGGAAATCAACCTTTCTCTCATGGCAAACTGCAGCAGAGTCTTGGTGAGCCTTTCCAGTAAAGCTCAGAAATGTTTTATTATACCCCTTAAATAGAAGGTTTAGTTACTAGTTCCACCCCCTCATTTCGCAGATGATTAACTTTAACTGGCCTCTTCTGTCTTATGTGTGACTCCTTAATTGACCTGTTCTAATTTCTGCCTGACTCTCAAGAGACAAAGCTGTGGTGTGATTTCAAGTTTTAATATGCAGTTAAAAGCAGAATACAACCAAACACAGTGTAAAAAAAAAAAACAAATCACAGTATACAAAATAGAAAAAGGCAATAAAACAATATAGAATACAACAAATAAAAAGCAAACCAGCCTTTCCCTAACAATAAACTGCAGCAGAGTCTGGGTGAGCCTTTCCAGTAAAGCTCTGAAATGTTTTATTTTACCCCTTAAACAGAAGGTTTAATTCTTAGATGTACCCTCTCAGTTCACAGATGATTAATCTTAACTGACCTCTACTAACTTAAGTGTGACTCCTTAATTGACCTGTTGTAATTTCTGTCTGACTCACAAGAGACAGAACTGTGGTGTCTTTTCAATTTTTAATATGCAGTTAAAAGCAAAATAAAAGTAAAACAGTGTAAAGAAAACAAATTGCAGTATACAAATTGGAAAAAGGCAATAAAGCATTATAGACTACAACAAATAAAAAGCAAACAACCTTTCCCTCACAGCAAGCTGCACCAGAGTCTGGGTGAGCCTTTCCGGTAAAGCTCTGAAATGTTTTATTTTACACCTTAAATAGAAGGTTTAGTTCCTAGCTCTACCCCCTCAGTTCATGGATGATTAATCTTAACTGACCTTTTCTGACTTATGTGTGACTCCTTAATTGACCTGTTCTAATTTCTGTCTGACTCTCAAGAGACAGAGCTGTGGTGTTCTTTCAAGTTTTAATATTAATTTAAAAGCAGAATACAAGTAAAACACAGTGTAAAAAACAAATCACAGTATACAAAACAGAAAAAGGTAATAAAGCAATATAGAATACAACAAATAAAAAGCAAACCAACCTTTCCATCACAGCAAACAGCAGCTAAGTGTGGGCGAGCCTTTCTAGTAAGGCTAGAACTGTTTTTCCCCTTAAACAGAAGGTTTAATTCATAGCTCAACCCCTCCATTCACAGATGGTTATCCTTAAATGATGTATTCTAACTTATTTGTGACTCCTTAATTGGCCATTTCTAATTTCTGTCCGACTCACAACAGACAAAGCTGTTTAGTAGTTTCAGGTTTTAATATGCAGTTAAAAGCAGAATTCAAGAAAAACACAATGCAAAGAAAACAAATCACAGTATAGAAAATGGAAAAAGGCAATAAAGCAAAATAGAATACAACAAATAAAAAGCAAGCCAACCTTTCCTTCAAAGCAAACTGCAGCAGAGTCTGGGTGAACAATTCCAGTAGGGCTCTGAAATGTTTTCTTTTACCCATTAAATAGAAGGTTTAGTTCCCAGCTCCAAACCCTCATTTCACAGATGATTAACCTTAACAGACCTGTTCTAAGTTATGTGTGACTCATTAATTGACCTGTTCTAATTTCTGTCTGACTCCGAAGAGACAGAACTGTGGTGTATTTTCAATTTTTAATATGCAGTTAAAAGCAGAATAAAAGTAAAACAGTGTAAAGAAAACAAATTGCAGTATACAAATTGGAAAAAGGCAATAAAGCATTATAGACTACAACAAATAAAAAGCAAACAACCTTTCCCTCACATCAAGCTGCACCAGAGTCTGGGTGAGCCTTTCCAGTAAAGCTCTGAAATGTTTTATTTTACACCTTAAATAGAAGGTTTAGTTCCTAGCTCTACCCCTTCAGTTCATGGATGATTAACCTTAACTGACCTTTTCTGACTTATGTGTGACTCCTTAATTGACCTGATCTAATTTCTGTGTGACTCCCAAGAGACAGAGCTGTGGTGTCTTTTCAAGTTTTAATATACATTTAAAAGCAGAATATAAGTAAAATTCAGTGTAAAGAAAACAAATCACAATATACAAAATAGAAAAAGGCAATAAAGCAATACAGAATACAACAAATAAGAAGCAAACCAACCTTTCCCTTACAACAAAAAGCAGCAGAGTCTGGGTGAGCTATTCTTGTAAAGCTCTGAAATGTTTTATTTTACCCCTGAAATAGAAGGGTTAGTTCCTAGCTCCACCTTTTTAGGTCACAGATGATTAACCTTAACTAACCTCTTTTGACTTATCTGTCTCTTTAATTCAGCTGTTCTAATTTCTATTTGACTCTCAAGTTTTAATATGCAATTAAAAACAGAATACAATAAAACACAGTGTAACAAAAAACAAATCACAGTATACAAAATTGAAAAAGGTAATAAAGCAATATAGAATACAACAAATAAAAAGCAAACCAACATTTCCCTCACATCAAACTGCACCAGAGTCTGAGTGAGCCTTTCCAGTGAAGCTCTGAATTGTTTAATTTTACCTCTTAAATAGAAGGTTTAGTTTCTAGCTCTACCCCCTCAGTTCACAGATGAGTAACCTTAACTGCCCTCTTCCGACTTATGTTTGACTCCTTAATTGACCTGTTCTAATTTCTGTCTGACTCTCAAAAGACAGAGCTTTGGTGTCCTTTCAATTTTTAATATGCAGTTAAAAGCAGAATACAAGTAAAGCACAGTGTAAAGAAAACAAATCATAGTATATACAATTGAAAAAGACAATAAAGCAATACAGAATACAACAAATAAAAAACAAACCAGCCTTTTTCTCACAGCAAACTTCAGCAGTGTCTGGGTGAGCCTTTCCAGTAAAGCTCTGAAATGTTTTATTTTACCCCTTAAATAGAAAGTTTAGTTCTTAGTTCCACCCCCTCAGTTCACTGATGATTAACCTTGATTTTGTTGTAATTTCTGTCTGACTCACAAGAGACAGAACTGTGGTGTCTTTTCAAATTTTAATATGCAGTTAAAGGCAGAATACAAGTAAAACACATTGCAAAGAAAACAATCACAATATACAAATTGGAAAAAGGCAATAAAGCATTATAGAATACAACAAATAAAAAGCAAACCAACCTTTTCCTCACAGCAAACTGCAAGAGAGTCTGGATCAGCCTTTCCAGTAAAGCTCTGAATTATTTTTACCCCTTAAATAGAAGGTTTAGTTCCTAGCTCTACCCCCTCAGTTCATATATGATTAACCTTAACTGACCTCTTCTGACTTATGTGTGACTCCTTAATTGACCTGTTCTAATTTCTGTCTGACTCTCAAGAGACAGAGCTGTGGGGTCCTTTCAAATTTTAACATGCAGTTAAAAGCAGAATACAATTAAAACACTGTGCAAAAAAAAAACAAAATTACAGTATACCAAAAAGAAAAAGGCAATACAGCAATATAGAATACAACAAATAAAAAGCAAACCAGCCTTTCCTTCTCAGAAAACAGCTGCTGTGTGTGGGTGAGCCTATCTAGTAAAGCTGGAACATTTTTTAACCCCTTAAACAGAAGGTTTATTTCCTGGATGCACCCCCTCCTTTTACAGATGATTATCCTTAAATGACCTCTTCTAACATATGTGTGACTCCTTAATTGACCATTTCTAATTTCTGCCTGAGTCATAACAGACAGAGCTGTTTAGTTTTTTCACGTATTAATATAGAGTTAAAAGCAGAATTCAAGAAAATCACAGAGTTATGAAAACAAATCACAATATAGAAAAATATAAAAAGGCAATAAAGCAATATAGAATACAACAAATAAAAAGAAAACCAAACTTTCCTTCAAAGCAAACTGCAGCAAAGTGTGGGTGAGCCTTTCCAGTAAAGCTCTGAAATGTTTTCGTTTACCCCTTAAATAGGGTTTAATTCCTAGCTCCACCCCATCAGTTCACAGATGATTAAATTTAACTGATCTCTTCTGACTTATGTGTGACTCCTTAATTGACCTGTTCTAATTTATTTATGACTCTCAAGAGATGGATCTGTATTGTCTTTTCAAGTTTTAATATGCATTTAAAAGCAGAATACAAGTAAAACACAGTGTAAGGAAAACAAATCACAGTATATAAAAAAGGCAATAAAGCAATATAGAATACAACAAAAAAAGCAAACCAAGCTTTCCATCAAAGCAAACTGCGAGAGAGTCTGGGTGAGCCTCTTCAGCAAAGCTCTGAAATGTTTTGTTTTACCCCTTAAATAGAAGGTTTAGTTCCTTGATCCACCCACTCAGTTCACAGGTGATTAACCTTACCTGACCTCTTCTAACTTATGTGTGACTCCTTAATTGATCTGTTGTAATTTCTGTATGACTCACAAGAGATAGAGCTGTGGTGTCTTTTCAAGTTTTAATATGCAGTTAAAAGCAGAATACAAGTAAAACACAGTGTAAAGAAAACAAGTCACAGTATACAAAAAAGAAAAAGGCAATAAAGCAATATATTATACAACAATAAAAGAGCAAGCCAACTTTCCCTCACAGCAAACTGCAGCAGTGTCTGGGTGAGCCATTAAAGTAAAGCTCGGAATTGTGTTTATTTTATCCCTTAAACAGAATATTTACTTCCTAGCTCCAACCCCTCGGTTCACAGATGATTAACCTTAACTGACCCCTTCTAACTTATGTCTGACTCCTTAATTGACCTGTTTTAAGTTCTGTCTAACTGTCAAGAGACAGAGCTGTTGTGTTTTTTCAAGTTTTAATATGTAGTTAAAAGCAGAATACAAGTAAAACAGAGTAAAGAAAACAAATCACAGTATATAAAAAAAGAAAAAGGCAATAAAGCAATATAGAATACAACAAAAAAAGCAAGCCAACCTTCCCCTTACATAAAACTGCACCAGAATCTGGGTGAGCCTTTCCAGTAATGCTCTGAATCTTTGTATTTTACCCCTTAAATAGAAGGTTTAGTTCCTAGTTCTACCCCCTCATTTCACAGATATTAACCTTAATTGTTCTCTTCTGACTTATGTTTGACTCCTTAATGGACCAGTTCTAATTTCTGACTCTCAAGAGACAGAGCTGTGTTGTCCTTTCAAGTTTTAATATGCAGTTAAAAGAAAAATACAAGTAAAACACAGTGTAAAGAAAACAATTCACAGTATACAAAATAGAAAACAGCAACCTGCAGCAGAGTCTGGGTGAGCCTTTCCAGTAAAGCTCTGAATTTTTTTATTTTACCCCTTAAATAGAAGGCTTAGTTCTTAGATCCATCCCCTCAGTTCACAGATGATTAACTTTAACTGACCTCTTCTAACTTATGTGTGACTCCTTAATCGTTCGGTTGTAATGTCTGTCTGACTCACAAGAGACTGAGCTGTTGTGTGTTTTCAAGTTTTAATATGCAGTTTAAAGCAGAATACAAGTAAAACACAGTGTAAAAAATAAATCGCAGTATACAAAATAGAAAAAGGTAATAAAGCAATATAGAATACAACAAATAAAAAGGAAACCAGCCTTTCCCTCAAAGCAAACTGCAGCAGAGTGTCGGTGAGCCTTTCTAGTAAATCTGGAACTGTTTTTTCACCCCTTAAACAGAAGGTTTAGTTCCTAACTCCACCCCCTCAGTTCACAGAAGATTATCCTTAAATGACCTTTTCTTTCTTATGTGCATCTCCTTAATTGACCTGTTCTAATTTCTTTCTGACTCACAGCAGACAGAGATATTTAGTCTTTTCAAGTTTTAGTATGCAGTTAAAAGCAGAATTCAAGAAAAACACAATGTAAAGAAAGCAAATCACAGTATAGAAAACAGAAAAAGGCAATAAAGCAATATACAATACAACAAATAAAAAGCAAACCGACCTTTCCTTCAAAGCAAACTGCAGCAGATTCTGGGTGAGCCTTTCTAGTAAAGCTCTGAAATGTTTTTTACCCCTTAAACAGAAGGTTTAGTTCCTAACTCCACCCTCAGTTCACAGATGATTATCCTTAACTAACCTCTTCAAACTTATGCGTGACTCCTTAATTGGCCTGTTCTAATTTCTGTCACACTCACTAGAGACAGAACTTTGGTGCCTTTTCAAGTTTTAATATGCAGTTAAAAGCAGAATACAAGTAAAGCACTGTGTAAAGAAAACAAATCTCAGTATACAAAATAGAAAAAGGCAATAAAGCTATACAGAATACAACAAATAAATAGCAAACCAACCTTTCCCTCACAGCAAACTTCAGCAGAGTCTGGATGAGCCTTTCCAATATACCTTTATTTTATCCACTTAATATCTGAGCTGTCTATGTAGGGCCAAGGTGTGGAGAACCTTCTGATTGGCAGACTGTGGATAAGGCAAAAATGAAGGAAGTTGAATAAACTGATTAATGCACTACTCATTAACCACCATTAGTATGAAAGACACCCTGTCTCTGTGAAAAATTAAAAAATGAGGAAAGGCCATAAGATCCTGAAGCTCAGGCACGGTCTTTGCGGAAGTAAGAGCCAACAGCAGAAAAGTCTTACAAGTACAAAGCTGCAAACAAGCTGAACTAGCAGATCCAAAAGGAGCTTGAGTCAATTTTTCAAGAACAAAATTGAGGTCCCTTGAAGAAAGAAAATGGCTTTCTCGGGGGCCTGATATGAAGGACGACTTTAACAAATTGCTTTACCTCAAACTGAGAGGTCAAAAGAAGGTTCAAGGGTAGGCAAGAAGAGTTTGCTTACAGGTGAGCTTTAACCAATGAATTTGCCAGGCCAGCATGGAGGAGATCACACAAGTAAGAGGGAACCAGAGGACCCCCTACCAAGAAGAGATCCTGATGTCGAGAGACACCAGACAAAAAATCTTTTCCATTTAGACATATATGATTTTCTGATACTAGGTTTCCTGGCCACCTGCAGAAACTGAAGCATGTCCTGTGAAAACAGATGCCTAAAAGGGATCAAAATTGTATCACGCACAATGTCATTTGAAGAGTGGACAGATGAGGATGGATGACAGACCCCTTTTCTTGTATGAGAATATCTACCCAGTGAGGTAACTTGTAGTGATGGCCCCTAGCCAGATGAAAAGGAAGGGGGAAATGGCGTGCTGTCTGGGCAGAAAGGGTCATAAACAAGATTTTGGGAGTGTTCTGTTTGATCTTGTGCAGAACTCTTCACATCAGAGGAAGGAGAGGAAAGGCATACAGGAAAGGCATACAGAAAAATTCCCTTCGAAGGAAAAGACAGAGCACCCACTTTCCAAATCAGAGGACCTAGTACTCTCAAACAGAAGAGATGAAGTTGCCTGTTCAGAGGGGAGGCAAAAGATCTACCTGTAAAATACCCCACCAATAGACTATATCCAGAAACACATCATTTGAAGCATCCATTTGCAAGCCTGTATTCTGGACTTGCTCAGAGAGTCTGCCACTAGATTGTACTCTGAAGGAATTTAAACTGCCTGAAGAGTCGCCTGACAACTGATAGCCAAATTCTAGGCCTGAAGAGCTAGCCTGCAAAGGAGAGAAGATCTTGTACCCCCCATTTGTTTATATACCATATCACAGTGGCACTGTCCATGAAGATTTTCAGGGGGACGGGGAGAAAAAATGACTGGAAGGCCTGTAGATCCAGAAGCAGAGCTCTCATCTGTTTTACACTGATATGGTCTGACCACTGAGGATGTCAGAGACCCTGAACTTTCTGAGGTCTACATGAAGCCCCCCACCCTAGGTCTGAGGCATCCATAAACAGTTCTTGGAAAGGGACTGCAGCATGAAAGGGCAGTTCTGGATTGAAAGGAAGTTGTTGAGTCCACCACTGGAGCTTGAGTTTGAAACAAAAAAGTAAAGGACTAGGGTACTCCAGCGGGTGGCAATTCTGAAGCTCACTGAATTGAGGCAGCATTGAAGCTTCCTCATATGCAGCCTGGCAAAAGGAATCATAGAAATGGTGGAGGTAAACCCCAAAATCCTAAGAAATTGCCTGACTATGAGAGAGTTATAGGATGAAAGAAGAAGAAATTGAATGAATGTTGTCAGTGACAAAACCTTGAGGGCAGGAAGATAGGTCAACATGGGAATGGTCTAAACCTCATTTGTGTAGGGGAATGATTGTAACCATCTTCCATTCCTTGGGCACAAAACCTGACTGGAGGGCCTAGCTGAAAGTGATTCAAGTGGCTCAGAGAGACCATGTTCCATGCTATTTAATAAGCATCCAGGGATGTTAACTGGGCCCATTGATGCAGTGTTTTTGGCCTTGGAAAGTGCATTCATAACCTATTCTCTAGAAAGGATTGGGAGGATTGTGATATGTGGTATTTCCTTTGGAGTATTTGGTAGGGAGTAGGAAGGGGAGAAATTTCAGCTGAACATGTCAGCCAAATGGTTGGCAATGACCTCCTGTTCAGTGTGGGTGATACCATTTACAATAAGTTCTGTGCATTGTTGTATATTTCCCTTGAGGTTATGGACACAGCTGTAGAAAGCTTTGCAGTTGTCCTTTGCCTGAGAAGCTATTTTTTTCTTCAGATGTAGAATTTGAAGTATAATTAATTCTCTTAGCTGCCTGGTTAGATTGGTCATGGAGTATTAGTAAGTTGGGCTTTGCTCCTCCTACTCTCAGACAAGATTTTTTTTTTACTTTTGTTATATAACCGATGGATATTGTGATTCCACCAGGGTGGCTTGATGTTTGAGTTTGCCTTATTCTTAATGCGAGTTGGCACAGCTCAATCTATACAGCTATCAATATGGCTGAATACTTATTTTGTAAATAGCTCAATGTATGCTGTGGTGTTCACTGGTTTGGGGGCGTTTTCAATTTAACCAAGGTGTCACTTAGTAGACAGGAGTTAGCCTTGGAATAGATCCTAAAGATTTTTGGTTTTGCCAGGACCCCCCAGATTTAATTTTTATTTCATACAAACTACCTTATGCTCAGATCTGATGAAGAACTTCACATTGGGTGAGGAAGATCACTCCGCCCATGTTCATGCCTGAGATTCATAATCAGCAAGCTTGATCATGTCTGTCTTGATATAGTCAAGAGAGGCACGTCCCAGGTCATTAACAGCCACACAGACTATGACAGAGTCATACTGGTACCTCTGGTTCAATGATATGAGTGCCTGTGTAGCTTTATGGAGCCTAGTCCCAGAAAGGCATCTAACTGCGACTATGTCTTACGTAGACTGATGAGGGGGGCATTGGTGTGCCTCACTATAGAATCACCAATGATCATGAAATGTGGCTGTCTGCTGATTTGCCATAAGTGCTTAGGAGTAGAAGCACTGGATACAGTATTGCTATGTGTAGCTGTGGGTGATGTTTTATTACAATTATTGTGATGGCTGAGGACCCTTTTTTGATTGTGCTGTGCAGGAGGTCTTAATGTTTTAGGAGGTTTACCTGTAAGTGCCTCACCATAAGTAGTTTTGTAGGTTCTTTACTCTGTGAGATAGGTGTGGAGCAAGTGTCACTGGCA
This sequence comes from Protopterus annectens, assembly GCF_019279795.1. Lineage (NCBI taxonomy): Eukaryota > Metazoa > Chordata > Ceratodontiformes > Protopteridae > Protopterus > Protopterus annectens. The sequence goes on along the minus strand of NC_056737.1, from coordinate 1,216,634,384 downwards.
ACCTGTGTAGGATTAGTTTTGGTTTTATGACAAAAGTTCTGCCTCCAGCTTTAAAGTGTATTTACATCTGTCATATACTTTATCTGTTTTATTAAGAATGTGCTGGTTATTAGTGTACATGAGGCAGTTGCTACAATGCCCTAGAATACCCAACTCAACCAGACTGGCCACCGAGAGAGTCCGGAAGTGCATATCTATGGTTAGTGATCTACTAGGGAAGAGCGAGGGAAATTTAAATACTGAATAGGTCAGTAACACAGGGAACCTGATGAGCAACTACATGCTTTAGTAGTTCAAAACATGTGTCTAGATGGTAAAGGTATTTCAAGGGAAGATTATACTGTCAATCTACATAGATTACAAGGGGGAATTATGCTGGAAGATACTGGCGTCTATGCAGATCACTGCTACGCATGACTGCACAGAGAGCAGCAGTTCTAACTAAAGACTGTAAAAATGGTCAAAAAGTGCAGATATTTAACACAGAAACACTCAGTAAATACAATTGTGACAACAATGCGAATGATAATGATAATGTAAGTCTTAGCTTGTTCGTAGGTTATGAAGTGTTAAGGCTAAGTGTTGTGCAAATGTGATGTTTAAATAGCAGTGGAGATTTGATTAAAAACACACAAACAATGCCCAGTAGCCAACCAAAAACACCAGACTCTTCTTTCCTACAAACAATCCCATGACAGAAAATGACTCAGGCCCCCTCTACTCACTAAATTGGAAGCAAGGCAGTTCTACCTAAAGACTGTAAAAAACGTAAAAAAAACACAGATATTCAACACAGGAAAAAGAATAATTAATTAATGCAGCAAAAGACAGGTGCCAAAATAGTGGACATAGTAATGTAAGTCTTAGCTTTAGTATAGTTTAACAGAAGCCAGCGACACTCTTCTCAACTAGCATGGTCGTCAAATGTCGCCAAACGCCTAAGGCAAGAAATTCAAATTTTAATAAGTTAGCTCTTTAGCCAATCAAAGAAAGGCACAATAAGACTTACACCAGCAATCTTAGCCTAGATGGTTGGAGTCTACCTTCTCCTCCCACAAGAGTGCAAACCACAAACTTTTTAATGTAAAATAACTGGTTTGGAGCCCAGGTGCTTTAACCAGAACAAGGACATTTTTACAATAACAGACACAATCAGCTTTCAAACAGCAATTCTCAACTCAGAAGGGCATAAGCTACCTATCCTGCCAAAAGAGTATAGACCACAAAACTTTCTAATGAAAGATAGGTAGTTTGGAGCCTAAGTGCTTAAATCAGAACTAAGAAGCAGTAATAAATGCAGAAGATTAAATGCAACTGAGCATTTTAAGTCCGTGTAGCAAAATGCTAAATAAAATAGGAATAAAATCAAATACAGGAAATGTATCTAAATAAAGTGCAATTTTTATTTTTTTAGTAAGTGGAAAGGTAGGAAAAGTACAGTTGTGTACCTACCATAAATGTAGATGTTCGAGTGTATTCACTGTTGCAGTCATTACACTTGGGTTATCCTGCTGTCAGGCGACCCGTAGTCGGCACGAGTTCCAAAGTCTTGGTCCGGCGTTGGTTGCTGTCGCCTCTTCCCTGACGTCAGTGCTCCAGGGGTATGAAAGTTGCAACTGATGCCATTTTCTTCAGTTTTTCTTGCCCCATATGTCAGGTGCCCCCAGATATGAAGGCTGCAAAGATAAAAAATATGCCAAACAACCATGCATATATCATAAAAACATTTTCTTCTTTTAAAAGCAAATACACCACATAGGTTGTATAGAGTTGAGAAGTACAGAATAGTCCCAGCAAAGAGGAGGATGGTGGGTGGGTAACCAGGACTGCAACAGTGAATACACTCGAACATCTACATTTATGGTAGGTACACAACTGAACTACATACATCGTGTTTCACTGTTGCAGTCATTACACTTGGGTAGAATCCCAAAGTTTAGGCAGGGTGGCTGGGTCTAGATTGGATTTGGCGAGGCTAACAAGCCCTGCAGAACTGCAGTGGCAAAGCCTGCTCTGGATTTGGAGTAAAGAGGTAGGTGGTAGTGCTTGGCAAAAGTGTGCACTGAGCTCCAGGTTGCAGCTTCTAATTTGTCTTTGGTTGGTACCCCTCTGAGGAAAGCTGCTCAAGTGGCTGCTGCTCTGGTAGAATGAGGCCTAATGCCCTTAGGCACAGATTTGCCATGTTGTGCATAACAGAAGCAGATGCAGTGTCCTATCCATTTGGAGATTGTCTGCTTTGTAATAGGTTTTCCTTGTGATCCTGCAGCATATGCTACAAACAGTTGCTCAGTTTTTCTGAAAGCTTTTGTTTTGTCCAAGTAAAATCGTAGCTGCCTGTGAATATCCAAAGAGTGCAGAAGTCTTTCCCCTTTATTCTGGGGATTTGGGTAGAAAGTAGGCAAATGAATAGTTTGGTTTAAGGCCACATTGTAGACCACTTTTGGCATGAATGTTTGGTTCGTCCTTAGAGAAACCCTGTCCTGGTGAAAAATGAGGAAAGGTTCCACAGCCATTAATGCCTGTAACTCTGAAAATCTTCTTGCTGAAGTTATTGCTAGGAGCAGAGCAGTTTTCCATAACAAGAATTTTAGATCAGCTGTGCTGGCTGGTTCAAAAGGAGGCAGTGTTAGTTTTTCTAAAACAAAATTGAGGTCCCAAGTAGGTACTGGTGCTCTCCTAGGGGGTCTTATATTCTTTGCCCCTCTGAGGTACTGTCGTAGTAAAGGATGTGAAAAGATAGGAGGATCAGTATTGTAATGAGCTGAAATGGCAGAGGCATGGATTTTAATGGAAGAAAAGATAGGCCTTTGTCCAACATCTCAGTCAGGTATTGTAAAATCTGAGGCATATTAGGGACCAGTGGGTCAAGGCCTTGTGCCTGGTTCCAAGCACAGAATCTCTTCCATTTTTCCGCATAACATTTCCTAGTGCTGGGTGTCCTGGCTTCCAAAATTACATCCATAACAGCTTTAGAGAGAGGTGCAGTCTGAGTGGCTACATTATCTGCCATGCTGCCAGGTTTAAGGTTCTGAGCTGACTGTGCAGAATCTGATTGTTTTGCTGTGTTAGAAGATGAGGGATTTGAGGTAGAGGCCAAGGCGGGCCTTGGGACAAAATCTTTAGGATTGGGTACCAGTGCTGGTGTGGCCAGTCTGGTGCAATCAAGATCATTTTTGGCCTCTCTTGTCTGACTTTTAGAAGCACCTTGGTGAGAAGAGGCATTGGAGGAAAGGCATAGACTGTCAGATTTTTCCAGTTGAAAGATAGATCATCCACTTTCCATGCTTGAGAATGATAAGTCCTTGTGCAAAATTTCTGTAATTGGCAATTGTGAGGGGAGGCAAATAGATCTATGTCTGGGCGTCCCCATTCCCTTGTTATCATGTTGAACACTTGTGGATTTAATTTCCATTCATGAGGATCCATGAGATTTCTGCTTAGTTCGTCTGCCAGTGTATTTTTTGTTCCTGGCAGGAATTTTGCTTGCAGATGTACCTGGTAAGTCAGTGCTGTGTTTCACAAAGTCATGGCTTGTCTGCATAGGGGGTAGGAATGTGTGCCCCTTGCTTGTTTATGTACCACATAACTGTGATATTGTCCGTCTTTATTAATAATTGTCCTGGATGTATTAGGTCCTTGAAGGCTGTCAGGGCATTCTGTACAGCTAGTATCTCTTTTTGATTGATGTGAAGATGCAGTCGTTCCTTGGGCCATGTGCCCTGAATACATTTTCCTGCCATATGTGCTCCCCAGGCATAATCCGAAGCATCCGTTGTTATTGTCTGCATGGCTGTAGGTAAGGTGAAAGGCTGTCCCTTGTTGTGGTGACAGGCCTGTGACCACCATCGAAACTCCTGTTGTAGGCAGGGAATCAAGGTTATGATTGTCTCTAGGCTGTGACAATGCTGAGTCTAAACACTTTTTAGATACCTTTGTAGTTTCCTCATATGCAGTTTGGCATATGGAATTAGTAGAATGCAAGATGCCATGAAACCCAGGGCCTGCAGAATTTTTCTTCCAGGGAGCTGGGTCTTTCTTGCCATCATTTGAAAATAATGAGTCAGTTGCCTTTGTTTGTCTGGTGTGAGATAAGCCATCTGGGTAGTTGTATTCAAGCTTGTACCCAGGAATATTATCTCTTGAGAGGGCACTAGTTTTGATTTATTTTCGTTTACTGTGTACCCTAGGCAAATTAGTAATCTTTTTACAAACTCCATGTGCTTTAGAAGAATGTCCTTGCTCTCTGCTTGAATAAGGCAGTCGTCCAAGTAGGGATACATTTGAATTCCTTTTTGCCTGCAAAATGCAATTACTGGTGCCAGGCATTTTGTGAAGACCCTGGGCACAGTAGATAAGCCAAAGGGCAGTGCAGAGAATTGATAATGCATTGAGCCTGCTATAAATCTGAGGTATCTTCTGCACGATTGTCTGATTGGGATGTGCAAGTATGCCTCCTTGAGATCCAAAGTAACTAGCAAAGCCTCTTTGTCCAGCATGGGCAAGAGTTGTTGTAGTGTTAACATTTTGAATTTTGGAACATCCAGGAAAGTATTTAAGATTGACAGGTCCAGTATTGGTCTCCATGCTTTGTTCTTTCTGGGTACTAGGAAAAGTTGTGAGTAAAATCCTTGGCCCTGTTCTTCTTGTGGGACATTTTGAATAGCTCCCATATCCATAAGAGCTGCAATCTGTTTTTGTGCCTCTGCCCATTGGTTTTGAGGCAGGTTTGGCATACCTTTTGGTTTTAAAAGCGTGTGGAAGTGGAACCTGTACACTTGAGAAACTATATTCAACACCCATTGGTCTTGGGTGATCATGTGCCAATTTTTTGAGAAAAGTGCTAGCTTTCCCCCTAGGGGTGCTGTCAACTGGTAAGTGCTTGGCATTTGCAGAGGGAAGTCATTGTGACTGTTTTCTATAAGGTTGTGATTTGTCTTCTCCTCCTTTGGGGGTTGAAGAACCCCATTGTTTAGGTCTGTAGGAGCCTTGGGGCTGAGATCTGCCTCTTGGGTGTCTGTATCTGCCTCTTTGTGGCCTGTCTGACACTGGAAAGGTCCAATTTTTTGAAGGCCAGTTCCTGTTAATTTTTCACAGTTTGCATTGACTTTGCTTTATCCTCCATTTTCTTTAAAACCTCTTCTGCGTTAACACCAAACAAAGTATCATGCTGTAGTGGAGCATCCAATAATTTCCTTTTAACATGGTCAGGTAAACTTTGTTCTTTCAACCAAGCATGTCTTTGAATAACTGAGCCTGTAACTGTGGCTCTACAAGAAACCTCTAATGAATCAAAACCACATTGCAGAATATGCTTTCCCACTTGTTCAACTGCATGCAATAAATCCTGCATTTCTTTACATTCAGGACCTTCTGCATTTGTAACCATTTTCTGCTTTAACAATGACATAAGATACTGCTGATATTTAAGCATGTGAAACTGACAGTTTAAAGCTCTTACAGCTAAAGTAGCAGAAGTGTAAACTTTTTTCCCCCATCTGTCCAGAGCTCTGGAATCCCTATCTGAAGGGACAGGATTTTTGGCAGTGGAAGCTTTAACCCCTTTTGGACCCTGAGAAATAGTTTCTGGGTCCGCAGCGGGGTTTTTGTAAAGAAATTTATGAGAGTCAGGGACCCTGTAGTACCTGTTTGACTTTACTGGTGCAAGGGGTAAAGAATCTGGAGACGGACTGGATTCAGAAAAAACATCATCAACAATATCAAGCACAGGGGGATAGCCAGGGGCCTGTGCTGAGGCAATAGAAGGCAATCTCTGAGCCTCTTCTTGGATTCTGAGTAATCCTGGTTTTCCCAATGGAAGTGTTCCCTCATGGTGTGCAGGGTTTCTCCAAAAGAGTAATCCTCAGGCAGTGAGGCTGAAGGAATGGACTCTTCAGCATCAGAGTCCTCATAGGGAGGGAGAGAATAGCCCTGGTCAGAGGAAGAATCATAAGAAATGGAAACCTGATCAGAGGAATCATAATCAGTGTCTTGCCTAGGCCTTTTGTCAGGAGGGGGATGGGAGCCCCTGATTAAAGTAATAAGGTCTTCGGCCATTTTAAGCATCTGTTTCTTAGGCATGGATGACTGTTCTGGAGAATGCTGCACTTGTTTCTTTGTCTTTAATGGTGGTTTTGACTTTGCCTTTGCTCCTATAGTAGCTTTAATTGTAAGCTGTGAAGGTCTGAAAACACCCTCAGAAGCCGGTGCCTCCTCAGCGTCTCCGGACCCATCTGAGGGTATAATTTCCATAGGCCCAATACCTTGAGTTTCCACAGGCCTTGGTGTCTCCATGTGGCTGTTGGCTGAGGCCTGTGGCTCTGAGGTAGTGGGTGTCAGGGGCTGTGAAAGTGCCTCACTGAGAACCGGCGAACTGACGACTGGTCTAGAAGAGGCTTCTTCGTCGGTTTTGGACCTTGGATGCCTGTCTTTTTCTTTGTCTTTGCGTTTTTTATACATTCCAGTCATCGGTTGTTCTGATGGCATTATGTAATAAAATCGTTGTCCAAAATAATGTAAAGCAAAATCAAACCGACGTTTAATAGTGTGTTTCTTAAATCTTGCACAAAACCGACAACTAGTGACGTCGTGGTCAGGGCCTAGGCAAGGAATGCAGTAAGAGTGGAAGTCCTTATTTGTTTCCCACAAGAAATACAATTATTAACTTTTACTGACATTGGTCTGGAGCAAGAAAAAGTTTCCCCAACAGGGTACTTAGCTTACTGAAGACTTTGGTTCTGAAATTCAATTTTGAAAATCTCAGGAGTCGACCGACCGGCACTTGCGAACTGCTTATGCTTCGGGCACCGTGCGGCAAGAAAGACTGAAGAAAATGGCATTGGTTGCAACTTTTATACCCTTGGCGCACTGATGTCAGGGAAGAGGTGACAGCAACCGACGCTGGACCAAGACTTTGGAAATCGGGCCGACTATGGGTCACCTGCCAGCAGGATAACCCAAGTGTAATGACTGCATCAGTGAAACACGATGAACATCCGTAGATAATTCAAGTTTAAGAGACAACACATGGGGGACCTTCCCATTTGATGTCTAGAGTTCAGTAAAATGAGCTGAAGAGATGAAAATGGAGGTGTGTCCAAAGTCAGATTTATAGTAAGGGATGAACAACTCAAAAGCCTCCAAGTTTAAAACTGCAACAGAAGTAGTGTGGGTGGGAAAATGAAATGCAGTTAGAGATCAGCAATAGTCAGGCAGAGAACAGAAAGTCTACAGCTAAATAAAAATGCCACTAAATATTTGTGGTTTAACTGAGGAATTCCATTTCTCAGCTCTTCCCACTAATTATTTTCTAACTGACCCTAGCCAAGACCTCTTAAAACTCAAGATAGAACAAAACTAAATGTAATATAAAAGTAATGACAGAAGAAATGGAAGTAACCAAACCTCAAATGAAAACCTCCAATCCAAAAATCAAAAGAAATGGAAGTAACCAAAGCTCAAATGAAAACTCCAATCCAAAAATCAAAAGAAATGGAAGTAACCAAACCTCAAATGAAAACTCCAATCCAACAATCAAAAGAAATGGAAGTAACCAAACCTCAAATGAAAACTCCAATCCAACAATCAAAAGAAATGGAAGTAATCAAACCTTAAATGAATCATTAACTCCAATCTAAAATCAAATGAGACAGACATCAGCAATAGTCAGGCAGAGAACAGCAAGTCGCACATCACTACAGCTAACTCTACTTACATTTTACTAAGCACTCCATGCACAAGATGCACCATAAGCATAGTTACACTGCATCTGTCGGTAAAGCATAGACCATGTACTTGTCATCATACCTGTTAATCTCTTAGTGCAAGAAATCTGGCCAAAGCCATAAATAACAGAGGGACAAAGGCCCAAAAATAGGGACAATTTTTAAATATTGTTCTTACAAACTTGCAAAGTACATAGAATAATAGGTTTTGAAATTAGCATGAATTTTCTGAAAGGTATGAAGTCTGGAATTCAAACCTCTGTCATTATTTTCTGAACTAAGTCTTCAATGATTTGCTAGAAAACCACAGCTTTATGAAAAGTCAACCAAAAATATGAGGCAAAAATCTGGACATTCTGCAAAAATCTGTACATTTGAGAGGTATGCTTTGTTATACGTTTGTAGACTGGAAGCAGAAAAGTCCCAAAGTCCATCCCACTCTAAGGGGTATTGAACCATCAGCCCCCTTCTTCTGCACTTCCCCAAACAGTTTCTGTATAAGCTGGGCCACGGGATCAGTTACACTAAACAAGTGACTGTTACCCTAATTCATATTCCCAACTACTACACAAAGATACTGAGCTCATTTGTGCAACTAATGTCAGCCGAGCCGATGTACATAGTAGATGATGGGGACTGGACTTTATTGTAGTTATGGAATGGCCAGTGTAATTTCTCATTGGTTGCACATGGGCAACACTGCTGCTATTTATTGTCTGTCATGCAAAATCTATCTGCCAAAGGATAAATAATTTAAAACCCCTTTTTGGGCAAGCATGTAATCTATTTTTGACTGGATTTAAGGTTGGAAATGGGAGTACAGGAAAGTGATAAAAATGGGAAATGAGCATACGGAATGCAGAAGATGAACAAATAAGGAATAAGCAAGATGAATGTGGGGTAAAAGGGACATACGTTTTGTTGGACCAGAGCTAATTTTATTTTTCATTAAGAGAAGGGAAAGTTGGGGAAGTAAAAGGAAGTCAAGGGGCTTAGGTTAGCTCTCAGGGGAAGACAGACATGACTAATAGGATGTGGGGTAGACAGACATGACTAATAGGATGTGGGGAAGACAGACATGACTAATAGGATGTGGGGAAGACAGACATGACTAATAGGATGTGGGGTAGACAGACATGACTAATAGGATGTGGGGAAGACAGACATGACTAATAGGATGTGGGGTAGACAGACATGACTAATAGGATGTGGGGAAGACAGACATGACTAATAGGATGTGGGGTAGACAGACATGACTAATAGGATGCCGGGAAGATAGACATGACTAATAGGATGTGGGGTAGACAGACATGACTAATAGGATGTGGGGAAGACAGACATGACTAATAGGATGTGGGGAAGACAGACATGACTAATAGGATGTGGGGTAGACAGACATGACTAATAGGATGTGGGAAGACAGACATGACTAATAGGATGTGGGGTAGACAGACATGACTAATAGGATGTGGGGTAGACAGACATGACTAATAGGATGTGGGGTAGACAGACATGACTAATAGGATGTGGGGAAGACAGACATGACTAATAGGATGTGGGGAAGACAGACATGACTAATAGGATGTGGGGTAGACAGACATGACTAATAGGATGTGGGGAAGACAGACATGACTAATAGGATGTGGGGAAGACAGACATGACTAATAGGATGTGGGGTAGCACAACGAAGGGCAGGCAATGGTGAAGAAAACATCAGCAAATGAAGGGAGAATAATGGTGAGTGCAGGACTGCATGCCCAACAGGTGTGAGCATCGACACAAAAGGGTGTGGAACATCAGGCCGTGGGACAGGTGTGAGCATCGACACAAAAGGGTGTGGAACATCAGGCCGTGGGACAGGTGTGAGCATTGACACAAAAGGGTGTGGAACAACAGGCTGTGGGATAGCACTAGGTGTTTGCAGCTGCAGTCTCTGCCAGCTGAGACTCAATGAGAGATTGCCCATCACCCTGGATGGGTCCTAGCTCAGATGGTGGAGCCATTGCTGGGCAGGGATGAAACAGTGAGTGACCAGAGCATGTGCTTCTGATAGTGGTGGTGTTGGCAGTGCTACTGTCTGTGGAGGTCAACAGCCCTTGCCTGTGTATGGGTGCAGGTTGCTGTGTTGCTACATATAAAGTAAAAGAAATTAAGATAAAGAAGCAAAAAATAAAGTAAATATATGTAAGAGAAAAAGAAGTTGGGGAAGAAAAATATAAATACAAATGAAAAATTAACTATGGGGATATCGATAAACAGTTAAAAATGACATACTTGTTGTATCAGTAAATATTTATTAAAATGTAATGCACTTGTCAAACATGGAAATATTTATGCCTATCAGAAGCCTGTTTTTGTGTGTGTTGATATATATATATATATATATATATATATATATATATATATATATATATATATATATATATATATATATATATATATCAGGAGACCTGATTCAACAGACACTGCCACGTGCAGTCTGACAAATAGAGGATTAACAGCAGGAGCTATTTACACAGACCAAATAGTGCCTGTGGTTAGAGATGCATTTTGCTGTCTGAGAATACTGAACATATAGAAAGTAAACATGCTGTTCAGACATGCTGGGAGGGGAGTTGAATCCACAGGCATCCTTACACTCTGAGAATAGATAGTTAACATCATGACCCACTTGGCCAGCTATAAGAGGCAGATGTGTGTAGAAACACACTTCTAACATTACAGTCATACTACCACATATGAGCTTTGCCAATACTCACAGATGTGGCACTGGTTTATGAAAGTAATGCATTCCTTTTAAATCCATTTTGCTGTTAATATTAAAAGTCAGATATTATAAAGCATGTATACTCATTTGAGTGCTGTCTTAAGCAGGGCAATCTGCTCTTGTGCAACAAAACTCTGCAGGGGCTAGAGCCATAAAAACGACATAATTTAAAATGTGTGGATGGCACACAGTGACAGGTTATTTTTTATCCAAGTAAGGTGCACTTACAGTACAGAGATGTTAACTGCTGTCCAACTTCCTCCTATCAGCATAGTAGTTTAGGATTGTAGCACCTCACATCACTGTAATGGTGACAGCACTGTTCCCTCAAGCATGGCATGTTGATAGCACAGGTAACATCCTTGTGCAAACTGTTCCAGGCTTCAGCCTTATACAGTGACTCTTTGTACCCTCCTACTGCATACTTCATCCATCCTACTTATGGAGGATGTCTGAAAAAATGTGCTTCCCTGCTTATACACCACTGTGCTCTCTGAAAGGAGCAGTACTCTCTCAATACCCTCTCCTTCTCCAGTTCTGATGTCTCATCTTGAAGAATCTCAGGAAAAATGACAGAGAATTGGCCCCTAAAATAACTCTCACACATTCCATCTCCCGCATTACAGCAGACATTGATGGACAACTCATCTGCATGATGAATGACAAACTCAAAAATATAGGTACTATATTGTTATAATTGAAATGGCACTTTAAGGTGTGACACATGGCAGTCCTCCAGCCCTGTGTTTGAACTACAGCAGCTCCATGTGCAGACAGTTAATTATGGCATGACATTTCCATCACCACTAAAGCATAGGCTGACTATACATGTGCAGTGCTACCCGCAGGGACCCTGATGTGTGCATGGCATCAAGCACACATCTGCGTGATGTTTACCAGGTGTGCTCATCATACAAATCGAGTGATTCACAAACAATAATGAGATGAGCCCCAATTAGAACAATCATTGCACTCAGGTGGGAGCATTGTCATAAGTGTTATGAAAAACACACAGCCTCATCACTCTGGAGAAAAACACTGATGAAATGCTCTAATTCCTGCTAAGGGTGATTTTGGAGAAAACTTTCTCCTAGCTAAGATATCTGCTTGTACAAGGTAATTGCTGCCTATAAATCTATTCCTTTGCACAATTATTGCTTTGGACTGCTCCTTACCAGCTGTCTATAAGGGATGTCAGTTTGTCTGTCTGGATACAGTTCATACTCTGTATTGTCCAATATTATTTTAGGGTTGTATGCTTGCACATATATCATTAGCTAAAATATTAGTAACAGTGATAGTGTAACAGTCATGAGCCATCAGTTAGTAGCAAATCAGTGATTGTTTTATGGCTGATATGTGCTCAAGTGGACCTGGATGCAGGATATGTACTTAGAGTGTGGATACAGATATCTGACTGTCAAACACAAATACAATATAAGGCCTAGGAGGACAGTGCTAGTGTTAGGATTTATAAGGACCATACAGGGACAATGTTGTTAATTCAATTATTTTTTGTACCAAAAGAACGTTGCCTACAAAATAGGGCACATGGAAAAGGATGCCTGCATATGCTGGGACCTCAAGCTCTAGTCATAACCCAAGTAATCTTATGCTGAGAATGTGGTGGTACTACAGTCCTTCAGTTTTTATGACTGATGGCTCTTGATGTCCATGTAGCTGACCAGCCCTATAACGGCTATGCACAGGATGAGACTGTCAGCAGTGTGAATGTTGCTGATGAACAGGACATGAGAGCAAAATAGTGTACTGCAGAGCTACAGATATGATCCATGATGCCACCCACAAAGTGGAAGCAGTGGTACTCGAACATTGGGCAACAGGTTGGAGCCATTGAGTGTACCACCTCTCATGGAGATGAAGAAGTTTCTAACCTCTCTTACAGGTAGTACCACTTTCACAGAGTCCCACAATGTGGTGCTGGATATAAGGGAAGAACTGGACCGGCCCCAGATAGTATCTACTATGGATGCCCCAGGTATGTAGTAAAATTACAGTGTATCAATACGGTTCATCATTATCCTTTAGCCACTCCACAAGCTCATTAAATCTGTCCAACGTGTTACATGGTTACATTGCAATCCAGCAGGCATGACCATCTGCAAAAGGCATGGCCATGGGTGGTACTCGGTAATACGTACACTGGTTATTTTTTGCTTTGTGTTTTTGCAGGTTATCCTTTATCCAGCACTAACACTGTGGAACAACCATCATCTGATGTTGGAGAATCTGTAACCTCTGATAATGATGACAAAGATAAACTGACACACAGTCAGGGGGTACAGAGCATGTCTTGGACACTGGGAATGTGTCACTGCATCCCCAACCCAGACCATGGACACAGTGTCTATGCCTATATGTACCCTAAGCTACACAAACATCAGAGTGAAGGTAGGTTGGTGGAGAGACTACATATCAGGGAGGTGCACTGTATCCAGTAGACAGACGTTTAAATCTGCTCCTAGCGCTCATGGACAGAGAGGTCCACAGAGAGTAAATGGTAATGGTGCTTGCTGGACACATGGTTACCACCCTTCCCATGAATTTGGTGTACCAGTGACCTCAACCCAACATATGTGGAGTGTCAACATGGAGGCACAGACTAGTGCCACCACAGCCATGGTGGGGATGGCAAGGGTGATCCAGGGTGTGCATGCTGACCTGCTGAAGTGCATGTCACATACGAGTTATTCTTCAGATAAATGTAGCCACACATTGGACTGCAATGTTTTCTCTGGTTCAACTGCTAGGGGTTAGAAGCTGTCCTCTGAGCCAGTCAGCTGCTACATCCACAGATGCTAGCCAATGTCGCCATGGGGGAAAATGATCCTGCTCCCACAGTGCTAGCACTTCCACAGTGACATATATTATGGAAGTGTCTGCTCCCACGATAGGATGTCACCATGGTTGTGGCACATCTGCTACTAGACATCACTCAAGTTCACACAGCACACCAGCATCTAAGCAGGGTCCTGGTACATCTGGTGCAATTTCTGGCATCACCATCTCTCATGGTCAGGGAATGTGCATGAGATGCTGATCCCACTATCATGTATGCCCCAGAGATGTCCAGTAGAACATGTTGCAGTACAGACCCACAATCACATCACTATAGTGCCCAGTTCACCTCAGACCTCTACCAACCCCAGCCAATCTCACCAGTAGGACCCTCATCCATACCAATACAGAAACTTCACATGTCCAATAGAATGATCTGCAGTACAGATCCACAGTCACATCACCATAGAACCCGTTTCACCTCACATCTCCACCAGCCCCGACAGTAGGACTCTCCTCCATACCACTACAGACACTTCACATTAAAGCACATTTTTGCCTTCTTCTGCTCCTCAACCCCACTTATGCACTTCTAAGTGAAAGACATGTCTTCCTGTGCTCCCTTCTCCACTTGTTCCTTGCCCTTTTAAAATTGTTACTAGGGTTGTCTATATATCATGCACAATATGGATAGCCTGTGCATGGGTAAGCACAGCCTTTGGTATTGCATGCATCATTTGTACTCTAATGTATTTTCTTAGCTCATATGCAGTTATATTGTAAAGCTATGTGCTATCTGCTAACTCTTTGCTAGTGCCTTGGCATAGGTTGACCACCTCCATCTGACATGATCATCCCCCTCTACTGAATCCTCTTCTGACTCCTCATTGGACTCATTCTCTGCTATCTGTTATGCTGTGAAATGCTGGTGCTGAATGAACCCACTCTGCTGTAACTGCTTCATAAGAATATCAGTGTATAGCACTAAAACACTATCAGTGTTTTTGCGTGTGTGCAAAGGTCATGCTGCAGGACATCATCAGAAAATCCAGGCAGCAAAATCTGCCTTCAGCAGTCCAGACACACACTCAGTATGTTTTCTTGTCTGTGATAGTGAACAGTTTAACCCATGTTCTGTTTCATTTTGTGCATTTCTTATGGGTGTCATGAGCTAGGGTTCCAGGGCATATCCAGCATCTCCAACAAGATGCCACTGTGGGAAGCCGTCCATCACAAACCATTGGTTCAGGTCACAGGTTTGCCATATGTGGAAGTCATGATAACGGCCAGTGTAGCCTGCATATACATTGCATCACAGACCATCTGGCAATTGATGCAGTGACACACCTCCTACCCAGTTCAACATAGAGAGAATTTAATTCAGTGTAGGTACAGTGTATCAGCCCCAGTGCCTCAGAAAAACAGACTATATCACAGAACTCCCTCATGGTGCTGGCTCTCTTCCCTCTAAGATACTTGAAACCCACATATGCGCCCCCTATTTGCTGAAGTACGGCATCAAGAACCTGATAGTATATTTTCAAGACTTTTTAAGGAAAGTTTATTTATTTTAACATATGGAACACTGATACCTGGTGGACTTAATGTAGAATGGAATTGGAAAATGCTATTAGAGAATGTATAGGGATTGGTTAAAAGATTGATCATTTTATTAATGTAAAGTTTTGATTTGTTATTTTTTATTGGAGCACGTATTTAATTGAAAAGTGCTTGTTTAGTTCCAACTCTTGAAAGGCCTTTTGTCCGAGGTGCTGGAGAGTGTTTAATAACATTTTGGGTCTTTTTACTGGTCTTGGTGGTTTTTACAATTTTTTTTTCTTTTTGTTTGTAATTTATTTATTTTCAAGACAGATGTCTGAGATATCCCAACTGTGTCCTCAGTAGGTGACTAAAATGTCCCTGTAGCTAATATATGTAGAGCCACATATACCTCAGTATCCACTGGAATAGGACTCCCAAGAGGCTGGAAATGAACAGACATTTCCAAAACTTGTTAGATGGTGCTCCTATTAACACAGTTTAGGTCCAAAACATCGGTGTCTATGAGGCCATGGCATGTTAAATGCAGCTGGATGACTGTACACCTCCAGGGTGTTGATGTGCATTATCTGGTAACACTGCTACAATAAAATCCTCATTAAAGTACACATTTACTATGTCTGTGGTAACCCTTAACATTATTCTGCAATCTATTCTGTCTGAAATCATGCAAATGACTGAGTTTAAATATACAATGGGTGCAGAACCACTGCATGGAATTAAACATTTTTGAATTGTTCTGCCATCTTGTTTTGCCTCATTATCATACACATCAGCTCATTATATGGTCATTAGCTATAGCACAACTGGCAATGCTATTTAGGCTAGCTACATTGTGTAGCTTGGTTTTCTGTATCGCACACACCCAATGCACATCAGTTAGTCACGTAAATTTGCTTAACACAATACAGCAAACTTTCTCTGTGTCTGGCCCAGACAGTCAAAGCAAAGAAGCAGACCAAAGCCAAGGAGGAAAGAAAGCAGATATGAGAGAAGGATTAGTATAAAAATATGATTTAGTAACAAAGACTAAACTCAAGATCCCACAAAAACGTGTAAGTCAGACTAAACTTGCAGCATTTTCTCAAAAGATTATCTTGAACTGGAAAATAAATGTTACCCTTAAAATTCAGTATGCATAATATAATGGTTGTGAAGTAGGGATCCATAATATAATTCTGCGATACTGTAGGAGTCTGTAATATAATTCTGAAATATTGTAAGAGTCCCTAATATAATTCTGTGATACTGTAGGAATCATAGGTTCATAGGTAGGTAGTAGGCTATCTGCCCAAAGGCGTTTATAATCCTAGCCAGAATGTGTTGGCTTTCACCACCCCCTTAGATTAGTTCCCTGTGCCTCTGTCCAGCAGAGCCACTGAACTGATCCCCATGGTAAACTTTCCATTTACCATCCAATCGTCAAGGTTTCTCTTGAAGAGTGTTAGCGAGGAACTCTGCATAATGTAGATTGAAATCTTGTTCCAAAGCATGGGAAGTCTCTGGGACAGGAATCTATCCCTCCAACATGTCCTATTTAAATCCATAGAGCATGTGGCTCAAGGGGATATGATTTTCTTTAGGTGGAGCATGTCCATCAATTCCGGGTTGGACATGGCCTTGTATGTCAGGCAGAGATCATCTCTGAGTAGGCAGTATGCAACCGTTTACAGCTGGAATTTCTTCAGTCAAGCTGCATAGGGCATCTGTTTGAGGCCAGTGATCCTCTTGGTGAGGTACTTCTGTGGTCTTTCCAGCTGTTGCAGGTGTCTTGTAAGGTACATCCCAAATGGGGGTTGTACTCTATGATGGGTCTGATGAGTGATGAGTAGAGGGACACAATGACCTCTTTTGATCTAGATGGAAACCCTTTTGTGATTAGGTGGACCACATAGAAGGATTTTCTAAACATTTTGGCAATGTGATTATCAAAAGAGAGATTACTATCTACTTGGGTCCCCAGATACCTTATTACATCTTCATTATTTATGGGACTACCACCTATGTAGTAGTTTGTGGGTACTTTGTTTTTTTCCAAAGGGGATAACTATGCACTTTTTGGCATTTAGCTTGAGGCCATGATTTTGACACCAGGTATCCGTCTCAGTGAGACCCTTTTGGAGGATGTCTGTGTTAGCCAGAGAGTCAATTATAGCCCCTAGTTTACAGTCATCTGCGAACTTGATCAGCCATAGTCCTCCTGTGCTTGTCTGTACCTCTGAGAAGTATATGCCGAACAGGAGGGGTCCTAGGACTGAGCCCTGGGGAACACCACCTATAACTGGTTTAGAGTCGGACATAGCTCCCACAACTCTCACCATGTGGGTTTTGTCCGTGAGCCAGTTGGCAACCCATCTTGTGATGTAGGGGTTTATGTTCAGGCTGGTGAGCTTGTCTATAATACCAGAATGGGGAATGGTGTTAAAGGCCTTTGTGAGGTCTAGGTAGGCTGTGTGTACCACCTTTCCCTCATCTATAGCCTTTGTAACTATCTCAAAGAAGTCCACCAGGTTTAAGAGGCATGATCTGCCCTTAACAAAGCTGAACTGGGTAGGGTCCAGTGTTTGGAGGTTCCCAATGTCTCTGTTGATGAGTTCCATGATGATGCGCTCCATAGCCTTGCAGATAAAGCTAGTCAGGCTTATAGAGCGATAGTTCCTGAGGTTTGTTGTGGCTTCACCTTTGTGGAGCAGAAAAACCATTGCTGTGCACCACTATATGGGAACGTAGCCTGTGGAGAGGCTGAGTTTAAACAATGTGTTTAGGTGAGGGGTTAGTTCATCTTTGAGCTCGTGTAGGATGCAGCCTGGGACACCGTCCAGTCCCATTGATGCTGTGTTTCTGGCTTTGGAGAGAGCTGCTTTAACCTGAGTGTCTGTGATTTCAGGGGCTCTACATTTATCTGGTATGGTTATGGGCCCTTTTGGGGGTGAGAGGGGGGTGAGGTTTGCACTGAACCTGTATGCCAGGATGTTGGTGATATCGGTCAGTTCAGAGTATTTTGTGCCATTCTGCACTAACTCTGATGAGATCTGAGCATTGCCACTTAGATTCTTGACATAGCTAAAGAGTGCCTTGTGCTTATCTTTGGAGTCCTTGTCAATTTTTCTTTTGAAGCTCGCCTTGAATGATTTTATGAGGGATCGTAGTTTCTTGATGATACTGATCAGGGTTGTCTTCCCTTCCTGGGATTTTACTCTTTTCTGTACTAGTTTCCTCCTCCTATTGTATAGTTTGTTTATGGCAGGGGTCCACCAGACTGGTTTCCTTTTCTTGAAGGAGTGAGTCTTGGTTTTGCTTGGGATAGCATGATCCATGCATTCTTGTAGGTGCCCATAGAATGCATTAGTAAAGGATTTCACAGCTTGGACAGAGTTATCTTTTACCATGGGGGCTTTGAAACTTTCCACCTCGGTCTTAAGTAACGTGAAGTTTGCTTTTGAAAAGTTTTTCATGGTGGTTTCCTTGTCTGGGGGTGGGGTGGAATGTGGATATCCAAAGTGATTTGTTTATGGTCAGATCTAACCAGCGAGGGGTTGACCTCTGGTGTGGAACACTGGTTGCCCATGTTGGTGATGACCAGGTCCAATATGTTGTCACAACTGGTGGGAGTGCTGACCAGTGGATTCAGGGCATTTGAGTTTATAAATTCTAGGAAATGTTGGGCAAAGGAGTTAGTACTTGAGTAGTTCTCCCAGTTAATGTTTGAGTAATTGAAATCACCCAATATTAGGGTGTTTAGTAGGACCTTTATGTTTCCCAGTGTTTCCAGAAATGAGGAATGGGGGTCCTGGGACATGGTGGGTGATCTGTAGCAAGCTACAATTTGAATTGCAGTTTTGCCCGTTGTTAGCTGCACGTGGATGATCTATGAAGCATCGTTCTGTGCCCCTAACCTGGAGGTGTGGGCATCCTTGATGAATATGGATACACCCCTGTCTTTTGTATTTTAGTCTGAGTTCTGTGGCCGAAATGTATGGTATGAGTTTGTAGTCTGGTAGTGCTTAGGTGCTCTCTGAAGCCTTAAACCAGGTTTCTGTTACTGCACATATATCGATTTTCTCCATACTGAGGAGTGCCTCGAGTGTGTGCATTTTGAGGTTTAGACTTCTGGCATTGAGTAGCATTACCTTCAGTTTTTTGTTACTTGTGCTATTTATGGTGGTGGGTTGAGCCTTGGCCAGTATTCAAAAGCCTAAGGGTGACAGGTGCAAGCCATTTCTAGCAAAGCAGAGTGGCTTGTCAAGCATGTCATCCCAGGAGGACAGACACTGGATCCCCTTTGAATGACACCAGAAACTTAGCCAATTGTTGAAACTGATATTTTTTTCTTTATACCGTGGTATCATTCTTGGTGAGGGCAGGATGCTACTCAGGGTCATACCAGCCTGGGCTATGTGATCAGAGAGCTCTTCCATGTCTCTTTTCATGTAGTCCAGGGAGGTATGGCACAGGTCATTCACACCAACATGGACAATGACAGAGTCATATTTGTAGTTGTTCTGGAGTGACCTGAATGGTTGTGTTATGTGACAGATCCTGGCATCAGACAGGCAGCTAAAAGTATCCTTCTCATTATTTAGCCTAGTGAGTGGGACGTCAGTGTACCTGACTAAAGAGTCACCTATTACTAGTATGTTGGGTATGTTATTTTGCCTTAAGGGCTGTGATCACGTGGCACACTGGTTTTGTGAAGTATGTGTTTCATGGTTTGTGTTTGGGAGTGAAGGTTGCTTGGATGTCTGCTTTGGAGGTCTCTGTTGCTTTTGCAGATTTTTATTTAGAGCCTCCGAGTATGTTTTTGTGTATTTATGTGTGTTTTTTGCCGGTGCTGATTTAATGGGTCTATGTGAGACTGGTGGTGTGATGCAAGTATTTCCCTTCTCCTCTTGACTGTCTGATCCAGTCTTGGGTTGAGAGAGCTTAGCCTCCAGTTTGGCTGTATAATTGCATCTCTCACATGTAATAGTGTTTGGTGGTAGGAGGAGAGGGTTGTCTATGTACATGAGGCAGTTGTAACATTGCCTCAAAATGCCCAGATTCACCAGTTGGACTGAAGAGTACACCTGAAACTGCCCTTTGGACATGCCTAGATAGGTACAGTGAACTGTTTTACTGAATGGCTGTTAAGGTAGAATAGAGAGCCTTGTCCTTCTGTACAGTACGGGGGAGGGGTCTACTGCTAGGGTTTATAAGTGCTTGCTATGAGTTTTGAGCAAGTGCCGAGCTGAGAAATCAATGGCTTGAGTGCTTAAGTTGAAGTTTGTCTAGTTCCAAGGGAAAAATCGAAGAGGAGACTTTGTTGAGCTGGCAATAATTATACCCTAGCTAGCCATCACTGCCCAGCGTGCATAGCCAGGCAAATGTGGTTTTTATAGCAGGGAATGAAAGAGATAGAAATTAGCCTGAAATGGCTAATAAACTACTAATGTCTGGGCTAAAACCACTCTTCCAGGGACATATAGGCTGCTCAAAGCTCCCCTATCTCACAGGTGAACAGAGAAACTTCCTTCTATACAAGTAAGGTGTGGGCAAACACGGAGATTTGTAACACAGCTCTGAATTCAGCACTAACCTGAAAACTGGACTATACTAGCTTAGAAAGGCGTGGAACAAGTATGTTTTTTTCTTTTTTTTTCAGAAAATAAAGCAGATACAATCAAAAGAACACTTTAAATGCACAAAAAAGGATACTTATTGTTATATATCTCAGATCAGAGTTGTAGTCAATGCCCCTAGTAATAAAGTAGGAAGAAACACAAATACAGTAAAAGCAGATGAATAAAGTGCAATTTTTTAAATATATATATATATATATATATATATATATATATATATATATATATATATATATATATATATATATATATATAAAGAATAGAAAACAAACAAACTGATTTAAACAAGTTACCAAATTAACCAGAGTAAATCTCAAAACTGAGCCCTGTTCCAGCAGTCTTCAGTCAGACAAGTTCTAACTGCACACTCCTGCCACTAGCATGCAGGGGAACCTTCTCCAAAAAAGATGGCCTGGATCAGTGCTTATGTTATACAAACAAAGCTAGATTCAGCAGGCCTGAATCTTGTCTATGCTACATCAAAAAGGTGCACCAATTTCAGAAAGAAACAGTTCAAATAAGCAGGCACAATAAGCCTGTGACCAGAAATTCCTAGCTCAGAAGGGTAGAATCCAGCCTTTCCTCCCATAAGAGTGCAGACCACAAACCTTCTTAATGTAGAATAACTGGCCTGAAGCCCAAGTGCTTATACCTGAACTAATACACTTTTAGAATAGCAGACACTGAGCCTTCAATCAGCAATTCCCAGCTTAGAATGATGTAAGCTACCTGTCCTGCCACAACAGTGCAGACCGCAAACCTTCTTAATGGAAAATAACTGGTATGAAGCCCAAGTGCTTAAACCAAAACACTTAGAAAAACAGTTACAATTTAATCAGGCTACTACCAAGCAGTAATAAATGCAGCAGAATAAATAGAATTGAGTACTTTGAAGAAGAGGCAAAAGCAAAATAAAGTAGGAGGAAACACTAATACAGTAAAAGCAGATGAATAAAGTGCAATTTTTATTTTTTTAT
>NC_056737.1:1216545442-1216607942 GCF_019279795.1 Protopterus annectens | reverse complement strand
AGAGGTATTTGTCTTCCTCTACTCTTCCCTCATTAGGCCAATCATCGAGTACAATGCCCCATTTAGCATGTACCTCACTAGACACCTGCAACAACTGGACAGGCTGCAAAAGTACCTCACAAAGAAGATACTAGGCCTTAAACACTTGTCCTATATGGACAGACTAAAAAAACCTCCAATTATTCTCTGTCTCATATCGACTACTTAGAGGCGATCTCTGCTTGACTTACAAAGCCATGTCTGACCCAGCTCAGTTAGAAATGCTACATCTAAAGAAATCACAGTCCCTCTGCACCACACGCTCCAGAGACCGCAACCTCACTACCACAATCAACAGAACATGCTGGAGGGACAGGTTCATAACCCAGAGACTGGCCATGCTATGAAATAGACTTCCCATACATGTCAAACAGAGCACCTCACTGGCCCTCTTCAAGAGAAATCTTGATGAGTGGATGGAAAATAGAAAATTCACCCCAAGGATCACTCCAGTGGCTCTACTCGACAGAGGCACTAGGAACTAAGGTTGGGTGGCATGATGTCATGGTAATCCTATGGGCTAGGCTTGTAAAAGCTCCAGGGCCATTAGCATAGTACACACCTATGAACCTATATGATGCATATGTATATATCCGTATACACACACATACACTCATATATGAGCTACTTTAAAATTATTTAGTGTATGCCCTGTGTAGCTTGTGGAGGTATTATATACTGCTTTATTGATAATGCTGCATGGATTAATGTAGTTGGTGGAGTGGGCAATGCTTTCTTTGATGGATGAGCAGTAATGCAGTTATGCATATCTCTAGTTAGTTTTGTGAGCAGTAATTCAGGTATGCATATCTCTAGTTAGTTTTGTGAGCAGTAATGTGGTTATGCATATCTCTAGTTAGTTTTGTGAGCAGTAATGCGGTTATGCATATCTCTAGTTAGTTTTGTGAGCAGTAATGCGGTTATGCATATCTCTAGTTAGTTTTATGAGCAGTAATGCGGTTATCCATATCTCTAGTTAGTTTTGTGAGCAGTAATGCGGTTATGTATATCTCTAGTTAGTTTTGTGAGCAGTAATGCGGTTATGCATATCTCCAGTTAGTTTTGTGAGCAGTAGTGCGGTTATGCATATCTCTCGTTAGTTTTGTGAGCAGTAATGCGGTTATGCATATCTCTAGTTAGTTTTGTGAGCAGTAATGCGGTTATGCATAACTCTAGTTAGTTTTGCTTGGCTGGAAAAACTGACAGTGCAGTTTTTACTTTTTGCTGAGAGTGATTTCATTTGTTTGACCTGTTTCTCTTTCTTACTCTTGTGCAGTCATGGAATTAGTATATATATATATATATATATATATATATAAGGGGAATGTATGGGCAGAGCTGACGCCCCCTATTCACACATTTAGGTTTATTTTCGATAGTGGTTTTATTGTATTGTATTGTATGTGAAATTTGATTGAGACGCTCAATGGGCTGTGTTTACAATTACATGCTATTTCTTGTCATAAAGTTCCCACCATATTCAGGAAATTGTTCCTCTGGGATAGTAAGTTTTCAATGGAATATCTTCCAGATCCACACAAATAATCTTGTCACTGTCCTCTTTCATTACTCCTTATCAGACCCATCATCAAACACAATGCTGCTTTGGTATAGCCCAATCCAAGCAGGTCACCCAAACTGAAGTGGTCCAATGATTTTTTTAAAAAAAGACCTTAAATTCTTCAACTACCTTGATTGATTAGTGAAACTCTCATTATACTTAATAACAAACTTGCTCCAAGATGACCTATGCCTCGCTTTCTGAGGCATGAAAGACCCAATCCTATTTGACTTCCTATTTAGTCACAAAACCAGTGTCTCTACAAACATTCATACCAGGGACATTACAAATGTACACTTACAAACAAAACTAACAAACAAAGACTTGCTGGAGGGGGAGGTGCCTAACAAAACATAGGTGTGGTGGGTCTTGTGTGTGTTGTTTTGACAACCTGATGTGTGCTTGAATTATATGGTTTAGCCTCCAGTGACATTTTGTAAGTACACTTCTCACATACTGTATCTGTTACTTTAAGGATTAAGTGGTTTCAGTAAACATGAGACAAATGCTACATTGACTCATAGGCTCATAGACTAGTACTAGGCTAACTGCCCTTGTGGGCCATTTTAAGCCTAGCCAATTACCGCATGTAAGAATCAAACTCTGCTCTTTGTGTCTGTAATGTAAACACCTTAACCATTATGCCAGCCTCCCAATCATGATACCCAAATCCATTAAGCTGGCTGTGGAGAAGTTAAGAAGTTGCATATCCATGTTGTCCTGTCATCGTAATTGGTGAGTATCGAGGGTGTGGTGTGCGGGAGTTAACTATTAAATTCATTGGTATTGCCACTCAGCATGCAGACTAGCTGCACTAAGCTTGTCAGGGCTCATGGTATTTACTCATCATTGCTTAACAGAGGACTGCTTAAGGGGTAGGTCTATAGGGAAAATTTGCATCTAGATGGTTCTGTCTGTACAGGGCACTGGCATGGTGAGCAGCTCCATGCAAATGCGTTGAATTTATACGAGCACTGAAAATATCTGCTGTGGTGGTGCTGTGGTAGCGTTGTCACCTCACAGTAAGACGATGTCCTGTTCGATTCTCAGCTAGAACGTCTTCTGTGTGGAGACATGCGTGAATGGGCATACCTTCACTGAAGGTTGTGCATCAGGGCTGGCAACTTGGCACATAAAAATCTACTGACAATCATTAGCAGACTGGAGTTCCGCCATGGCGACTCCTAACCGGGAAAAGCAGAAAGACTCAACAACTGAAAATATATAAAACTGAGTACTGAGCCCTCTGGCCAACAGAAAACTACACTTAGATCCCTATTGTGTATCCCCCAGCTCAGACAGACCAGGTAAACATCTATTGCCCCTAGATCAGTAGTTCCAGTCCTCTTAATATAAAAACACCGTAAAAGAGTGTCCTAAGTGCAATGCTACCACAAGCAACCTTAAAAAAAAAGAAAGAAAGGTACAAGGAAAGGCAATAAGTAATTCAAAATATCAACAGCAGTTAACATTAAACAACTTATAAAAGTCTGATTATTACTGTAATCATTATTTGTTTCACTTTCCTCACAATCACACTTCAGGCATGTCTATGCAGGTAGTTGCCTTTGACAGTTTGGGTTGAGTAGTGAGGAGGCATATGCTATGAATATGTATGACAGCAGCCACTTGAAATACATGACTGTGGCCATTTGAACCTCTGCTTTCATCCCAGTCTAATACCAGAGGGATGCATAGTCAGTCTTTTTTGTGGGGATAGGGAGGCAGGCAGTTCCCAGATAGGACCTGTGTATCCAGACAACAACTGGCTTGTTGGTTTATTTGAGCTACTGTTTTGTTATCTTTCAACATTAAGCCTTAGGTACAACTTATGTCTTCCTTGAAAGAAAATAAAATAAGACTGCTATCTTTCTTACTTGTGTTCTTTTGTTTAGTTCACCATTGTATTAAAAGGCTGGAAAAATGCTCTAAAAAACATCCCAGAACATCTATAAACCCTATGGCTTCTCAGGCCCTGGCATATTTTAATTATTTCCTAAATGGTTATTGCTGTGCTTACTTGGTCAGGAGAGGTACGTTGAAAGGATGCAAAGAAAACTAAAGCTGAACAGTAACACAATTTCTTTCCCTAATCATAATTCCTGTTCAAGCAATCATTGGATGAAAAGGTTTTGTAAAAAGGAAAAACAACTTTAAAATGCACTTCAGAGCATGTAGGAGGATCTGGCTTCTTGAAAAAGCTGAAGAGTAAGGTAGAATCTGAGAAGAGGAGGATAAAAGTAATGTATATGGTATAGGGAGCCGAAGGTGGGGGTGAAACAGGGGAAGGCTGGGGGATAAGGTGTGCGTGTGTGTGTGTGTGTGTGTGTGTGTGTGTGTGTGTGTGTGTGTGTGTGTGTGTGTGTGTGTGTGTGTGTGTGTGTTGGGGGATCACTAAAACAGTAGGCTTAGGGCATCATTTCACCTAAATCCAGATCTGTACATACAGTTGTTCTAACAAAATGACAGTAACTGTAAATGCCCCTTTGTGAGATGGGCCAAAGTAGTGTGGTACCCAGGCCTGTTGCGATGTAGGAGTACTGTAGCTACAGGTCGGTCTGTGCTTACTACTCCTAAAGGTTTGCAGTATGAACTAAAAGTTTGCTTAGGAGGGGTGGCAGTGAAGGGGTGATAGTTAAACTGGAATTGCCTAGGGGCAACCCATCTTGACATCTGCTGGAGACCACCCCCCAAATGCTAACACTGGCCCTGTCTAGTTGTTATCTAGATAATACACAGTTTGTGGAAATGTTTCTTCCCACTGCAATCACACATAAAGGCACATCACGTGTTTTTGCTAGAACTAACATGTTACAGCTTCCTCTCTCCCCAGCACAGCATACAGCTTTACTTCGTTTCACTTCCTCAAATATACTCTGGCACTTGGCCAGAAATGTGTTTTCCATGGAAAGTGATAGTACTAACAACTGATCTGGCATGTTAAATTCTAAACTGGGCATTCTTATTATAAACTCCTTGCTACATTTTCTAGGGTCTCTGCATGTGGTCCCTTATTATGGGCACTGCAATCATTAATCTAACCTGTACACTAGTCAGTGTTCTATCCCATGTTTCCTTAGCTAAGCCAAGCATCCCTTTTAGATGTCTGCTTAATAAAATTCAAATGGGAAAAAAAAAACAGTTGAATGCTGTGGTACCTCTCTAACTACAAGCAGTAAGGTAACATCTGGCCCGTTTTTTTTTTTTTCATTTGTGTCAGTAACTTTTTTAGCATGAATTCCAGTGTATTATTAAACCTGTATACTAAGCCATCAATGTGTGGATGGTAGAGAGATGTCTTCAACTGCTTGACTTTAAAATGCTGACTTATCTATCACAGTACCCTTCCCGTAAAGGTAGTGTCTTGCTTAGTAAGTATCTGTTTAGTGTACCCACTCTGGAGAATAAAAGTACCAGTTCTATAATAACAATCTTATCTTTGATGGTATCACTTCTGGAAATTTGGTAAGGTAGTTTATTGTGACTAGTAGGTACTAATACCCATTTTAGATTTTACTAAAGGCCCCACAATGTGTTTAACCATATATTCAATGTGATTATCAATGCTAGACATGGGTATCAGGTGGACCTTTATATCCAAGATGAGGCACAGTGTTGTGGCATTTACTACAAGTTGCACAGAACTTTCCTATGTCACAAACTTATGTAGGTTAGGAGTTGTGTAAGGCCTGGAAATAGGTTGAAGAGTAAGGAAGGGCAAAGCAGAAATGAAGTGAAGAAACAATCCCTGTCAAAAGATGGGTAACTGTGGGAAGGATACAAGCCAATATATATGTGTGTGAGCATATGTGTGCATTTGTGTGTGTGTGTGTGCGTGTGTGCATCGTGTGTGTGTGTGTGTGTGTGTGTGTGTGTGTGTGTGTGTGTGTGTGTACATGTCTGCATGTGAGTGCATGTGTGTGCGTATGTGTTTGAATATGTGTATGCCTGTGTGTGAGTTAATGGGGAGGTACTTGTGCCAATGGCATGCATGGGTCACCAGTGCTAACTAGTGCCATTGACATGCATGGGTCACCAGTGCTAACTACTGCAAGAAAGTGCCTGTTTGCACTAGTGCTAGTTAACGGCTATTCAAAGATATGCAAATTAGCTGATTATGAGTTCTTTTCTCATTGAGGTTAACATGTTTCTGAATCATATTTTTCTACATTAGGGAGACTGCTACTTTGCACTACAGCTCTTAGTGAGAGCATTGCTGATTCTTTCTGAATACTCAGGATAATCTGTTTAAATGCAAATAAAACAGATTATTGTACAGGTAAAGTTGAGCAATTTCATCTCTGATTGCAATGGGACTTACCACAAACTAATCCTCTCCCTTCCCTTTATATAACCACAAAGTTGTGAACTACAATGAAGTAATCTTAAAGTTATACATACAAAATTTACTTTGGCTTTTCTTTAAAATATTATTCACACTATTATCATTTGGATAATTTAAAATACATAAAATATGTGAAAATATGCTAAAACATGAAAATGTTTGAAAAACATGAATGCAATATTTAGTTATAATTTTGCAGCTCTCATTTTTAACACAGATTTTATCGATATACAATCATTCCAGCCCAGTAGTACACTTACATTAGTTTTTAACTGCCATAAAAGCTCTCTGTATTCTAGTTTTCTCTCCCATTCATCACCACATGGGTCTTTCCCAACCTTCTCGATAATAGCAAACATGAACTTTTTATAACCTTTAGTTTATCTAATCAGTAGTAGTGTGTGGGGGTGAGTACTTATTGTTCTAAAATGTACTTTTACAGCCCTGTTTATACTGTTTGCCTTGAATAGGCTGGTTTGAAATTAAACAATATGTACATATTTCACACCTACTTTTAAGTATATCAAAGCTGATATGTTTAACATTGTTAAAATATTTATGATTTTTGTTACTGAGTATCACTTGTTTGTGTCAAATACACTACCTGTGTTTCATGAGTTTTGAAAATTATTGTGACCACTAGTTTCTTTGTTTTCTTAAGTTACTTTCTTTTAAATTCTTGAAATTTATTCTAGTTTTATTGACAAAACTTGGTTGTCCCCTTAAATTTCAAATATTTTTGGGTTCACTGTAATCATTGACCAATTTTTGTCTATTATTTTTATAACATCATGGACACTTCCACAGTATGGTAAAACGAGTTCTGTTTAGTCCTTTTATATCCAATCTGTCCACAAGTTAAACTTGTTTCTCTTCCATCCCTGCACCTAAAAGTGGCTTATACCTTTTACCTTATTCATTATAGACCTCATTAATGATACTTCACATTAATTGTTTGGGGTACCCTCTTGTTAAAAACATTTCAACTAGTTTATCATGTTCTACATTAAGAATATTTTGTTTGGAGGTCATCCTTGCCATTCTAATGGTTTGCCTTTTTATGTGTAAAAGGGTGACAGCTGGTAAAATGCAAATAAGTATTATTAAAAGTAAGCTTTCTGTATATTCTATCAACATAAAACAAATAGCGATCAAGGTACCAAAAGGCAAGGAGAAAAGTATATATATATATATATATATATATATATATATATATATATATATATATATATATATATACTCACAATTTATTAAAATAAAAACTATAATTAAGCACTTTCATCTTTAACAAATAAGACTTCTTCAGAAGTTCTGCATATTCTAGACCTAAGACCTTCATCAGCATGTTGAAAGGCAGTATCCAAATAATTCACCCACTTCTTACTGTAAGAGTAACTGAAATTTAAAAAAAAAAAGTTGTTGCAGTGTGTAAGTAATTAACAAACTCTCTCACTTCTTCTTCTGTCCCTTGCAATAAAATAGAAATGTTGTCCAAAAGAAACAAAAGTACGGTTTACAAAGCTTGTAAAATTTTGAAATTTTAGAGGACAAGCCAAATTTTTGTCTACATAACTGGAAGAAATGTCAGAATTTAATTATGAGTAACAATATCATCAAACTAGATGAAGTAAAAATCTGTGATATGGTGGGTATGAGCAAGTATGGTGTGTGTAGGCAATGTTCATATGCATATGAGGGTACAATTTTAAAAAATGAATAACTCTTTTGGTACAACCTTTAGATTACCAAGGAGTAACTGTTTTACTATGAGGACTGTTTGTGTTAGTTTGTGTTAGTTTGTTCAAACTATTTAGCCTAATATATAGGCAAAACCAAGTGACAATTTCGAAAAAGAATTTATGACCATGCATATGACATAAACACTAGAAATGTAAATAACACATCTGAATAAGCACTCCATTAAATGTAAAGGTTATAAAACATTCATGTTTGTGATTGAGAAGGTTGTAAAAGACCAGGGTGATGGTGAATGGGAGACCAAGCTGAAATATAGAGAGCTTTTATGGCAGTTAAAAAATGACTGTGGGGCTTGATTGATTATATATCCATAAAACCCATGTTAAAAATGAGATTTGCAAAATTATAGCCAAATATTGCATTACTTTTTTTTCATATGTTTTTTCTGTTTTTAACATATTTTCATATATTCTATATATTTTAGGTTGTCTGTTTTATTAACATGTAATGAATTTATTATGGTAAGACTTTGGAAGTCAAGCAATACTTTTTTGCGAGTTTTATGCGAAACTGATAAAAGGTTTTCATATGAATTGATTAACAAAGTGACCTTTTTATTATTTTTAAACAAGAAATGTCTTTATTAAATTATCACTTATCACATAGGCAATCATATATTTATGTAAATGAAAACAAACCATATTGACATAAGTTTAGTTGCAAACATTATACAACACTTATAATCTACCTAATCATTTTCAAACATTACATAGCTCATTCATATCTTGCCTTCTTTTAAACCTCATTCCTCCGCTGCATGTATTGTTCCCACAATTCCCATTTTTTCCTATAATTTGCTCTTACCCTTTTATAAAAATCACAATTCCAGTTGTTGTATCTCTTTTACTATATTCACTGCTTCTAGAACAGTTGGTTTAGACTTTGATTTCCATTTTCTAGTAAATGGTTTTGGCAGCAAACATAATTAGACTGAGCAAGGCCTTACTTTGTCTAGACAATTCCAATTCTGTATCTTAGCTCAGAAAAATAATTTTCTAACATGATCCTTGATGAAGTTAAATGTATTCCCATTTTTATTTCAACTACTGTCATTATTACATTTTTATTATAATTTTTATAATTTTGATGGAATCTTATTAAGAAAGATTTTGTAACACAAGTGTGTCTTGGGCATGTGGCATGCACCTTTAACAAGTAAAGAAATGATTATAGTGTGAGTAGTATTTTACAGGAAAGCCAAGATAAATTTTGTATGCATAATTTTAAAATTAATTGATTGTGATTCGCCACTCAGTTTGTGGTTATATAAAGGGAAGGGAGAGGATTAGTTTGTGCTATTTGTTCTTATGAAGTCCCATTGCAATCTTTATAAAAGTGCTCAACTTTATTTGCAAAATAAACTATTTTATTTATAATTAACGCTGATACTTTTCAGTGTGTATATGTGGTTTCCATCAAATCTTCTAGTTTACGTTACTTCAAGTATTGTTGGTTTGGTTTCATGTAAACTGTCATCTTGTTTTGCGTTAATAATCTGTTTAAGTATGGAAAAAGGTGGTCACATAGATAAATTTTATAATGGTGATGGTAAAGCTGTTAAACCTGTGAAAATTATAGTTTCAGAAAAACATAATACTATTGATGTTCTGTCTGTAGAATGAGATTAGCTATCTTCTAGTGTGGTTGAAACCACATTCGTTTACTGTAAAATTGCCGTGTTATTTAAGTGTAATGCCTTAACTCATAGCAGCAAACTGCAAGGTCTATTATGCATGTAGGCAGTATAATAACATTTGTAAGAAAGCAGTGTGTATGCAGTAAGAAAACTATTACAAGCAAAGTAGTAAATCTGGTATGCTTTCATAGAGATAAGAAACAGTACCCAATGACTCAGGAAGAAGTACAAACCTGCCTTGGAAAAGTAGTCCATCCATTTGCTGGCATTACCAATTTAACATACTACATGGTGATAATAAAGAAATATTTCCCCAACATTAAAATGTTGTGGAGACAGTGAGGAGAAGGTACTTATTTTGGCAGAGCACTTTAATAATGTGAGGAGGGGAACTGCCAGAGAAATAAGCCTATAGAAGTGCAGCTGCCTAACCCAGAAAAGGTGAGGTAGGCAACCATCAGATACATTCAACACAGTATAAGAATATCAAGGAATGAGGCCTACTGTTGGAAAGTCCTAATCATATAATTTGGCTAGCAGTATGTAAAGAGTAGAAAACTATATCAGACAAAGAGCTATATCAGAAATCACCTGTGACAGAACCAGTAAAATAAGGAAAAACATTAAAATATTATAGATTGGAAGTACCTCAAAGCAGGTAATTTAACT
Organism: Protopterus annectens; assembly: GCF_019279795.1. Classification (NCBI taxonomy): domain Eukaryota; kingdom Metazoa; phylum Chordata; order Ceratodontiformes; family Protopteridae; genus Protopterus; species Protopterus annectens. The sequence continues at coordinate 1,216,597,934 of NC_056737.1, read as the reverse complement.
GTCATTGCAGTCTGAAAATGTAGCAAAGAAGGCTGTAGGAAATAAAGGGAAGAAAACACTCATAGAAGGTTTTTAATATTTTTATTGAAATATTATATACAAGAGGAGGCAAACTAACATAATAAAACAGCCTTTTACATAAGGGTCTACATCAATTCTTGTAATATACATTGCTAAAATTTCTTAAGCAGACGTAAAAATCGATTACTATTTCTCTAGTGATGAGTTAAACTGTATTCAGTAATTATATGTTGCTTGTTTTCATTTTAATAATATGCAAATATTTGTGACACACAATACAAAATATTTATAAATTCTATAAATGACTGAAAGGCTACAGTCTGAAGAACTAAAATTAGGAACTTCAGAAATTACACTACTTGACCTGCATTATAAATTTTCAGTTGAACCAAAACAGAAAGCCCCGGAAATTATGTTTTGTTTCCTTGCTTACTGGAGAAATGTTCAAAACTATAAATTTGAAACCTACACTAATAAGTGGAGCTGTATTATACAAGGGATATGATTTAATACAACCAGGAAGGTGAATCAAAGAACTCTTGCATGTTTGCATGGCCCTAAAAAAATGTGTGCAAGGGGCCTATGATTTGAAAACAGCCCAAAGGTAAACTTAATCCACCACTGGCCAGATGCATTTTCTTTGAATGTGGGTTTCAATGCTGTTTCAGTGAATATGAGCTTCAAGGGCAGAGATGTTTTAATATTAAGTATGTTTTCATTGTGAGGCTGTATTGCTTTGTTTAGCAAATGTCTATCAGTGTTTGTGTTATAAAATTTGAAATAAAAGTTTAAATTAAATCCAAATATCTGTTGTCATTGTAGAAGTAAAGCAAAACCAGCATGCACACAGAGTTTTGAACAGTGCTTATGGTAACCGGGGAAAAATAGCTAAGTAATGTGACACTGAAATGGCTTTGGGGTGGGGGGGCTGTGTGGATGAGTGTGGAGGGGCCTGATCCAATACCCTGCCTAGGACTCCATTTGACCTTGATCCGGCTTTGCTGCATAGTAATGCAATGATGATAATCTGTGATTCATAGACACATAAAAGCTGCAGTAGTACCACATAAATGACTCATTATCATGTCTCTGAATCAACCACTGCACTGTCAGACTTTACCACTCTACCATTCTCCACACACATTCCACACATACAGACATTCATGCCCCCCCCACACATGCGTCCTGACAGCTATAAACATGCCCTTACTGACTCATACACACACATATACATACACACACGAGGACACACACACACACACACACACACACACACACACACACACACACACACACACACACACACACACACACACACACACACACACACAGTAGATGTGCAGTGCCTACTTGCTGCAAGCCTTGATATAGAATGAGCGTATTCTGTTAAAAGATGGCTTACACTTTTTCCTGTACATCACCCATATAATTCTGGCTCCAGCACCTAAGATATTTCTTCATGACACCAAATAGCTAACTATCATTAGCTGTATTTTCAGACTGCTGCATGTGGTTTTGCCAGCAAGACTTCTGTCCGTAATACAGCCAGAGCCTTCTAACAGGAGTGGTACACTGGTTTCTGATTTGCTCAGGTTAAATGCACTGCAAAACCTGCTGACTACAGGCTTCCACAGTACATTATGCCTTGCTTAATTCTAAGGAACATTCATAGCCCACAAATGTGCAAACATAGTGTTGATTTCTTTATATGTAGCCAGTGGATTGCTCAATTGTATATGTTCCTCTAAGTACACAGGGGAATATGTTTGCATTGAAAAGAAGAGTTTTGTTGAATTAACATTTGGATATAATATAAATAGGGATGAGAAAAGCCCAGGCAGTGAGTCCTTGCACTTTGTAAAGGGAACTTGGTCTCCAGAGCAGTGAGAATCTGGAAATATTTCCAGATGAAAAAATTTGGAGACAGCTACTATAAGAAACTGTTTTCCAGCAATATAACACTGAACTAAAGATGCTGTTACATTCACTGCTGCAGTATTCTTAACAGATGGGATTCCCTGTCATGGAAGCCTGATGTCTGCCCCATCTATCAAAACCTACCATTGCTTTAAGGTATGCTGAACATCACCCAAATGCTCTTTGCTTTATGCATAGGGCATAAAGGTGACATTCAGGCATACCATCTACAGAACTTCTTTGCCACCACTTTGTTTTTACTGCTGGTTTGTTTGCCTACATCTGTTTTTCACCAGCTGCATGCATTTTCATGCTATGGGTAACACCTACGACTGTTTGCTGAATCCTAGCAAGTTGCAGATAAGTGCCTCATTGAGGTTTGTGTTTTTACTTGCCTTCTTTGTGCTTAATGTCATCCAGAAAGGTAAATGCCAGAATGGGAGATAGATTCCCCATAAAGACAACCACCATAAGTGTCTTTTTGCCTTAGAGCTTCTCACGACCATGTCTTGCTTTATATGTAATGCGTTTATCCCAAAAAACCTTCACAGTAGGTTTTCTTATCTTTCCTTGTATCTTGAGAACCAGCATCTTAAGCTACTCGCTAAAGATACAATGGAAGGAATCTCCCATCGTGAGGGTCACCCGTTAGATTAGAAGAAGGTGAATAAGGTATGATTGGAATATTCCATTGTCCAGCCTCTACCTGGTATTTCTCCTGAGGTCAGTATGAACCCAGAAGCTTGCCCAACTGTGTTGTTGGATTTCTCTGCTACTACTGGGCTGGAAGTCAGTGAGGATCTGGCTAGCAGCATTTCTGAAGAGGCTTTGCAAGTGTCCATTTTGGATGTTCAGGGGAACTATAGTTGATTTTTTCCAAGTAGCCTAGGAGAGTTCCTCAGATTTTAGTTGGGGAAGAAGTTTCTACTACGCTTCTCGATTGCCATACTGGGACTGAACCTTCTTAGTTTATAGGGGGACGTTCCCTTAAAAAATAAACAAAAAAAAAACATGGTTCTTCTGCTCCTAGGGATCCACAAAGTGAGTGGCAGGCCTTTGCTCAGGGGCTACTTACTAATTTAATGTTATTAAAGCCTCCTCAGGGGCTTTCAGTTCCTGCTCTTCTTTGGTCCTCTATTCTCCTTAAAAAACCTAGAGAACAGAATTTTTCTGAGGAAGAGTCAGATTCTGATGATGAATCTTTGACTTATTCTAATCAAATTCCTTCTCCTTTGGACTATGGGTCAGAGGAATCTAATTAGTCCTGATGTTCCTTTTGAGGAAATTTCCTTTGGGGACACAATTTGTGAGTGAGTGTGACAACTCTTTATTAATATAATTATACAATAAGCTTCCTTTTTTGTTATATTCTGTATTCTACCTGTAATTTGCATTGTACCTGCCTTTTGCACTGTGAAGTATTCGACTTATCTGCCCAGGCTATAGTATATATTCTACCCGCATTTTGTATTTTACCTGCATTTTGCAATGTGAGGTATTCAGACCTCTTTGATAATTCTGTTACCCTGTAACGTTATTGAAAATATAAATGTTTTTGTTATTTTTTTGTTTTGCACGGAGCTTATTTCCCCGGGCCACTACTGAAAATGGGCATGTATCCAGTTAGACTAGCCCAGTCAACAAATGTAAAATAAAAATAAAATAAATAAATCTCTAGGATGGTGTAATTTGTTTTCAGTAGGACTGTGCTCAGGTCTCTGATATCCATAAAAGGTACTATGAGTTGCCACCGTTGGAATCTCCTAGACGGCAGCTGTTCCTCCTGTTTTGGCTGCTTTTCTGGATGCATTTTTCAATGCCTCTCATGTACCTGATTCTCTGCCCCCTGCTCCCAAGACGCCCCATAGGTTTTATAGGGTACTTGAGGACTGTTATTTTTTTGTATAAATGTCCTGCTGCTGTCCCCTCTGTGGTGTCTGTAGCCTCTGGTAAGCCATCTCACTTGCTTCCTTCATCCAAGTTATTACCTTCTTGACAAGGATATCAGAACCATGGAAAGGGTGTGTAAGAAGGTTTACACTTCTGCTACCCTAGGTTTTAGGGTTATTAATTATCAAACCCATATATCTAGGTATGTTTTGGCACTTCTTTTTCAGGCCTGTCAGCTTCTTTCTGATTTGCTAGGGACTTCCTCTCAAGTTGGTCATCATTCTCACAAATGTAGTTATGATGTGGCAGATGCCTCTTCTATGGCTGCTGTTTTTTGTTCAGTGATGAGGAGGTATTCTTGGCTTAGGCTTCAACTTCTATCTGATCATATTAAGGCTAAGTTGATGGATGCTCCTCTGGATCATAAACTTTTGTTTGGGGAAGCTGCTGTTGGTTTGTTTAAGTCACTTCATGCTAAGGATAAGGCTTTACAGGCTTAAACATGTGTTTGTTTCTCCTGTGCCTAAATTCAGAGAAACTACCCCACTAAGCCAGCCTTTGTTTGTAGGCAATCCCAACCTTCTACTAAAGGTAAAAAGAGTGGCAAATGGGCTCCTCCTGCTAAGCCTACTCAGTTTTCAGGGATTCCGGAGCCTTCCTTTCCTGACAAACCAGGTTCTGTATGACTATCCATCCATTCCCAGCCACATTCCTCTTTCTCTTCCCTTTTCTCTTCCTATTTGGCTTCAGATCACTCAGGATTCTGGGGTTCTGTATATAATTCATCGGGGTAATCCATGGTCTGGAAATCCTACCCTCCTTTTCTGGTCATTTCTCAGCCTCCTCAGGAACAACTTCCTTTTTTCCCAGAGGTTCTTCAATATGTTTTGACTCAGGGTACTATTCAAGAGATACCTATGTCCCACAGGGTGAGAGGGTTCTACTCCAGACTGGTTCTAGTTCCCAGAAAAGAGGGCACTTGACCTTTTCTAGACCTCTCTCGTCTAAACACTTTTCTGAAGGTGCCTTCCTTTTGGATGTTGTCCCTTCAGATTCTGTTTCCTCTCCTGCTCCCTCAGACCTTTATGGTGTCTCTGGATCTCATGTATGCTTATCTCCATATTCTGATCCATCCTCTTTTCAGGAAGTCTTTGCATTTCTCTATTGCTTCCTTGCATTTTCAATTCTCTGCTTTGCCCTTTGGCCTTTCTACTGCCGCAAGAGTGTTCACCGAATGCCTTGCTCCTGTGAGTGCTTTTGCAGGCTTCAAGGGATCCAAGTATTTCCTTACTTAGATGATCTGCTGATTCAGGTGTCCTTTTCAGGGATACTTTTGCATAATCTTCATTTTGCTGTTTCCCTTCTTCAGAGCCTGGGGGTCACAATAAATTTCAAAAAAGTCTTCTTTGACTCCTTCTCAGGATCATGTTTTTCTGGGTTGCAGGATTTAGACAGTGCCAATGCTTGCATCCCTGCCCCTCCAAAGGCCTTCACTCTCATTTCATTCTTTCACACTCTTCTTCCTCTGGCTTCCATTACCACTAGCGAGTTTCTGAGAGCTCTGGGTTTCATGGCATCTACCATTCTGATGCCCCCTCTGGCCAAACTTCATATGAGAAAGTTTCATTATTTTTTGAAGTCAGTATGGCTTCCACATGCACATCCTCTAGACTGTGTAGTTCCTCTTATTCCACTGGTAGATTCATCAATTGTCTCTGAATCCAAGAATCCCTTTCCATCCCCCTCTTCCCTCTCAAGAATTGTTCACAGAGACCTTAGACAGGGGCTGGGGGGTGACATATGGCTTCCTAAAGGTACAGGGGATGTGGTCACCTCATCAGAAGAAGGAACACAACAACGTCAACAAGATGAGAGCTCTTCTGCTGGCTCTTCAGACATTTCATCCTCTTTCTCTCCAGGGCCTCTCAAGGTGTCCACAGGCAATATCACAGTAATGTGGTACATCAGCAAACAGGGTGGAATGAGATTTTATTTACCAGTTGGGACTTCTGGTATGGGATCTTGTTGTCAAGTATCAACTGACTCTTTGGGTGGCTTATATCCCTTCCGTTCGGAACATTGTGGCAGACACTCTCAGCAGGTCCTTAACTCAGTTCCATGAATGGATGCTTCACAGGGATGTGTTTCTGGACATTGTCCAGCAGTGGGTACTCCTCAAGTGGATCTTTTTGCCTCCTGTCTGAACAGACAACTTCATCTGTTTTGTGCCAGAGTCCCAGGTCCTCTGGTGGGGAAGGTGGACGCCCTCTCATTTTCTTTGAAGGGGATATTTCTTTATGCATTCCCTTTGCTTCGTCTTATTACAAAAGTCCTGTTCAGGATTTGAAAGGATGCCCCCCAAATCATGTTGCGACTCTCTTTTGCCCGCAACAGCATAGGTTCCCTCTGCATCTGCATCTAGCCAGGGGCAATCATCACAATTTACCTCACAGAGTGGATCTACTCACACAAGACAAGGGATCTCTCATCCATCCCCACCCCACCTGTCCATGCTTCAACTGACACTGTGGGTGATAGGACTCTGATTCCTCATAGACACCTTTTTTTCTGAGGATGTGCTGCAAGTCCTGCAGGAGGCCAGGAAATTTACTACTAGAAAATCCTAATTGTCCAAATGGAAAAGGTTTTCTATTTGGAATCTCTCTCGTAACCTGTACCCACTTACTGTGAATGTTCCTTTAGTTCTCTCTTATTTGTCTGAGTTGCTCAATGCTGGTTTGGCCTATTCTTCTACTAAGGCCCACTTATCAGTTATTTCTGCTTCCTCCTTTAGCCTCTAGATTTGAGGCTAAACAATTTCTTAAAGGCGTCCTTCATATTAGACCTCCCAGGAAGACCGTCCCTCCTCCCTGGGATTTTAATTTTGTTTTGGAGAAGTTGACTCAGGCTCCTTTTGAGCCTGCTGCTTCAGCTTCCTTGCAACACTGATCTTGGAAGACTGTTTTCTTGTTAGCTCTTACGTCTGCCAGATGGGTGTCTGAGTTGCAAGCTCTTATGGCTTGTTCCTCTCTTTTGATCTTTCATGAAGACAGGGTATCCATGTGTACTAATCCTTCTTTTATGCCTATGGTGGTTAATGAGCTATCACTTAATCAGTCTATTAATCTGCGTACTCTTTTGCCCATGTCCACAATCTGACAGTTAGAGGGTACTGCATACGTTGGATGTGCATAGGCAACTCATTGTTTATTTCAAAAAAAACTAAGGCTATTAGAAAATCTGATCAGTTGTTTTGTTTCTTTTCATCCTAGATCTTTGGGACAAGCTGTATCCAAGCAAACTATTTCTTCTTGGATTTCTAAGGCTATTTCCTTTTGTTACACTTTTCATGGCAAGCGTCTTCCTTCTTCAGTTAAGGCTCATTCTACTAGAGCTATGACTTCTTCTGGTGCTTTTTTCAAGGGCTTAGATACTAATTCTATTCTTGAAGCAGCTATTTGGACTACAAGTTGGATGGTATCTCTAGAGCTAGGGCTGGTTTTGCTACTGCTGTTCTTCATGGCTTTTTAGGGGGGTCTTCTCCTCCTTCTTTCTTCTTAGTTTTCTCTTGAGCTTTGGCACTCTCCCATCTGTTAAGAATACTGCAGCAGTGAATGCAAGAACATAATACAGATGTGTAAAATCTTACCATAACGGTAGTTGTCCTTACCTTCACTGCTGCAGTATACGCTCCCTCCCTCCTTCCATTCCCCCTAGTCCTTTGCCTTCCTGGGTGTATAGATTACCTCTTGGGTTCCTTGGACTGGTGTTCCTACTGGGGCAATCATTTCTGTAGATGATATGCCTGAACCTCACCTTTATGCCCTATGCTACTCAAGGAGCATTTGGGTGACATTCAGCATACCTTAAAGCAACAGTAGACTTTGGTAGACTTGCTGGACGTCAGGCTTCCACAGTAGGGAATCCCATTGGTTAAAAATATTGCAGCAGTGAAGACAAGGACATCTACTGTTATGGCGATATTTTACACAAGTGTACTGTTCTGGTTGTGTATTATACTTAAAACTACAAAACCATAGTTTGCATGAGAGAACCTCTCTAGTCTGTACCTGGATTGTAATCTCGGCTGTATGAAGTAAAAAAAAAATCAGATGATAATTAAGCAAGTTAGAATAGAATGAAATAATAACAATGACGGGCGTTGTGTTCTGTCAGAATTTGATGCTCATATATAACTACTTCCAAATATCAGCGCAGTTGAATAAGAAGCTGCTGATGTCGGGATGAAATCATCATTAATTTTGAGGGGGTTTAAGGTACCACACAGTGAAAACACTAGCCTGGCTGTGGTTTTCTTGCATTTTTACAGAACGGACTGTCAGTTAAACTTTTTGCCCTTTGCTTCAGATGTCAGTTGGGAATATGGTTGTTCATAGTTAGTGGGATTTGGCTTTACTGGGCTGAACGTGTCTATAAATGCATAAAATGTAAGACGTCATGGGCATTCAAAAGTTATGTAGTTGAAGCACTATATGTCCTTAAGGGGTCATTTGTGTATATCCAATGGGCCTATACAGTGAAAATTCTAGCTTGGCTGTGTTTTTCTGACTGATTTTGAGAAGGAAGTACAGGGCATTACATGTGCTTTGGGAGCATCCTCATGTGACAAAACAGGGGAAAAAATTTGGAATGCAGAGAAAATTCTCATCAAGGAAGTCTCATATCTAGATGATGGCATTACTTTGCAAATCATTAGAGTGTTGTATTTTATCCACAAATGTAACAACTAGGGCACGCAGCCAAAACATTCATAGCAATATGTATACATCCAGTCATGCCCAGCTGGTGCAAAGCAGATGTTACCTGTATCCCAGGCAATCTGTCTACATCCAGTCATGCCCAGCTGGTGCAAAACAGCTGTTACCTGTATCCCAGGCAATCTGTCTACATCCAGTCATGCCCAGCTGGTGCAAAGCAGATGTTACCTGTATCCCAGGCAATCTGTCTACATCCAGTCATGCCCAGCTGGTGCAAAGCAGCTGTTACCTGTATCCCAGGCAATCTGTCTACATCCAGTCATGCCCAGCTGGTGCAAAGCAGCTGTTACCTGTATCCCAGGCAATCTGTCTACATCCAGTCATGCCCAGCTGGTGCAAAGCAGCTGTTACCTGTATCCCAGGCAATCTGTCTACATCCAGTCATGCCCAGCTGGTGCAAAGCAGCTGTTACCTGGATCCCAGGCAATCTGTCTACATCCAGTCATGCCCAGCTGGTGCAAAGCAGCTGTTACCTGTATCCCAGGCAATCTGTCTACATCCAGTCATGCCCAGCTGGTGCAAAGCAGCTGTTACCTGTATCCCAGGCAATCTGTCTACATCCAGTCATGCCCAGCTGGTGTAAAGCAGCTGTTACCTGAATCCCAGGCAATATGTATACATCCAGTCATGCCCAGATGGTGAAAAGAAGCTGTTACCTGTATCCCAGGCAATCTGTCTACATCCAGTCATGCCCAGCTGGTGCAAAGCAGCTGTTACCTGTATCCCAGGCAATCTGTCTACATCCAGGCATGCCCAGCTGGTGCAAAGCAGCTGTTACCTGTATCCTAGACAATCTGTCTACATCCAGTCATGCCCAGCTGGTGCAAAGCAGCTGTTACCTGTATCCCAGGCAATCTGTCTACATCCAGTCATGCCCAGCTGGTGCAAAGCAGCTGTTACCTGTATCCCAGGCAATCTGTCTACATCCAGTCATGCCCAGCTGGTGCAAAGCAGCTGTTGCCTGTATCCCAGGCAATCTGTCTACATCCAGTCATGCCCAGCTGGTGCAAAGCAGATGTTACCTGTATCCCAGGCAATCTGTCTACATCCAGTCATGCCCAGCTGGTGCAAAGCAGCTGTTACCTGTATCCCAGGCAATCTGTCTACATCCAGTCATGCCCAGCTGGTGCAAAGCAGCTGTTATCTGTATCCCAGGCAATCTGTCTACATCCAGTCATGCCCAGCTGGTGCAAAGCAGCTGTTACCTGTATCCCAGGCAATATGTCTACATCCAGTCATGCCCAGCTGGTGCAAAGCAGCTGTTACCTGGATCCCAGGCAATCTGTCTACATCCAGTCATGCCCAGCTGGTGCAAAGCAGCTGTTACCTGTATCCCAGGCAATCTGTCTACATCCAGTCATGCCCAGCTGGTGCAAAGCAGCTGTTACCTGTATCCCAGGCAATATGTCTACATCCAGTCATGCCCAGCTGGTGCAAAGCAGCTGTTACCTGTATCCCAGGCAATCTGTCTACATCCAGTCATGCCCAGCTGGTGCAAAGCAGCTGTTACCTGTATCCCAGGCAATATGTATACATCCAGTCATGCCCAGCTGGTGGAAAGCAGCTGTTACCTGTATCCCAGGCAATATGCCTACATCCAGTCATGCCCAGCTGGTGCAAAGCAGCTGTTACCTGTATCCCAGGCAATATGTCTACATCCAGTCATGTCCAGCTGGTGTAAAGCAGCTGTTACCTGTATCCCAGGCAATATGTCTACATCCAGTCATGCCCAGCTGGTGCAAAGCAGCTGTTACCTGTATCCCAGGCAATATGTCTACATCCAGTCATGCCCAGCTGGTGCAAAGCAGCTGTTACCTGTATCCCAGGCAATATGTCTACATCCAGTTATGCCCAGCTGGTGCAAAGCAGCTGTTACCTGTATCCCAGGCAATATGTATACATGCAGTCATGCCCAGCTGGTGCAAAGCAGCTGTTACCTGTATCCCAGGCAATATGTCTACATCCAGTCATGTCCAGCTGGTGTAAAGCAGCTGTTACCTGTATCCCAGGCAATATGTCTACATCCAGTCATGCCCAGCTGGTGCAAAGCAGCTGTTACCTGTATCCCAGGCAATCTGTCTACATCCAGTCATGCCCAGCTGGTGCAAAGCAGCTGTTACCTGTATCCCAGGCAATATGTCTACATCCAGTCATGTCCAGCTGGTGTAAAGCAGCTGTTACCTGTATCCCAGGCAATATGTCTACATCCAGTCATGCCCAGCTGGTGCAAAGCAGCTGTTACCTGTATCCCAGGCAATATGTATACATCCAGTCATGCCCAGCTGGTGCAAAGCAGCTGTTACCTGTATCCCAGGTTACTGCACAGAGACAATTTGAAATAAAAGATTGCACAAAAAGATTCTGCAAGCTACTTTCTGCAAAGATAGCACTGATCTGTTTGCATTTATGTACTCAATTAATGACTTGCCTAAGTCAGTTATTTAGCTCAACTCTTTGCTTTTGAAACTCAAATATCTGAATGCAGTTTTTGTCAAAATACTATTCGCTCTTTTAGTTTCAAGATTAAAAGTTAAACTGTTCAAATTAATGCACAGTTTCTCAGTCCAGTGATTCCACTCTGCAATACTACTGTATTTGTTCCTTTTCTGTAAAGACAGTATCCACTGCATGCACGTCCATGACATTCATGACATTTTAATATCTGTCAGAGCCAGTAACTGGTATCTTAACTTCTGGCTGCATCATTTTTTTGTAAATGTTTCTGTGACTATCCTCTTTTTCAATTAGTTTTACAAATTTAAATAGTTCAGTAAATTTCATTGTCTGCAGAACTTCTGCATTACTGGTCACACTTGTCGCTATATTTGTAATACTATGGAATATGGTTCTCTGTTATTTTTAACTGTGCAATCATTTCTTCCTTTGTGTGATGCCTTCTTACTGCCAAGCTTTTGCTGTACTATTTCTCATCATTACAAGGGATAAGCGTTGTTCCCTCACAGCAAGAGGTTCTCCCGTTCGATTCTCGACTGGAGTGCAGGGAGTGCCTTCTGTGTGGAGTCTGCATGTCCTCCCCGCGGGTTGAGTGGAATTCTCAAAGACATGCGTGAATGGGCGTGCCTTCTTTGAAGGTTGAACAACGAGCTGGCACCTCGGCGTTCGTGAAAATCTACTGCCAATCATTAGTGGAACGGAGTTCAGCTGTGGCGACCCCTAACCAGGAAAAGCCGAAAGACAACAACAACAAGGGGTTGTGTCTAAAATATCAATTATCAGACTGGATGAGCTGTCACTGGTAAAAAGAAAAGACATTGGCAAAGGACAAACTTGGACTAGTCAACATATTAAGGTGAGGAGTTATTCCACGCAACTGAATGAACACAAACACACACACACCTATACTCACACACTAGTATCTATACATTCATACACACGTACCACAAGCCTCTTCTCTTTTCAATTACACTGGATCACGATTTCAACCACTCACTCATACCAACTAACAAGCTACATACATATTACACACTATACCACTCTCTCCATATCGCCTTTATGAGGCACATTTATCTGCAAACACCAAAAGTATAACCACGTTCTTACATGCAATCATATCACTATGGGTGACTTTGAGCCTTTCTTATACAGTAACAACCATTATTATTACACAACAGAGAAACAGGCCTACCACAGTGATGTCCTGTGTACACAAATAATGAATATATGCACTTGTCAATGAATATATATATATGGTTCCCATTCAGAAGCCTGAAACATCATAAGCCTGAAAATCAAAAAACTCAAAATCCTGAAAACACAAATAATGCTAATATGTCACTATAAAGACACTAATATCTACCACCTGACCCTAACCTAAAACCCTAGCCTCCGCCACTATATCTCGCACACTCACTACCGGCCGCAACCCTAAACTCACTTAAACCACCCTAACCCTAATATTTGTCACTATTGCATATAAGCCACAATGACATCAGTATGTCTATTTTGTGTTTTCAGGATTTTGAGTTTGGGATTTTTGGTCTTTCATTTTTTTTTTTTTTCAGAGTTTTGAGTTTTCATGATGAATTTTCAGGCTTTTTGTTTTTTCAGGATTTTGATTTCAGGCTTATGATGTTTCAGGCTTCTGAATAACCATATATATATATATATATATATATCTATATATCTATATATATATATATATATATATATATATATATATATATATATATATATATATATATATATATATATATGTTTATCATCATTTATTCGAAACAACTCCATTCGAGTGTTCAGATGTCCAAATCGCATATTCGGTAATCAGAACACCGAACATAAAAAATGTTAAAAGGCAGCATTTCAGTAAAGTTGAAATCTCAAAAATTGTCGACTTTACTGAAATGCTCACTTCTGGTCAACAGTAACAAACACTTTTCCAGGGGGTCAAGCCCCCCTGCACCCCCCATGCAGTGGACTGCATCTCATACACCCTTCCCCTACTTATTTATACAAACTCCGAAATCGCACTACAGTGAGGGAAAGGGTACATTTCCCGATCCCCACTATAGTGTGATCTGCATCACAATGTCAAAATTCACAACAGCGAATGCTTTACTGCATTCGCTGTTGTAAGGTTCTACATTGTGGCATTCATTTTTTATTTTTGCTAAACATCATTTTCGCACAAATGTCAATCACACAAAGTGCGATCAACAGCCTATATATATATTTCTGTGTGTGTGTGTGTGTATATATATATATATATATATATATATATATAGAGAGAGAGAGAGAGAGAGAAATAGGTATAGATATATAGTTATGACAATATGAATTTAACAAGTGGGACTGATGGGAGAGACAGGAACTAGAGCGGAGTTCTTCACTGTGTAGATTTTCACAGAATGTCCAGATTTTTGCCATGTATTTTTGGTATGTTCCTTATAAATGTTTTGTTTTTCTGGCACATTACTGGCAAATTATTCAGGACTTAAGTCAGAAAATAATGATAGATATTTGAGTTTCAGATTTCATTCCCTTCAGAAAATCCATGTTAATTTAAAACCTGTTATTCTACCAACTTTCTAAGTTTGTAACAGCAATATTTAAAATTGTCCCAATTTCTGGGCCTTTGTCCACAGATTATTTATGACTTTGTGGATATTTCTTGCTCTAAGAGGTTGAAAGGTATGTATCAAACTACTATTTAAATTCTGTGTTTCTAAAGTTGGCCAACAATCTACTCACGTTGTACTGATGAGCAAAGAAAAAAATATAAAACATGGCATTTTACAGCTGATAAGGTTTGGCTTTATCAGCCTGAATACAACAATAAAAACTTGAAAAGCTGTAAATAAAAAGTCATGGGCATTTAGAAACTGTGTAGCTGAAATACTGATATGTCCTTAAGGGGTCATATGCATACATTCCCTATGCCTCCACTACAGGAGGTTTTAAAGTATTGCACAGGGAAGGTGAGCTGTTACTTAAAATAAGGGACAGGGAAATGACAACAATCATCCAAGGTTTATAGTTCTGGATGCTTTAAAACGGTTTAAAAATCATGAATCATAACAATAAATAGAAGCATTTTTAATCATATTAGAAGATAAACATTGTATGGCATTACTATCAGGCAGACGTAACCGATTTTAAAGTAATACAGAATTCAATATTACATTACATAGAATTATGAATATGCTGTGAGAGGTAGGACGTAGTATTTGACAATTTATCTGGTGGGGCTCATCCATAAGACAAAAAGTAGACCAAGCTGGCACATCAGACATTCCTTGTTTGAAAAAAATGCACTGTATTGTATCTCTCTGCAGTAGATTGCAAGGCAAATTCATAATTCCTTGCTTTCAATGAAGTCAGACACATCAAATATGATGTGTATATGAAGCAAATTAATGTTTATTAATTAAAAAATCAAAGTATGGAAATGCAGAAAAGTATTGGCACTACATACAAAAACCTGACATAGTAAACATAATATCATTTTAATTTGAGGATCAGGTTTCAGGGATCATTCTGTTTTGGGTGGAATGTGAGTGTTGGCATCAATGTATTGGATAGTGTGTGTGTGTGTGTGTGTGTGTGTGTGTGTGTGTGTGTGTGTGTGTGTGTGTGTGTGTGTGTGTGTGTCTGTGTGTGAGTTTCAAAAAGAACCACAGGTTATGGCACTTTATCAAAAACTGGACATTAGCTAGCCAGTGGTGAAGATGAATTCTTTTAGATCCTACTAGACAATAGGGTGAAAACGTAGACTACATAAGGTCATCCTGCAGTTTGATTGTTATCCTGAAATTTATATTTCTGTTTGATATGAAGTCTGTTAGCTCTTATTTGCTACAATATCAAAACATGACTAAAGCAGAACTGAAATAATTCAAATGATTAAAATGAGAAAGAGGTCTTCTCTCTGACTGTATCTATTGTATCAGCCTGCAAAGATGAAAATCTTTCCTTTCTCTGTGGAAAAATTACAGACACACAGAAAAGCATTAAAGAGATTTTTTTATTTTAAAGCACTTTAGAAAACTTGATTTTGTTTGGCAGGTAGCCAATAAATGGAGTACTTTGATAAGCAATAAGTTTAGATGAAATGCAATGATTCATCCTATCTTGCTGAAATTGTGTGCCCGGTTTCTACTTCACATTTCAGCAGCAGTCATATTTCATTCAATGGCTGAATCAGTGTGAGCTATTCCATTCCACAGTTCAATGCATGTACTTGTCAGTATGGGTAACTGCAAGAGAATATGTCAACAAATCCAACTAGAAAAAAAAAATTCTTAATTTAAATAAGCTTTAATTATTTTAACCATGACACACTTTAAACCTTTTTTGTCATCTTACTTTTATGGCCTGAGATAAAAAAATTGCATCAACAAAACTCGTTCAGTTTTATATACATATGTTTAATGTTTTTTTTTTTTTACATGTTATTATCTTGTAAATCAACATATGCTGCTTTGGAAGAGACTGGCTGGGGTTATGTCGAGACTTACTACTACAGTGACCCAGGGGTTTAAATACATATTAGTAGAACACATAATATTTTGGCTTACAGCACTGGTCTGGCTTATAGGCCAGTATCCATAAATATGTGATTCAGGGTGGTAGATGGCTTGTGCCACAAAGAGAGAGAGAGAGAGAAAACACTCTGTGGTACAAATATTCTATGGTATAAATACTCCGTGGTACAAATAATCTGTGTTACAAATACTCTGTAATACTAAACATATGTGAGTAGTCATAGCCAGCCTTAGGCATAGGCCAACTATGCAGCCACCTAGGGTGCCGCTCTAGCAGGGGTGCTTTTCCAGTATTTATTTGGTGTAGGTGGATCAGGATGGGTGCACCAGGTGGTGTGTGTGGGGAGAGGGTGCCGTGGAGCCCTTTTGCCTAGGGCACTAGTTAACCTAAGGCCAGTCCTGTGAGTAGCTAACAGAGATGTGTTGCATGAGTAGGCAGAAAACTGTACTTTAATGAGGTAAAGGTTGTAGAAGGGAAGTGTTATAAGTGAATCAGAGTGACAATGTACAAAGAAGGGCATGGCAGTGGTCTTGTGTCTCATTGTACAAAACTCAAAAAATGTGTTCAAGAACTACAGCAGGTGTCATGAGCAGCTGCTGCCAGTGACAGACTGCCACCATGCACTTTGAAGGAAAAATACATAGCAGATATGAAAGACCAGTCAATGAGTGTCCAGCAAACTAGACACTGTATTGACAATATGAAAGGGGTGGAAACAAGAGTACAAGAAAGTAAGAAAAAGGGTGAAGCAAAGACAGAAGCACATCGCAGGAACACAAGAAAATAAAATATTTTTGGTGGAAGGTGTGGCATATGTTTTTTTTTCTGTGTGGAAAGGTTCCATTTGATGCATATGGAGAGAGGAGAGAAAAATGGGGAAGAAATAGCATAAACATGGTGGAAAATATAGCATAGCAGACAGATGGAGAACATGAACATTCATGGAACAAGACAGACAAACAGGGCACAGGTGCATACACTAAAACACGAGACATGGGACACGTAAATAGACAGAGGGTAGACAAATGACAGTGGGCAGAATGGGGTATTGGAACTGTACCAACTGCTGACCAGCCCAGTGAGACATTAATCATACGCAGTAGATGGAAGTACTGGATGTGAATGGCCTGTAGCATGGGACATATCTCCCTTGGGTTACCTGATAGCACTGCCCAGGTAGTCCATCAATTCCAATAGCCACCACTTTAGGAGTTAATGCATGGTACGACAGAGTGCTAGTGACCAGTCAATAGGCACAACTACTACACACTCCATCTTTTGTCAAGTCAGGGAATGTGACTAGGTTGGGCTACCTTTCCAGGAAGGGCTGCAGACCTCCTGGAGAAACACTCAATCACCCCCCCTCCACACACACACACACACACACACACACACACACACACACACACACACACACCTATTTCAGTTACAGCCTCAGTTAGTGGGCACTTGCTGTTGTACTTATGATAAAGACAGATTATTATGACCTGCAGAAGGAACATACAGAGGGAAGTGTGCCATTAGTGAGGAGACCTCACAGGTTATATACCATACAAAGTAAAGGTTGGAACTAGGACCCCACAAACCTCTCCTTAATAACATATTCTTTGATACCTCCTGCAACAACTGACAGCATTTTCATCTCACTTGGCCCATGCTGAAAAATAACATGTATACACAAGCCATCACATATCACATATTTGTACAAGAACCAGAACCCTACGGTGGTGACCACAGCCACAGGCATATACTACACTGGTATGTGTATATGCAGTAAAGCAGGAGGACAGGGTGCCCACAGCTATAGCAACAATCTACTCTACCATGTGTGGGTACAGTGGAGCACAAATAGCTATACTGCTACAGGTAGGTGAAATGACATAGAAGTAGGTAACTGTGGCCAAAAGTCAACTGAGCTTTGCCATATGCTGTACCCCAAAAACAACGCAGTGCCATGACAGTGCTATCAACAGTATACACAAGTCTCCCATGTCAACCATTTTGGTGTATCCTGATTTGTCTAATGAAACAAATACATTTAGAAACAGAATTTTGAAAAAAAAACAGAGAAACAGGTAGGAAACCTGTAGTTTGACATGTAGAAGAAACAGGAGTACTTCCCATAGTATTCAGGGCATAGCTGCCTCACCACTGCTTCTTTCACTTGAACATGTTCAGAGATGGGGCTGTGTAGGTCATTGTACTGTTGTCTAGACTGTTTGCCAATAGGGTGAATGGTAGTTGCCCTAATCAGCTTGTCCTTCAGTTTATACCAGGCATCCTTCTTATGAAAAAGACCTGTAAAATGTCAGGCAAACTCTCCTAATATGGGCTGTTTTACATGAGGTTGGGATTATCATAATAGTTAAGGTGTTTACATTATGGCAACAAGGTGCAGGGTTTGATTACTACCTTTGGGAAGCATAGCTAGACTTAAAAAGGCCACCCCCAGGTCATTAGCCTATTAATTACCTAGGAAGTAGCATTCCTGCAGTCTCTGTAGAACACTAGCATTTTCATCCATTGCCACTAATCTAGATTAATACAAAATGGCATCCTGAGCATCATACCTCACACTGGACTTTAAATAATTGTGTATGCAGTTTAGAATCACATTGTAAGACAGCATGCATGACTTGCCTGCATGCATGAGTGTGCAAAAGTGGCATGTCAGTGATTATATCACTGAGGCAGTTTATAAACAATGGTGGAATCTTGCCTAATTAAGATGTATATGGTGTCACTTAATACAAGCTATTATGTCTTGTTTGTGCTCCACCATGCTTCATGACAAAACATGCAACAAGGGAGTAGCTGCAGCAGACCAACCAGAATTGCTTGAAGCACTGTCTTTTGGCACAGAGGTAATGATTCCACAAGACAGTGCCCAGAAGAGGTACACAGTGGTGTATATTACCACAGCTGGGGTGTTACAGCACTGTCATATCCATAACAATACTAGCTCATGAATACTTAGTAACAGTAATGTTGGTATGGGAATACACATGTCCAATGCAATGCTTGCTTGCAGCATACTTCCTCAGCTATAGACAGATAGGCTATGCATCTGTAGAGCTACAACTGTATGAGAGATAACAGCCGGACTGCCATCCTTCTTCTCGAGACAAGGCAATTACAGTACTACTAGATACATGACTGCATTAGTGACCTGAACTGTGCTGGCCTGTTGCAGCCAAATATGAGTAACCTAAGAACAGCACCATATCTACACATGTTGCCCTTGACATGTTATCCTTGCCTTCTATGCCACTCATGTGTACTTATGAAATACTACAAATGTTTTCAGGAAACACCCCATCCTCTTCAGCTCCCAGTGGACTGCTGTGTGCTACATACCCCAGCTGCATCACTGCATACTTCTGCTCCTAACATTACACACATTGCTAACTGTGATTTGTTTTCTTTACACTGTGTTTTACTTGTATTCTGCTTTGAATTGCATATTAAAACTTGGTAATAGACCACAACCGTGTCTCTTGTGAGTCACACATCAGAACAGGTCAATTAAGGAGTCACACAGAAGTCAGAACAGGTCAGTTAAGGTTTATCATTTGTGAACTGAGGTGGTGTAGCTGGGAACTAAACCTTCTATTTAAGAGATAAAATAAAACATTTCATAGCTTTACAGGAAAAGCTCACCCAGACTCTGCCACAGCTTGCTGTGAGGGAAAGGTTAGTTTGCTTTTGATTTCTTCTACCTTGTATTACTTTACTGCTTTCTTCTACTTTGTATACTTTGATTTGCTTTTTTTACACTGTGTTTTACTTGTATTCTGCTTTCAGATGCATATTAAAACTTGGTAAGAGACCACAGCTGTGTCCTCTTGGGAGTCACACAGAATTTTTTCCCACTGCCCCACCCTGTTACTGTTGTGTTCTCAAACACAACTGTTTTTCTAGTTGCCTGCCCCTTATGATAATTTGACCACATATCTGCTTCCCTCTCACCTTTCACTGGCTGTTGTGAGTAAGCACAACATGATCATTTTGTGAAATCACACTCCTTCAACTATTTCAATTTATTGGCCATCCCACTGGATTCCATAGGGCGAGAAAACAAAAGTGCCCACCCCCTTTCAATCTATCTTGCTCTTTTAAAATTAATGACTCTCCACTTAGACAGCTGAAACTTTAGTTATACCCTTTTTCATATCTAACTGCTTAGTGCAGACTGCAGTGTTTATAATATTAATACATTTTTTCATCTTACCTTTAAACATCTGTTGCAAGACCACCAATTATTGGAGAGCTCACATTCTGCCTCTTGGTAGTCATCTTGGTATTAGTGCTTCTGTTTTATCCTGGTGAGAGATGGAACACATGGACATTATTTCTTGGAGACTCTTCATCACCATAAAGCCTAATAACTGCTTCATAGGTGCCAGCTTGGAATTTGTTCTTATATTCTGCTCCTGGTGACCGAAGGAGCAGAGTGCATTGATTTCTGACTGGTTCTGGTTGGACAGTGAGTGTCTGTGTTTAACATTCCTGATTGGTCTGGTTGCTATCCAAAGCATCTTCCAGGAAAAGGCTATAGACCCTTGCAACATTTGGCACAATACTGTGGATCACCAAACATGCTGTGGCCTGCTTCTCATCTTGGGATTGGTGCTAACATTTTGCTTCTGGTGAGAGTTCTTAAGAAGCAAAGGAGTATTGCATCCCAACAGAGTGAAGCTATGTTGAGACCAGCATTAATAGTAGCCAGGCAGTAGCCATTCATGCGACTCCCCTCTTTTCATCATTCTTGACAAGCTAATTCTTTGTTTTCAGTAAGTGCTGCTTGATTTGTTTCTAACTTTAGAATATCTACCTAAATACTTCATCCTTAAATTATCAGGGTCTACATATTACTTTCCCCTCATGTGTTTGGATGTGCCCTGTACAGACTCAGACACCTTGAGTGACATTTTTCCTGTAAAAATACAACTGAAAATTTTCCAATACCTAGTTGCAGACAGGCCAACTAGTTTGCAATGACAAGCACTGTGGCCAGAGTTGCAAACCAAATACTCCTGACATTGCTTTATATTCTCACTCCAGCCATCTAATCAATGAAAAAGGGTCTGTTGCCATAGATATGAACTTTTCCACTATCTCTGTTACCAGCTTGGTGGATATGAGCATCCTGAGGCAAGGTAGAAATTGCCTCGTGTTTACTGACTACCAGTTAATTCTCAAACAGTCTAATATGATATGTGAGATATGTATTTACACAATGTCACTGGAGGCAAAGCTCTCACATAAAAGTACTTCTAATGTCAATAAATTTGTCAGTAGTACACAGGCTGCACCCATCACACACAATTCAAAGCAGACATATAGACCCACATATGCTGAGCCACTTAAATGTAACCTGCCTAAACCATGACAACCTCCTAGATGAAGTACACATATCAAATATCCTCAGCAGCCCCAAATGCACTCTTTTGAAACAGCACATACATCAATACAAGGAGACACATTTCATGGAGCCTCTACCTCTAAGCCCATAAGGCAAGACACCACACAGTCCAACATTCTAGTCATTGGAGACTCCATCATGAGACACACTGATGTCCCTCTCACCAGGCTGAGTAAGGAGAAAGTCACAGTCAGTTGCTTATCAGGGGCTAGGATCTGCCACATTACGCATGCACTCAGGTCATTAGACCACAAGTACCAGTATGACTCAGTCATAGTCCACGTGGGAGTAAATGACCTGAGACATACCTCACTAGACTATATGAAAAGAGACATCATAGACCTCTCGGATTATGTCTCAGGCTGGTATGTGCCTAACACAGAGCAGCATTTTACCTTCTCCAAGGATGGTTCCACAATACAAACAAAAGATGATTGTCTTTAATAATTGGCTTAGTTTATGGTGCCATTCTAAGTGGGTCAATATTTGTTAGCTTGTAAGGAGATGGTCAACAGACCACGCTGCTTTGCCAGGAATGATCTGCACCTCTCCCCTCTAGGATTTCAAATATTAGCTAAAACATTATCTTCCCCCATAGTGCCTTTTTTTAGGCAATGTCAAACTGAAAGTACTTCTGACATAGAAAATCAAAATCAAGAAAATCTAAAAGTATTACTGCTCAGTGCTAAGAGTCTAAACAAAAACTTCACTCCCTAGAAGCTCTCTTCACCCTAGAGAATGCTAATGTCTCTGCAGTCACTGAGACATGGTTTAAATCTGCAGAGAGCACACCAACAGTGTAAGGTTATTTATTTATTTTACATTTATTTTATTTTACATTTGTTAACCGGGGGTGTCTGACTGAGCCGTAAAGGCCCTTTTTCAGCAGAGGCCCGAGGAGAAAAGTTCCGCAAAGAAAAATTACAGACACATTTAGTTATTTAGACATGATCAGTATACACACAAATTACAAGAGACATGTTTTTACAGTGGTATGTGGCACATAAACAGTTACAGTGGAGAGAACAAACAAAAAAATATTGATTTTAAAAATAAAGGTAATTAATAGATTTGTGGTGTACAGCTGAAATTTGGAACATAGGTAGAATACATACATAGTACACAGGTACAGTACATACATTGTAGATTAGCCAGTGTTTGTGAGTAAGGTTGAAAACTATTATCAAGTGCTCTAGATTTTGTATGTATGTGTTATCTGCTTTCACTAGCCTGGGGAGCAATCATGGCACTGCCAACTTTGCTTGAGATATTGCCTGATGAGGTCTTTAAAGGAGGCTTTGGATGATATGTTTTGAATGCTAGTAGGGACAGAGTTCCATTTTTTAGCCACTGAACTACTATATAGTGCATCTCCAAAGCTATTGTAGCTGTTGGTGACTTCTAGTAGTTGTTTACTTGATGATCTAAGAGGTCTTTTGGCTGAATTATGTTGTACTAGGTTTTTGAGGACAAGACACTTATTGGGGAGGTAATAGATAGAATGACAGAGGCAGAGCTGATTGTAGGTTAGGAGGTTGGGCAGTTCAAGCCAGTGGAGCTGTCTCAAAGCAGTACAGTGATGAGTTCTATATGAGCAATTTGCAGCAAAGCGGGCAATTCTGTTATAGCAGGCTTCCATTTTGCTTAGTTCAGTTTTGTTGAAATTAGTCAGAATGGGAGATGCATAGAGTAGGATGGATAGACGTTGGGAGCGAGCAATGGCTGATCTTGTGTTGTTGGTAAGAAATGGTTTGATAAGGTAGAGTGACCCCAGTTTGGCATGTACATTTTTAATAGTTAATTTGAGATGACTATCAAATTTTAGGTGGGAGTCTATGGTTATTCCCAATAGCTTAGCCTGTGCCACTGGAGCAATTGGAGTAGCATTTGTGGAGTAGATAGTGAATTGACTGTTAGTGTTTTTTGTTAGAACTGGTTATAATCATAAGCTGAGTTTTCTTTGGATTGATGATAAGTTGGGCTTTGGTAAGGTAGTTTTCAACGTCAGAGAATGCTAGTTGAGTTGTTTGCTGGAGGGTGGGAATGTTTTGTGCAGCACAGATTAAGGTAGTGTCATCTGCATACTGAATTATAGATGCATGCTGTGTGGAGGTATGGAGGTCATTTCTGAAGACTGTGAATAGTAGTGCTGCTAAGATAGAACCCGGTGGGACTCCTATAGTTATGGGCAGCTGAGGAGAGAGAGAATTTTCCCATTTCACAGCTTGGTACCTGTCAGTTAAGTAGCTTTGGAACCAGGTAAGAGTGGAATTTGATAGATGATATTGGTTTAGTTTGTTTAGCAGGATTTGGTGTAAGACTGTGTCAAATGCTTTGGACATATCCAAAAAAAGAGTTGACACTTGCAGGCCTTCATTTTTGAGATGGTTTACTGTGTCTGTGAAGCAGAGTAGGGCTGTAGTGGTACTATGGGCAGGTCTGAAACCATGCTGAGTAGGTGACAGGATGTTGCTGTCTAGGAGATAGCTTAGCATCTGGGAATGGATGCATCTTTCTAGAATTTTGGCCAGAGGGGAGAGTAAAGTAATGGGTCTGTAGTTATTAAGTTCAGTGGAGGTCCCGCCTTTATGTATGGGTGTAACATAGGATATTTTCCAGAGTTTGGGCACATAGTTTTCAACAATTGATCTGTTTATGAGAGTGGAGACTGGGATAGCAATAGCATCTGCTGTGAGTTTCAAGAAATAGCTGGGGAGTAGGTCGGCTGCTGTTGATGAGGTTTTTAGTTTGGAGAGCATGCTTTTGACTGAAGTGGTGGAAACTGTTTTGAGGGTAGAGCTTGTATTGGTGTTATTTGTGTTGGGGGGTAGTGAGGAAGGAACTGTCCTGTGATACTAAGGATAGAATTGAGTTCACAAAGTGGGAGTTGAATTGTGTTTCGATGGGAACTTTAGTGTCAGGGGTGGTTGGTTTGGGGGTAGCCTTTTGGGTGGATTTTAGTAGCTGGTTTACATTTTTCCAAAAGTTTTGCGGGTTCTGTTGGTATTTAGTTTGTAATGTTGTGTAGCAGGATTTTTTGTCCAGCCTAATGCATTTATTTGCATGGTTGCGCAGTTCTTGGCACTTAGTTAGGCTTTGTGTGTCTTTGTTTTTTTTTTTATAGTAAAGCCAGGCAGTGTCTCTGGACTTGAGGATTTGTTTGGTTTCTTTACTGAGCCAGGGGTTTGTAGAGGTTCTAACCTTGATTTTGTACAATGGAGCGACAGTGTTGTAGAAATGTTTTGTTGAAATATGCTACAGCCTGGTCAAGTGGGAGAGTTTTAGAGGACCTCAGGAGAGAATTTCTTTGTGTTTCTAGTGGATATATAGTTAGTGGTTTTGCATATGCTTGTTCTACTACGTATAAAGTATATTATGCTGTGGTCACTTAAGGTCTCTGGGAGACTGCCTGTGTAAGGGTACAATGTGGGGTTGTTAGTTAGGACCCAGTCAAGGATGGATTCCCTTTTAGATTTTTTATCACATCTAGTTGGAATTTGGACTAGCTGCTGGTAGCCATGGAGATTTATTAGATTACTTGGTGGTTCTGATATACAGGTGAACCAGTCTAGGTTGAAGTCCCCCAGAATAAGGTTTTCTTGTGAGTATGTGGAAGAACACCAGGATAAGAAGTCTTCAAGGCTAGCAGGTGTATTACCAGGTGGAATATAGATCACAATTGTGGTGATGACCTTTTTAGGGTGAAGTTGAAGTTGTGAGATAAGTAAGTCCCAATTATTGAGGGAGGGGTAGGAGTTTGGTAATTGACGGACAGTTAAGTTGGACTTGTACAGTAAGGTAGTTCCACCCCCTTTACGAAGTGGTATGTCTTGTCTAATGATATTGTAGCCGGTAGGGAGAACTTCTGAGTTAGCTATGTTTTTATTTAGCCAGGTTTCTGTTAAAGCAACTATGTCTGGGGAGTAGTGTGCTATTGTGGCCTGGAGTTCAGGTATTTTATTTTTGATACTTCTAATATTAATATTTAGCATTAAAAGATGGTTGGTTTTGCTGCTGTTGTTGATTTGCCCAGGGATGAAGAAAGTAGGGGTGTTATGTTCTGACATTTGTGTTGGAGCAGTTTGTGTTGGACAAGATGGATTTGGGTCTGGGTTGGGGTGGATATCCCCACTTATGGTGAGCCTGGAGTTAAAATGGTTATACAGATGTTGGAGTTTGGTGAGGAGTGTGAGAAAGTATTGTGTTTTTTTTTAGTAGGAATGAGAGCATATGTGTTTAGTTCTGAATTGGTCCATTATGTAGTACTTGAATAACTGCGGGCAGATATTATTATAATGTGTAGTGTCTGTATACAAGAGTGCATAATGCAGTGTTGTGCTACTAAGTTTAGGGATATTGCTAGAGTGATAACTTGTGGTGTTGTAAAGAATTATGAGAAGACAGACTAGACTTAGTTGTGTGATAGTCATGGTTATAAAGTTTAAGTTGTTTCTAGGTGGGGGGTCTGAATAAGAAGTATAGGGTTGCACTATATGTGGACGGGGAAGTAGTGTGGGTGATGTAAAAAAATGCCTAGTGGGAATGAGAGTGATTGGGAGTATTTTGTATGGAGCAAATTGGTGTGGTATAATGTGATATGACTTGAGGAGCTGTGATTGGTGGAGGTGATGTGAGGGTGCGCTGTGGGTGTGGCTGTTGTTACTATAAATGTAGAGGTAGTGGGGGCGGGAGGAAATAGGGGGCAGGGCAGGGGAGTGGAGAGAGCCCGAGCATTAGCGAGGGCAAATGGAGTGAGGCAGAGCCAACCAAGACAAGAGAAAAAAGTAAGCATTACTTTACAAATCTGAGCACTTTTAAAACAAATTCCTGAGGTCTAATGGCTTACTGACAAGCAGAATGTAATTGCTGAAGAGCACTTGTGTCCTGGTGGGAGACTAGAAATGTAAAGATGGCTCCATGCTCAGCAGGATTCTAATATAGACTTTGTATTGGGGGAGGGAGATAGAACAAATGGTGTAAACCTGGTGGAATGCAAAGAAACCAGAGAGGCAATCAGTGGAAATCAGTGAAGGCCTCAGAGGGGGGTAAGTAGTAATTCAAACTACCTGTAAAGTGAAGGATAGAAGAGACAGCAAAGTATATCAAGGTTGGGAGTGTGTCTTCACATTGATTTCCTGATTAGTAACCAGTTTGTGCACAGATTAGAGTAGGGAGATACATTAGCAATGAAGGGGAATGTATAGAGATGCAAATAAACAGGTGGGCCTCCAAGTGATACAAACTAAGGCAGAAAGCACTGAGAGGGCTGCTTGATGGTTAATTTAGTCACAGGGATGTGAATTAAATGTATACTGTCTATTGGACAGTTAGGATTACTGTACTAGCGGGGGTCACAAGGCTACAACAGTCAGTTTTATTAGCAAGCTGAGAACTACTAAGAAATACTGCTAATGTAATAGCATCACTCTCATAAAACATACAATTAGAATGCCTGGGTGGACTGACTCTGCTCTTGGGGCTCAAAATGTATATCCTTGTTTAGTTTGCAGTACTGATTCCTTCTTATACTGCATGGATGGAGTCGTAGCCGCAGACTGCAGATTTGCTTGAGTGTGCTCCTGCTCTTGAGGCTCAAAATGTATATCCTTGTTTAGTTTGCAGTACTGATTCTATCTTATACTGTATGGATGGAGAGGTAGCCGCAGACTGCAGATTTGTTTGAGTGTGCTCAGCAAGCAGAATGTAATTGCTGAAGAGCACTTGTGTCCTGGTGGGAGACTAGAAATTTAAAGATGATGCCTTCCACAGATTTAGACCAGCTACTACACAGACAGGGACTAAAACTGGAGGTGTATCTATTTACATCAAAAATAAATATACCTCAAGGCTAGTCAAACAGGACAATGCACTCAAGCTGCTCCATGTCTGTATCACCATAGGCAAAATCCAATATTACTTCCTTACCATCTATAGGACCCCCTCTATGACCCAGGAAACCCATACTATGATTTTAAACTTATTAGAAACACTAACCATCCAACCCAATACCATATTCATGGGCAAGTTTAATTTCCGTACTTTTAACTGGGAATTCTATATGATACCAAATGTACAGGCACAGAGATTCCTGGATTTCGTACACCATCCAGAGATGGAGCCATACTGGATCTGGTCTTCACTAATATGGGAGAGTGCTACAAATACCCTCCTGTAACGTCTTCCCTGGTAAAGTCAGACCACAAAATGGCCTCCTTTGAAGTAAAAATAACACCTGGACCTCCAGCTAAACCAGGAATATTCAGGAACTATTCTAAGGCTAACCTCCTGCTATTAAGTGATAACCTGGAAAAATTTCAAGCCCCCCATAAACAGTGAGAACACTGTTGCCTATGCAGAACTTTTCACAGAAACCCTGTACAAGCATGTTAATAGCTGCAAAGAGGCAGCTGTGCCCACCAGGAAGAAGTACAGAACTAACTCAAAAAACAAGGCACCCTGGTAAAATCACAAAATCAATAGGCTGTATAACAGAAGGAAGAAAATCATGGCAAAAATTAGGAGGCACAGCACCCAGCAGGATAAAAGTGCTGTCATCATACAAAACAAAAATCTCAGAGGACAAATAAGTCTACCAAACCCAAAGCCGAGGTGAATTTGGCCTCCCAAGGACAACCAGAAGGCATGCTTTATCTATGTCTGCAACCTTAAATGCAGTACACAGTTATGTGCAGAGCTCATTGTAAATGGAGCCACCTATACTGAGCCAGAGTATAGGCTTAAGTTTAATGGTCCAGGATATGAAATGGGATGAAGTAAAGGCTAGAGAGATTGAAACAAAGTTAAGAAAAGCCTCTTTTGGAAAACCCCAGGATATTTTCCAGAGTTTGGGCACATAGTTTTCAACAATTGATCTGTTTATGAGAGTGGAGACTGGGATGTAATAGCATCTGCTGTGAGTTTCAAGAAATAGCTGGGGAGTAGGTCGGCTGCTGTTGATGAGGTTTTTAGTTTGGAGAGCATGCCTTTGACTGAAGTGGTGGAAACTGTTTTGAGGGTAAAGCTTGTATTAGTGTTATTTGTGTTGGGGGGGGATAGTGAGGAAGGAACTGTCCTGTGATACTAAGGATAGAATTGAGTTTACAAAGTGGGAGTTGAATTATGTTTCGATGTGAACTTTAGTGTCAGGGGTGGTTGGTTTGGGGGTAGCCTTTTGGGTGGATTTTAGTAGCTGGTTTACATTTTTCCAAAAGTTTTGCGGGTTCTGTTGGTATTTAGTTTGTAATGTTGTGTAGTAGGATTTTTTGTCCAGCCTAATGCATTTATTTGCACGGTTGCGCAGTTCTTGGTACTTAGTTAGGCTTTGTGTTTCTTTGTTTTTTTTTATAGTAAAGCCAGGCAGTGTCTCTGGACTTGAGGATTTGTTTGGTTTCTTTACTGAGCCAGGGGTTTGTAGAGGTTCTAACCTTGATTTTGTACAATGGAGCGACAGTGTTGTAGAAATGTTTTGTTGAAATATGCTACAGCCTGGTCAAGTGGGAGGAGTTTTAGGGGGTCAGTCACAGTTACAGAGTAAAGTGTTGAGGACCTCAGGAGAGAATTTTTTGTGTTTCTAGTGGATATATAGTTAGTGGTTTTGCATATGCTTGTTCTACTACGTATAAAGTATATTATGCTGTGGTCACTTAAGGTCTCTGGGAGACTGCCTGTATGGGGGTACAATGTGGGGTTGTTAGTTAGGACCCAGTCACGGATGGATTCCTTTTAGATTTTTTATCACATCTAGTTGGAATTTGGACTAGCTGCTGGTAGCCATGGAGATTTATTAGATTACTTGGTGGTTCTGATATACAGGTGAACCAGTCTAGGTTGAAGTCCCCCAGAATAAGGTTTTCTTGTGAGTATGTGGAAGAACACCAGGATAAGAAGTCTTCAAGGCTAGCAGGTGTATTACCAGGTGGAATATAGATCACAATTGTGGTGATGACCTTTTTAGGGTGAAGTTGAAGTTGTGAGATAAGTAAGTCCCAATTATTGAGGGAGGGGTAGGAGTTTGGTAATTGACGGACAGTTAAGTTGGACTTGTACAGTAAGGTAGTTCCACCCCCTTTACGAAGTGGTATGTCTTGTCTAATGATATTGTAGCTGGTAGGGAGAACTTCTGAGTTAGCTATGTTTTTATTTAGCCAGGTTTCTGTTAAAGCAACTATGTCTGGGGAGTAGTGTGCTATTGTGGCCTGGAGGTCAGGTATTTTATTTTTGATACTTCTAATATTAATATTTAGCATTAAAAGATGGTTGGTTTGCTGCTGTTGTTGATTTGCCCAGGGATGAAGAAAGTGGGGGTGTTATGTTCTGACATTTGTGTTGGAGCAGTTTGTGTTGGACAGGATGGATTTGGGTCTGGGTTGGGGTGGATATCCCCACTTATGGTGAGCCTGGAGTTAAAATGGTTATACAGATGTTGGAGTTTGGTGAGGAGTGTGAGAAAGTATTGTGTTTTTTTAGTAGGAATGAGAGCATATGTGTTTAGTTCTGAATTGGTCCATTATGTAGTACTTGAATAACTGCGGGCAGATATTATTATAATGTGTAGTGTCTGTATACAAGAGTGCATAATGCAGTGTTGTGCTACTAAGTTTAGGGATATTGCTAGAGTGATAACTTGTGGTGTTGTAAAGAATTATGAGAAGACAGACTAGACTTAGTTGTGTGATAGTCATGGTTATAAAGTTTAAGTTGTTTCTAGGTGGGGGGTCTGAATAAGAAGTATAGGGTTGCACTATATGTGGACGGGGAAGTAGTGTGGGTGATGTAAAAAATGCCTAGTGGGAATCAGAGTGATTGGGAGTATTTTGTGTGGAGCAAATTGGTGTGGTATAATGTGATATGACTTGAGGAGCTGTGATTGGTGGAGGTGATGTGAGGATGCGCTGTGGGTGTGGCTGTTGTTACTATAAATGTAAAGGTAGTGGGGGCGGGAGGAAATAGGGAGCAGGGCAGGGGAGTGGAGAGAGCCCGAGCATTAGCGAGGGCAAACGGAGTGAGGCAGAGCCAACCAAGACAAGAGAAAAAAGTAAGCATTACTTTACAAATCTGAGCACTTTTAAAACAAATTCCTGAGGTCTAATGGCTTACCGGCAAGCAGAATGTAATTGCTGAAGAGCACTTGTCCTGGTGGGAGACTAGAAATTTAAAGATGGCTCCATGCTCAGCAGGAATCTAATATAGACTTTGTATTGGGGAAGGGAGATAGCGCAAGGGGTGTAAACCAGGTGGAATGCAAAGAAACCAGAGAGGCAATCAGTGGAAATCAGTGAAGGCCTCAGAGGGGGTAAGTAATAATTCAAACTACCTGTAAAGTGAAGGATAGAAGAGACAGCAAAGTATATCAAGGTTGGGAGTGTGTCTTCACATTGATTTGCTGATTAGTAACCAGTTTGTGCACAGATTAGAGTAGGGAGATACATTAGCAATGAAGGGGAATGTATAGAGATGCAAATAAACAGGTGGGCCTCCAAGTGATACAAACTAAGGCAGAAAGCAATGAGAGGGCTGCTTGATGGTTAATTTAGTCACAGGGATGTGAATTAAATGTATACTGTCTATTGGACAGTTAGGATTACTGTACTAGCGGGGGGGGGGGTCACAAGGCTACAACAGTCAGTTTTATTAGCAAGCTGAGAACTACTAAGAAATACTGCTAATGTAATAGCATCACTCTCATAAAACATACAATTAGAATGCCTGGGTGGACTGACTCTGCTCTTGGGGCTCAAAATGTATATCCTTGTTTAGTTTGCAGTACTGATTCCTTCTTATACTGCATGGATGGAGTGGTAGCCGCAGACTGCAGATTTGCTTGAGTGTGCTCCTGCTCTTGAGGCTCAAAATGTATATCCTTGTTTAGTTTGCAGTACTGATTCCTTCTTATACTGTATGGATGGAGAGGTAGCCGCAGACTTCAGATTTGTTTGAGTGTGCTCAGCAAGCAGAATGTAATTGCTGAAGAGCACTTGTGTCCTGGTGGGAGACTAGAAATTTAAAGATGATGCCTTCCACAGATTTAGACCAGCTACTACACAGACAGGGACTAAAACTGGAGGTGTATCTATTTACATCAAAAATAAATATACCTCAAGGCTAGTCAAACAGGACAATGCACTCAAGCTGCTCCATGTCTGTATCACCATAGGCAAAATCCGATATTACTTCCTTGCCATCTATAGGACCCCCTCTATGACCCAGGAAACCCATACTATGTTTTTAAACTTATTAGAAACACTAACCATCCAACCCAATACCATATTCATGGGCAAGTTTAATTTCCGTACTTTTAACTGGGAATTCTATATGATACCAAATGTACAGGCACAGAGATTCCTGGATTTCGTACACCATCCAGACAGAGATGGAGCCATACTGGATCTGGTCTTCACTAATATGGGAGAGTGCTACAAATACCCTCCTGTAACATCTTCCCTGGTAAGGTCAGACCACAAAATGGCCTCCTTTGAACTAAAAATAATACCTGGACCTCCAGCTAAACCAGGAATATTCAGGAACTATTCTAAGGCTAACCTCCTGCTATTAAGTGATAACCTGGAAAATTTTCAAGCCCCCCATAAACAGTGAGAACACTGTTGCCTATGCAGAACTTTTCACAGAAACCCTGTACAAGCATGTTAATAGCTGCATAGAGGCAGCTGTACTCACCAGGAAGAAGTACAGAACTAACATGGAAAACAAGGCACCCTGGTAAAATCACAAAATCAATAGACTGTATAACAGAAGGAAAAAAATCATGGCAAAAATAAGGAGGCACAGCACCCAGCAGGATAAAAGTGCTGTCATCATACAAAACAAAAATCTCAGAGGACAAATAAGTCTACCAAACCCAAAGCTGAGGTGAATTTGGCCTCCCAAGGACAACCAGAAGGCATGCTTTATCTATGTCTGCAACCTTAAATGCAGTACACAGTTGTGTGCAGAGCTCATTGTAAATGGAGCCACCTATACTGAGCCAGAGTATAGGCTTATGTTTAATGGTCCAGGATATGAAATGGGATGAAGTAAATGCTAGAGAGATTGAAACAAAGTTAAGAAAAGCCTCTTTTGAAACCCCCCAGGCCCAGATGCAGTACCTAACTTCTGGCTAAAAGTATTAACATCTTTGCACAAAGATTTAGCTATGAACAAAAACTATTTATATGTGCACCCCGAACAGACACCAACCTGGCTAACAACAGGAAAAACAATGATCCTACTTAATAGTGAACCTGCAAGCTACCCTAAAAATTATAGACCAATAACTTGCCTTCTGATGACATATAAACTATACACTAGAATTGATGCTGACAGGGTTTATAGTCATTTAGAAGAAATCTAAGTTATGGCAGTAGAACAAAAGGGCAATAAAAGAAAGTCATATGGAACAAAGGATCATTTCATTTTAAATAAAGTCATAGTGGAGAACTGTAAAAACAGGAAGAATCTAACTATGGCATGGATTGACTACAAAAAAGCATTTGATAGTATCCCACATTCATGGATAACAGAGTGCTTGAAAATGTATAAGATACACCCTACAGTGATCGACTACATTACAGTGACCTTGAAACAGTGGTAGACCACTTTGCAATTAAGCAATGATAAAGGACAAATTATTATCTCAAGGATAAAAATTGAAAGGGGGCTATTCCAGGGTGACTCTCTGTCACCGCTGCTATTCTGCTTTGCCCTTAACCCATTTAGCTGTTTACTTAACTGCTTAGGCCATGGCTTATAATGTGGCTCCTAGAAAACAACAAAGTGTAATGACTTCTCATATTCTCTTTGTCGATGATTTAAAACTGTATAGCTCATCAGATAAGGAACTGAAAGGACAGCTACAGGTTGTCAAACCTTTTTCAGATGAAATTGGAATGTCATTTGGTCTTGATAAATGTGCAAAAGCAACCTTTAAAGCAGGAAAACTGCAGCATGAGGAAAACATCAGTTTGGGATAAGAATGTGATATAAAAGAACTTGAGCAAGAGGGAGTATATAAATACTTGGGAACTGATGAAGGATCAGCAATAAAGCATGAACAAATGAGAATAAAACTCGGTAAGAAATACTTTAGAAGACTTAAATTAATCCTGAGAACAGCATTGACATCTAGGAAGAAGATACAAGCTATAAATCAATTTGCTCCTCCTGTCCTAACGTACAGTTTTGGAGTGATTAACTGGCCCCAAAAAGTGTTCGATAGATTAGATATTAAAACAAGAAGGATGCTTCATGCTCACCAAATCAGTGTATTCCAACATTTTATATTCCCCATTCCAAAGGAGGGATGGGCCTCCTTGAAATTGATTACATGTATAGATCTGCAATCGTGGGACTCCACACATATCTACTGACCTCCCAAGATTCAAATGCAGTGAAAGTTCTGAAACATGAGGAGAATAAGTCTAAGATGACTTCTCTGCTTAATCTAGCAGAAGCATATCGATGTCAAGCAGGAATGGAGATCAAACCAGAAGTAGATAAAAACCAGGCAGCAACTGAATGTGCCAAAAAATGAAAGAAAGAATATAAGGTGAAGGATCAGATGAGAAGGCAAGACATGTGGAAAAAACATAAATATAGTTGCAAGTATAGAAAACTTCAGGAAGAACCTCAAGTCGAACAGGAATGAATGCAGGAATGGTTAAGGAGAGGCGAATTCAAACCAAGAAATGAAAGGTTAATATTGGCAGCCCAAGATAGTGGGCTACATACACACTGGTTTACAATGTCCATTGAACATGTGGACAAAACAGACAAATGTACATTTTGTAAAATGGAATTGGAAACAGTCATTTACCTTGTTGCTGGTTGCGACACACTAATGGCAAAAGGACTGTATACTGAAAGGCATAATAATGTGGAGAGACTGTTGCATTGGGGATTGTGCAAACATTATGGGATTGAAGAAGACGAAAAACACTGGAAACATGAGCCACAAAGCATCATAGAAAATGATGGGCTCACCCATTACCAACAGTCCAAAAGATGGATGCTAGAAAAACAGATATAATGGTCCAAGAAAAGAAGAGGCAGAAATGAGAGCAATGTGGAAGAAACATACCCAGACAGCTCCAATAGTAGTAGGAGCCACTGCTCTTATAAAAAAGAATTTAAAACAGTGTAAGAAACGTCTCTGTGTGGAAGATTTTCAGTCCATATATCTCTAGTTAATCATTGGATATTAATCAGATCAGACAATAGTAGTAGAAGTAGTGAACGTAAACTCGTCTTAAGTCAAAACAAAACAAAACAAAAAGTAATAATAGAAAATATATAATTGTACAGCATTACTAAGTATTCAAAAGTAATTTAAGCAAGTTTGTCTGTGTACTTAATAAAGGATTTTCGACTGGAAACAGACTGCCTGCCTTGCTTGGATTACTTTTGAATACTTAGTAATGCTGTACAGTTATATATTTTCTGTTATTATTTTTTGTTTTGTTTTGACTTAAGACAAGTTTACATTCACTACTTCTACTACCATTGTCTGATCTGATTAATATACAGTGATTAACTAGAAATATATGGACTGAAAATCTTCCACACAGAGAAGTTTCTTACACTGTTTTGTTTTTGGACCCACTACACTTTAGTGGGTTTTGAGACTTTGGGGATACCATGGAGATTACTTGTTTTTTGTTGGTACTTTGGCTTCTGAGATTAAAAAGAATTTACAATCATATTTAGATATGCTACCAATCCATGTAACCCCATACAAATTGCAGAAGGAGTCATGACTAGGCACATTGTGGGTGCTGCAAAGAGCACTTTTGGCTGACATCAAAGATTGAAACAATACTAATTTCATCAACTTTAATCATACTTTGACTTAGGAATGGGGTCCATTCCTGTCATGGTATTAGAAACCCAAAAGACTTGGAAAAATTAAAAAGCATAAACCCATAAACAGAGGATGTCATCTATGAAACTGATGGCCCATTGCCCATACCCCACACTTTGCCTTCTTTGACCATCTGCCTTACAATGGATACATACCTCTCAACTGTCCAGATTTTCACAGAAAGTCTAGATTTTTGCCTCATATATTTGGTCTGTTCCTTACAAGGTCTGTGGGGTCTTTTTGCAAATCACTGGGGAATTAAGTCACTAATTAATGACCAACGTTTGAATTTCATACTTCATATCCTACAGAAAATGCATAGTAACACAAAATCTTTCATTATAACAATTTTCCAAGTTTATAAGAGCAATACTTAAAATCTCTCCCTATTCTTGGATTTTGCCCTCACCCATCATTATTTTTGGCTTTGTCCAGATTTCTTGTGATAAGAGGTTGAGAGGTATGACTGGATGTGTATGCAGCCAGGTGTCCATGTATCCTAGGCAACTGTGCATATTATGACAGCTGTGACCATCACAACCCTCCTTTCATATGTGGTGTATGTGAAGTTATCTGGTGCACATCATGACTTGACCTTGCACTTCTTGGTGTAGTCTGCACACAACACTGAATGTATCATATTGTCCTGTGTGACACTGTATACATGTCAGACATGAAAGATGCTGCCGCTTGACCTGTGCTATAGTATAATGTGCATAATGTTGTCTTTGCTGTAGTATGCTGTGCATAATGATATTTTTGCAGTAGTATACTGTGCATAATGATGTGTTCACTGTAGTTTGCTGTGAATAACGATGTCTTTGCAGTAGTATACTGTGCATAATGATGCCTTTGCTGTAGTATACTGTGCATAATGATGCCTTTGCTGTAGTATACTGTACATAATGATGTCTGTGCTGTAGTATGCTGTGCATAATAATGTGTTTTCTGTAGTATACTGTGCATAATTATATCTTTGCTGTAGTATACTGTGCATAACGATGTCTTTGCTGTAGTATGCTGTGCATAATGATATCTTTGCTGTAGTATACTGTGCATAATGATGTCTGTGCTGTAGTATGCTGTGCATAAGGATGTCTTTGCTGTACTATAATGTGCATAATGATGTCTTTGCTGTACATAATGATGCATGTGATGGTGTTGAGGCTGCTTTTTGCTGTTTGTTGCAGTCTGTTGTCACTGAATAATGATGTACTGCAGGTTGCAATAGATCCTGCTGTTGTGGTTCTGGAGGGAATAAATAGTGACAGTTTAAATGCCTTCTTAATGAACATCATTTTATGTAGCATATAGCATGGTATGATTGGCTACCAGTGAAATGTTGCAGTGACTCACAGATTTGTCCAGGCACTACAGATGAGTTTTCAGCAGACTAAACACACACACACACACACACACACACACACACACACACACACACACACACACACACACACATACACACTTGTAATGCTATTTTGAAGCTCAAGCATGTTTCCATGGTTCTGTAGGAGCAATATAAACCAGGATAAATCACAGTAGGGATATACAGGGAGAAATAGAGACATGAGAGCTTATGAGTCCCTGCGCATTGCAAACCACCTGGCAATTGATAGAATGGTTGCCCTTTCTGTTTATGTAACACTGTCTGTGGTCACCTGGTTCATAGGTTCATAGGTAGGTACTAGGCTATTGGCCCTAGGGCCTATATAAGCCTAGCCAAAGGTACCCTGGTTTTCACCACCCAAGAAAATTATTTTTCTGTGCCACTGTTGAGCAGAGCCACAGAAGTGATCCCCGGGGTGAATTTCCTATCTCCCATCCAATTATCAAGATTTTTCTTGAACAGTGCTAATGAGGAGCTTTGTTTGATATAGGTTCATAGGTAGGTACTAGGCAATCGCCATTGTCACATAGGCTGTCTGTGGTCATCTGGCGAGTGTTTCATTGTCATGTAGGTAACAATTATAGCTCTCAGCATTCAAAGAGTTTGGTAATGTCATAAAAGCCATATACTGTGGTGGTTCTCTTCCCTGGCATTTTGGTGAGGCAGCAATGTTCATTTACATGTCACAGCAATTTAGAGATGTCTTGAGGATTGCACAGGTGAATGTCTGTGATAGAGGCAATGCATTCCCAGTCTGTCTCTGGAAGGCACCTGCATCTAGAATGGAAAGAATTACAGACACCTTGGTATCTAGAGGTAAGGGACATCCACTCATCACATCATTTCCAGTGTGGATAGTACAGTTGAACAGTGGACAGTGGTCTCACCTTCGATAACCACATTGCCACAACAGTCAGGAAATCCTTCTGTGTGGCACACCTTATCATTAAGGGATTTTCATCCAGAAAAAAAAGGAGGTTATTGTCCCACTGTACTCATCCCTCATTAGACCTATTACAGAGTGCAATGCCCCATTTGGTATGTACCTCACAAGACAAATGCAACAGCTGGAAAGGCCGCAGAAATACTTTACTGAAAGAATCACAGGCCTAAAGCAGATGCCCTATGCTGACCATTTAAAAAACTTCCAGCTATAGTCTGTGGCATATCATCTATTCTATCTGCTTAAGATACAAGGCCATGTCAAACTCTGAGCTGTTGGACATGCTCCACTTAAAAAAATCCCAATCCCTCAGAAAATCACGGTCCAGGGATCTAAACCTTGTCATCACAATAAACAAAACATGCTGGAGGGATAGGTTCCTGACCCAGAGACTCCCCATACTTGGGAAAAGACTGCCCATACATGACAAGCAGAGTGCCTCCTAGGTCCACTTCAAAAGGAACCTTGATGATTGGATGGGAGCTAGGAAATTCACCCCGGGGATCATGTCAGTTGCCCTGCTAGACAGGGGTCCAGGGAAGTAAATAATGTGGGAAGAAATATCCAGTGAATTGCTAAGGCTAGGCTTGTATAGGCCCTTGGGCTGATAGCCTAGTACTATCCTATGAACCTATGCATCTAATAGTTTAGTGCTGGGAACTATTTAAGTTACTGCGCTATTTTGGGAAATAATTGTAAACTTAGTTTTGTTTAGAGAATATGTTTTGGGGTGAAAGGGAGGATCCTGGTTTTTTAGAGATTGAGTAACAACCGGACATTGCTAAGCCACGTCTCAATAGAGGTGAAAGCTTCTTGAACTATTTGTTGAAGACATAGCAGACTATTAGAAAAGCAGATGATACTCAAGTCAGCTGCATATCATATTAGGGAGTCATGACAGCAAGAGGTGTGAACATTATTTATTTAAAAACCTATATTTAATTAGCACTTGTGACAGAGGCAAACTGACATTTATTTAAAAGAAAACAAAATATATTAACACGCTTGCATTTGCAAACATCATACATCACATATTTTCTTATGTATATTACAATCATAGCTTCACAGGTTCCTATGTGTTTACTAGTCTAACAACCACAAGGGCCTTTTTAAGCCCAACCATGCATCCCAAATCTCTGACAAGTTCCGATACCCTTGATAAGTGTAAGTATGTGCCTGGGAGATGAACCATTTACAGCTTACCTGTTCGCATACGAGACATAGGTGCCAAACCAGGGATGAATTTCCAACATTACATAACTTGGTCAATTCCTACCTTTCCTTAAATCTCATTCCTCTTCCAAAACATTTTTATGCCTGTATTGTTTCCAGAATTTCCATTTTTTTCTATGTAATTTGCTCTTATCTTTTTCTATAGATCCCACTTTCAGTTCTTTTATCTGTGTTATATTTACTAGTTCAAATATGATTGATTTAGACTTTGCATTTCATTTTCTAGAAATTGCTTTTATATGAGCCATCAGAATTAAACTTAACAATGCCTTACTACATGCCAGCTTCCATAATGTTCACAAAATCTAGTGCATTTCACCGCTATCAGCACAAAATTTACAGAAAAGCCTGTAACATGCAAATATGCCTCAGTGAACTTAGAACGTCTTGGTGCATAACAGATTTGAGCAGCAGCATCGGTTCACTAGCTAGCAGTCACAGCCACTCTATAATTGATTAAAACTGTCACGTAAAGCTAGATGTACATTAACAAAAGTATGGAAATTGTGCTATCCCAATGCAGGCTGCATGTCATGGATATGTAATACATATACTCTGCAATCCCTCCAGCAAGCCCATAGACAAATATGAATGTTTCTGTTAAGTTATGAACCAACAAAATGCTCTTGCTGGAATTACAGAATCTGATGGAATCAGTGAAATTTCCAATAAAAAATGAATAAAGGCGAATGGCAATCATGGGCTCTTTTCCAGAGCCAACAGTAGCTAACAATGAGTGTGTGTCCAATGTGGGGAACACAGGTAATGCACACACCCGAGGAAACAGTGAGATAGAAAATCAGATGTGGGGTATGGGTGAAAAAGAGCCAACAGTAGCTAACAATGAGTGTGTGTCCAATGTGGGGAACACAGGTAATGCACACACCCGAGGAAACAGTGAGATAGAAAATCAGATGTGGGGTATGGGTGAAAAAGAGCCAACAGTAGCTAACAATGAGTGTGTGTCCAATGTGGGGAACACAGGTAATGCACACACCCGAGGAAACAGTGAGATAGAAAATCAGATGTGGGGTATGGAAGAAAAAGAGCCAACAGTAGCTAACAATGAGTGTGTGTCCAATGTGGGGAACACAGGTAATGCACACACCCGAGGAAACAGGGAGATAGAAAATCAGATGTGGGGTATGGGTGAAAAAGAGCCAACAGTAGCTAACAATGAGTGTGTGTGTCCAATGTGGGGAACACAGGTAATGCACACACCCGAGGAAACAGTGAGATAGAAAATCAGATGTGGGGTATGGGTGAAAAAGAGCCAACAGTAGCTAACAATGAGTGTGTGTCCAATGTGGAACACAGGTAATGCACACACCCGAGGAAACAGTGAGATAGAAAATCAGATGTGGGGTATGGGTGAAAAAGAGCCAACAGTAGCTAACAATGAGTGTGTGTCCAATGTGGGGAACACAGGTAATGCACACACCTGAGGAAACAGTGAGATAGAAAATCAGATGTGGGGTATGGGTGAAAAAGAGCCAACAGTAAGCACAGTGTCCAATGTCAATGGACACAGGTAATGCACACACCCGAGGAAACAGTGAGATAGAAAATCAGATGTGGGGTATGGAAGAAAAAGAGGGGCACACAAGAGGTGTGTTGGAATAGAAAAATCTGGAAGACAGTCAGAAGGCATGGGCAATGATTTTTTTTTGTTTTTTGAGAATAAGCCACATTTTTTTTTTGTTTTTTTGGAGAATACAAAGAAAAGTAAAGACGGGGTAAGAGGAGGAGAAGGATAGCACATCAGGAATACACATAAAACGATCATAAGACATGTCAGACAAAGGTCGGAAATAAGCGGTAAGAAAAGGTAAGGTACACAGATGATGTTGCTGTATGCACTATTAGGTTATGACATGTTGCAAACTTTGTGGCAGTCATACTTCGATGTCTATGACTGATGACAGTTGAGTGTTATGGGGATCACAGTTCACCTTGGATATTGAATCCAATACCCATGAAGACTGCCAGCAGTGCAAGTATAAACCAAACAACAGCACAAATGAGCAAATGCAGCCTATGAAATACTGTAGAATACCAGCAGAGGCCAGACTAGAACCTCTGACCATGGATGAGAAAGGCAAATGACCAACCACAGTGCTAAACAGCACTACTGTAGCAAAGCGACACACTGTCTGCTAATTACACATGTAGGTGTACACAACCCAAACAGACGTGTAATGGAATGCATACATCACACACATATACCATGTCAAAGGCAACACACAGGTGTTGGTGTATATGTATGACCTTCATTGGCCTAACAGGAAATTATTTGAAAGCAATATAAGTGCACATACACACACCATTGACATGCAATAATATATGGTCACCAATCTATGACTAATGCTATATAACCAATATCAGGTTGTGCAGATGAGTTTCAACAGCATACGCTGGTTAATATTTAACACACAAGCATAACAAGAACAAGGAAGTATTGAAAACAGTGGACACCAACTTGGGTACATATGTCCTGCTTCTGTATAATGTCCATAGGGTTGGCACAAGTTAACCTTGTAACAAAACAACTACACAAAAATAGATGAAAAATTCTGACAAATGTGAACAAATAGCATGCCTATGTGCAAGATAAATGATAAACCTACAAAGGTGGAAGGGAGGTGGACAAGATGAGCACACATCAGGGAAGACATGGTATCAAAGCTCCACAGGCAAATGATAAAGCAGAACAACAATATGTAAGGAGACACATTAGAAATGCATGTCATCCCAAACTATACTGAAGTGAATAGCCAATGTATATCACATGGGCAGACTGCATTGCTGATGTCAACAAAAATGGCCATGTGTAAATCACACACATGCTGTATTGTGCAATCATCTAACAGCAAGAGGCATAAACATATATATTGTCATACCAATGTACAGCAGCATGTGGAATAAACACCTGTGGGGGGACTATATATATATATATATATATATATATATATATATATATATATATATATATATATAACTGATAGTCCTATAAAAATCATTACAGCACATGAACATGAAGCGAGTGACAGCTCACTGTACCAAGGTACAAGGGTGTTTCACAATTGATCAGAATATATGCAGAGATATGTACATATACATAAATCAGTGGATATGTACACTATTTGCTGAATTATGTAAATTTATATGAATAAGGAATGCATGCAAAAATGTAGCATATGGCAAAGAAGGCATACTGTACTGTTACTGAATAAATTATCATTACCGCTGTGTATAATGAGCATTACACTGGTGGTATATGCATTTGGTATGGTGGTGTATGCATTCAGTAAAGCAGGATTGCCCATATGTGTCAGATACATTTACATGAAACAACACGGCATCATCATTGCCATCACATGCCACACACAATCCCAGTATTCCAGTGTGACAGTATGACAACTGTCATCCAGAACACAGGGGCAAAGGATATGTCCTTCTGTTGAACAGACATGGCATGACAACCCACAAATCGCACTCATATCACTGTGTTATTTGTGGAATATGGACAAAATGTTATTTGTGAGTTGCTGTCAATCCCACACATGTATACAGTGCAACTCTTGTATTAGTAACAGCATGTTAACTGCAAAATGCATAACTATGACATACAGGGCCACAGCGCATTAGCCATAACTACAGTATGCTGCACTGCATGAATAGGAGTACACAAACACACACATGCATGCATGCACACACACAAGCGTACACACATACATACATACATACACATAATGAGTACCCCACTTGCCCAAATGGAACAATATAGCCATCATGTGCAGAAACTAATGGACATCAGCATGATGACAGTGTATCTAATGTGGTAATGTGTGTCATGCATCCATTCCAACATAGTGCTAAATGTCACATGAAATTTGCAGTGTACGTTTGGTCGTATGTCACATAAGCATGGCAGCAAAATGCTATGCATGTATAAGTGTGCCTATACAATCCAATCTCTTATATGGCAAACACCATTGTGGTAGTACACAAGTGGATCACAAAGACAAAGCTTATGGTCCTGAGGGCCCACACTGATAGGGATGAACATTGCAAAAGATCTTTGAAGCTATTTCCCTGAATGAGTCCTGTGTAGCATGTAGCATTTCTTGAAAAAAATTCCCCATCATGTCTCTCATCTGTGTCTAAAAGTCATCAGTCATTGCCTCCTGGATCTGTTCCCAATAATCATCTTGCAGTGGTACTTGGTAGAATCTTCTCCAGTCCTCCAGGGTGCAGCAAGGATGATGGCATGCACAGGTCCAGCTTCTTCCTCATCATCAACATCATCATCATCATCTCCATCATGGTCATCATCATCATCATCATCAGTCTCGGGCAGTGGTCTGGCAAGCACTTGTCTCATGCATCTGATGAATGAAATTCCATGGGTTCCATGGTCTGTCAAGGTGAATCACAAGACAAGAAAGAAAGTACACAATATGCATACCTGCAACAATATGAGTGCATAACATACCCAGTGTAACACAATGCACAACTATATGAGTGTGTAACATACCCACTGTGACACAAGGCACAACTCTATGAGTGTGTAACATACTCACTGTCACACAATGCACAACTATATGAGTGCATAACATACCCACTGTGACACAGTGCACAACTGTATGAGTGTGTAACATACCTACTGTGACACAGTGCACAACTATATGAGTGTGTAACATACCTACTGTGACACAATGCACAACTATATGAGTGCGTAACATACCCACTGTGAAACAGTGCACAACTATATGAATACATAACATACCCACTGTGACACAATGAACAACTATATGAGTGCATAACATACTCACTGTGACACAATGCACAACTATATGAG
The DNA here is from genome assembly GCF_019279795.1 of Protopterus annectens. Lineage (NCBI taxonomy): Eukaryota > Metazoa > Chordata > Ceratodontiformes > Protopteridae > Protopterus > Protopterus annectens. Next base: position 1,216,554,625 of record NC_056737.1, on the reverse strand, counting down.
TGCGTAACATACCCAGTGTAACACAATGCATAACTATATGAGTGCGTAATATATACCCATTGTGACACAATGCACAACTATATGAGTGCATAACATACCCACTGTGACACAATGCACAACTATACGAGTGCGTAACATACCCAGTGTAACACAATGCACAACTATACGAGTGCATAACATACCCAGTGTAACACAATGCACAACTATATGAGTGCGTAACGTACCCAGTGTAATACAATGCACATACAGAAAACAGTCAGAATGACTCTTTGCAATAAGGTATGCCCATAGCCAAGTGTACCAGCATATGTCATGTAGGTCATTAATCTAAACCATAATAATGAAAGCCACATGTCCATCAGGCCACACATTTATCAGGCCTCACATTCCTGTGAACAGTATGGCTGACATTAAAGACAAACTGATGTGCACATCTGAAATATAACAAACATTAAGTACTATGCCATCCACATGAGATTTCTGCATATGCGAAGAGAGGTATTTCACAATACACTGCAGGTGTCATTAAAACGCCATTCTCAGATGATATGGCCTAAAAGAATTATGGAGGGGGAGTATAATAAAATAATTGCTGCTAGCGGGGGGATACTCATGCACCCGGCACATTTACAATATCCTAATATCTACATTTAAAGATGATTTCAATACAGACCCATATCAGGGCCACTGTATGCCTCACAGAGTGTGAGAAGATTACTCCAGGCTATGCCATGGCATGCGTAACACAGCTTACTTGTGAAAATCCTGCCATTACCTGTGCAATTGTTTATCAGCCATCATTGTGCATGCCAACCATGAGTACAACCATTTACAGATCAAGATATCTGCAGAGAAACATACCATGACAATGCCATGCAACACTGGCATGTGCCTGTATTGCAAAACTACATAACGCAAGTATTATAAGCTGTGGTGGGTAATACCTGATATATGCCTCACTGCATTAGCTACCAGACTGATTGAATATAACTATTTCCATGTTTCCCTTACTGTATGTGTGCCTTGCAAATTTATGTCAGTATGTGAATGACAACTGTAACATGGGTGTCTGTGCATGTATTGAGTCATGTGAACAGCCACCAATTAACATATTGGTATAATGAAGCCATAATGAGATGGCAATCCAGTGAGAAATATGAAAGCTATATGCAAATGAGCTGAGCAAGGCAAGATGGTAATTGGCTGACCCAACATCAAATTTTTAGAATACAACACAACAGCCTAGAAATAATGGACAATTGTAAACACAGTGACAGCCTGTGACATATAAAAACATAGGTTATGTCTTACAAACAGTATTCTATATCTACTAATAATCACTGCCCTGCATCACTGTGCATGACCCCACACAAAGAATAATGTTAATTATGTAACAGGCAGTTAGAAATAAAGAACAGGAGTAGCTATGTACAAAACTATTCCTAACATATCAAAGGTGTTGAAGGCATAAGTGACACCCATGTTGAACTAAGTGCATGCCAAACACAGTCTACCAACAACAGTGTAAAATAGCAAATAGCAGACATCCATTCAGTATGTAAACAAGTAGGCTGTGCAAAACAGATGGGTCACTGGGCACCACATCAAAAAATATAAGTGCACAAGCACCTACAGTACAAACAACAAGCAAAACACTATTAACATATATATAAACAGGCACAACAAAAATACTGTAACAGTTACTCATAAGTGACTGTCATCTAGGTTGTGATGTACAGTTCAAAAAATTACCTTCAGCAAACATGGCTTGCTGCCAACTATATATCAACATAGTTTTATGAAATTCATACTGGCAGTCACAAGGATTTTATGACTATTTTACTTACCTTACAGATGCATGATGGGTATTCCTGCATTAATAGCTGCATGCATGGTAATACAAAAAAAATCCTCTAACACTGATTAGATCTATTCTAGGTAAAAAAAATGTGAAAAAATAATCAACACACCTCTCTCCCTGTGCTGCTCCACCAGCCTATGCACCTGCTCGATGCACAGGGCAGGATTCCTATCGTGCCCTCACCACCAGCTGTCACTGAACCTCTGCGACCCTCCAAAGAACATCCTTGGTGTCCATCTGATACAGATCATCATGTAGATTCCCATACTTTGGTGCTCCGTTGCAATCCTGTTCCAGATGTCAATCATCATGAAGCACTGTGGTCTGGCTCTCATCTGATCTTCCAGTTAAGTGTAGATGGTCAGTATCTAGGTGGTCCCCTCCTATGCCCAGTTGGATGCCCAGATACATTCTAACCTCCTGGAAGTAGCCATCTCATTGATCCTACCCAATTCGGCTTTGTTAAGGGCAGATCTTGCCTCTTGAACCTGGTCAATTTCTTTGAAACAGTCACCAAGGCCATAGATGAAGGGAAGGTAGTCCACACAGCCTACCTTGACCTTGCAAAAGCCTTCAACACAATACCCCACTTGGGAATCATAAATAAGCTCACCAGCTTAAATATCAACCCCTATGTCACAAGATGGGTTGCAAACTGGCTTAGAGATAGAACCCACATGGTCAGAATTGCAGGTGACATGTCAGACTCTAGACCAGTTACAAGTGGCATCCCACAAGGCTCAGTCCTGGGACCTCTCTTGTTCGGTATATATTTCTCTGAGGTACAGGCTAACACAGGAGGACTATGGCTGACAAAGTTTGCAGATGTCTGCAAACTGGGGGCCATAATTGACTCACCGGCTGACACAAGCATCCGCCAAAAGTCTCACAGAGATGGATAACTGGTGCCAGAGCCATGGCCTAAAGTTAAATGCCAAAAAGTGCATAGTCATCCCCTTTGGGAAAAACAAAGTGCCCACAAATTACCACATAGGTGGTAATCCATTAAGTACGGAAGAAGTAATTAGGGATTTGGGGACCCAAGTAGATTGCAACCTCTCCTTTGACAATCACATTGCCAAAGTGGTTAGAAAGACATTCTATATAGCCCACCTTATCATGAAGGGGTTCACATCTAGATCAAGAGTGGTCTTTGTGCCCCTCTACTCATCACTCATCAGGCCCATAATTGAATACAATGCCCCATTTGGGATGTACCTTACCCGACACCTGCTACAACTAGAAAGACCCCAAAAGTACCTCACCAAGAGGATCAAGGGACTCAAACAGATGCCCTATGCAGTTAGGCTAAAGAAACTCCAGCTCTACTCAGTTGCTTACCACCTACTCAGAGGCGATCTGTGCCTGACGTATAAAGCCATGTCCAACCCAGAATTAATGGACATGCTCCAACTCAAGAAATCCAAATCTATCAGAACTACACGCTCCAGTGACTTAAACCTCAGCACAGAAATAAATAGAACATGCTGGAGGGACAGATTCATATCCCAGAGGCTCCCCTCACTCTGGAACAAAATCCCAATCCATGTCAGACAGAGCCCCTCAATGACCCTCTTCAAGAAGAATCTTGACGTTTGGATGAGAGATCGTAAATTTACCCCTGGGATCTCTTCTGTGTCACTGCTAGACAGAGGCACGGTAAACTAACCTTAAATGGGCTATCTTCGGTGACCTACTATACAGAAGCACAGTCAACTAATCTAAGAAGGGTGGCGAAAGTCAAACACACTCTAGCTAGGCTTGTAAATGCCCTAGGGCAGATAGCCTAGTATCAACCTATGAATCTAATATTGAGAAGGTCGATATATAAGAATTCAATAAATTGAACACTGAGTTGCCACTCAGTTCACAGGTAGCAATGGCCTGATCTGTATGAAAATCACAATTTAAAACTGGAACTTATGGGGTGGTATCAGATAACTGGAAGAGAATGGGCACATGGTACATATGGTCCCATTTAATGATACCTATTGAGCATTTGCACAGAGCACCTTCCTATTATACAGAGCTACTGGTTAATGTGCTAATTTTCGAGAACCTATGCTGTTGTGCACAAATGGGATTCCAAAACCTTGAATTTTAATGAACCTCATTAATCATGTATGACAGAAATGGGACTTAAAAGCTGCGTGCACATTGCTGGTCTTATTTTCAGTTATACCTGACTCATGGGTAGGTACAAAGGTAATGCTGCATCTGCTAGCATTGTTGTGGTAGGATATGTTTCTCTCCTTACTGACCTGGGTTATCATTACTCCTTGGAAATGTATGTGTATACGCTTATATTGATACATACACTATAGTATTATGACATACACTGTTTTATATGTCACAGTACTACACAGGGCAGGGACTATTTTATGAAATATATATGGCAGTGTACAGGAATGCAGAGAGGGTAAACTGGCATAAACTGTCAACATAATCATCTTCATATGTGGGTCCCCACATTAATGTAACCTGCCTTCCAGATAACAAACAGACTTACAGGCAATCATTTTTTGCCACAGGAAAATGAAATTATAATAGATGCTCTGCACCAGTATGGACAGAGACTTTTTGGACAGGCAGGAAATACAGTATGGAGGAATGAATTGTGGACCGACCTACCTCAACAACATGATTAATTCTGTAGGAGGTCACAATAGACCCCAAGAGTCACTGACAATGCTCTGACATGATCCTTCTTGAAGCCAACATAGTACACTGGTATAAAATGTCGAGGGGTTTCACCAGAGGTGGCCCACCATTGACAGCCCTAGATGAGATCACTCAGTTTCTCACATCACTGCATATGGCAAGTGGGAAGTGATGCATCCCTAAGGGTGGGATGGAGACAGGTGTTCCAGGCCGCACATGTGCTAATTTGCATGGCATTGTTGCATACAGAGTACCTCAGTACAGACTGCTGTTGGGTGCTTATTTCTGTATTGCAGCAGCAGAACTGCTTTGAACACATGGGTCAACACAGCGCAGTGATGATCAATGTAAGTGTCATAATATATTACTGTACAACTTCAGTACATACGTAACAATGCAACCAATGTGTGTAATGTTTTCTGCATTCATTTGCACAGGTCTGTCCACTTCTGTAAAACAGCAGGACATGCCAGGCGAGGGTCACCATATACTGTTACTGTGACCATTACCTGTTATTGCCTCTACCTTCTGTTATACCAGTGGTGTATATCCTCATATTCATATTTACCTGACAGTGTAACTTAAAGGTACATCTTCTGGGGACTTGGTTGTTACTCCTGTTGTTGTCCTGCATTAATACTGTGTCCTTCTATTCCACGTAGGACAGCCTCCATCGACATTTCAGCCATGGTCAACTGCTGTATATATATATATATATATATATATATATATATATATATATATATATATATATATATGTATCTATATACGTATACATATATATAAATATCTATCTATATGTATCTATATTTCTCTCTCTCTCTCTCCATATATATATATATATATATATATATATATATGTGTGTGTGTGTGTGTGTGTGTGTATATATATATATATATATATATATATATGTGTGTGTGTGTGTGTGTGTGTGTGTGTATATATATATATATATATATATATATATATATATATATATATATATATATATATATATATATATATATATATATCACACACACACACACACACACACACACACACACATATATATATATATATATATATATATATACAGACATGCATATATGTATTTACATATGTATCTCTCTCTCTCTCTCTCTCTCTCTCTATATATATATATATATATATATATATATATGGATCTACTTTCAAGTACCATATTACCAAATTTCAAATTATTGAGACAAAAAAGGATGAAAACTCAAAACATTGAAACTTCACAATAGCAAATCACACTATACCAAAAACATACAAATAAACTGAGACCAAACCTTAGAAATAGCAGCCTTTACCTTTAAGAAATTTCATTACTTACCACCAGGAATATAATGGGACATAAATAAGTTATGATGTACCAGGACCATAAAATCAATCCTGCCTATATCATGCTCACCTCCCAACACCCCCGCAAATTAAATATTCCAACTACGAGATCGCACTACATTTAGGAAAAGGGTAAACACCCACGGCACACCTGGTTGAGTACGTATGTACAGCACCACCCTATACAGGAAATCTGAACAACTTCCCGGACCATGGGAAAACAATATAGCAATAAGCCCGAGGGACCAAACAAAGACAACCGTGGGTAAATCCCGCATTACTCACACCCAGAAGTGGGTTATTGCTATTATACTATGACATTATTTAAGAAAAATATACTTTTCTTAAATAATGGCATTGTATAATTCCTCTTGCTGCCCTTCTGCAGCTGTCTGGTATCAGCAGTTCTGATGTACTGCGCATGCCGCAGTACATCAGAGTTGTGGCCAAAAGCAACAGAGAAAGCAAGATCTCCGTTGCTTTTTACTGTTTATGTTAATGGGTTTAACATGCGAGACAGCTTTAAAATAAGCAACAGAGATGTCCGCTGTTTATTTTAAAGCTGTCTCGCTATGTTAAACACATTTAACATAGCGAGACAGGTTTAAAAAGCAACGGAGAAAGCAAGATCTCCGTTGCTTTTTACATTGTATCGCTATGTTAAAGGAGTTTAACATAGCGAGACAGCTTAAAAAGCAACGGAGATCTCTGTTGCTTTTTAAACCTGTCGCTATGTTAAACTCTTTTAACATAGCAAGACAGTGTTTTAAGAGACTTATACTAATGGAAAAAGTCCGGCGACCGGACCTTTTCCATTAGTATAAGTCGATTAACGCACGCTGGCCAATCAGCGTGCACGTTTTGGAATATTAATGGGGGGTCATGGTATAATGGAAAATATGAAACACATTGTATTAGTACATATTTATCTGAAGTAAAATAGTACAAATACTCAATATTCCTTTGCTGAATACTTCTCTTTAACAAACAATAAAAACCTTCTTACATCTCTAACGTGTCTTTCAGACATTACTATCTATAATATAAATGCTGAAAGTTATATCTTTCAAAACTAAAGCTAATAAACAACAAAATAGTATTCTATATAAATATCTGAACATATAACATTCACTAACTACTATCATTTTGCAAGTAAAACAAACCAAAGCATACAGAACATCATTTTTTATATTATGGTCTTCACTATTATCAACGTTCAGTCTTTTAAATATTCAACATTATCATCCTGATAATTTGAAATTTAGTAATATGGTCTTTCAATATTTGAAAGTTTTATACCTATATATCTATATCTATATCTATCTAGATATATATATATATATATTGGATCACTACTAAATCCCGAATACTCACAATATCAAAGACTGGAATCCCAAGACGAGAATCTCGAAGGCTGGCAATACTGAACGTTCATAATCACGAACCACATGATCCCAAACTGACAATTCCCCACAGTAAAACACATAGAAGTTTACACTAATGGCCTGCTACTATAAAAGATGTAGTACAACTTTAATTAGTTCTACAACAGGTGATGACATCATCGTGTCCGATGAACGTTACAAAGCTCCCTGTAGTATAGGACAACTGTAACCGAGAGTGTAATCGCAGAGGACTTAGCAGGTCCTGATTATTGAGGAGTATGTGTACCATCTGGAGAAAAAACAAGACAGCCGGAGGTACTGGTGCTGCAAACTTAAACGTAGCAGCAGTTGCAGAGGGAGAACTGTGACTGAATCACTTTCCAAAGGTGAGCAGCTTCTAAAATCACTTCCGCATAATCATGTAGGTGATCCTTTTGAAGTGGAGAAGTACAATGTGTGTGGTTCCATAAAGCAGAAAGCTTCCTTATTCAGGGACACACCATGTATGTTGGTTGATGATGCTATGACATCAACATCTTTGCAATGTGTGGCCAGTTTACCAACAAGAAAGGTTCTACTGAAGCAAATTAGGAGGGTTAGGTGTAAACAAGATCAGGAAACACATATATCTAATTTAAGACTGCAAACAATGTAGATGAGTAGGTTCCCATTTCAATCAGGCACATTTATTGAGAAGCGTGTTTCTGATCCTACTTCTGGAACTACTGTCATAGTATTTAGTACTGTCAATAATCTGCATGATCTCAGTGTGGCAACTATCTGGCTGATGAACGGGGCATACTTTTGTAAAGGGACACTATGCAGGCATCTATAAAGTATTCATGGCTTTGTAAAGTATGCAGGTTATAGTAAATGTGTCCCACTTATGTATTGCCTAGGGTCCAAGAAATCACTCAAGGCATATAATCTGACGTGGCATTGTGTTCTGTACCTATTTTCAGCGCATGACTTTAATCTATCACTTGAGTTTTTCCTGTGTGATTTTGAAATCCATCCCATAAAGAGTATACATCTAAATTTCAGTTCAATCACAGCTAAGGGATGCCTGTTCCATTTTGGTTAGAACGTATGGCGGAAGGTGCAACAACTAGGACTAGGTTCCCTATATAATAGTACCCATGAGTTTCAATTAGCAGTGAAGTGCTTAGTTGCTTTAGCGTTCCTACAAGAATGTGATGTTGTTCCTACATTTCATGAGTTGAAGGACACAATTCCAGAAGAGAGGAGGGAGGTTATTAAGTATTTCTCAGATTGGTACCTGTTGGGATGGATGAGGAAGTTTGCCACTAGGTTTGCTGCCATCAGTAGATTCCCACTGTTATTTTCAGTTAACTTTTGGAACATCTCAGACCTTAACAGGTTGTTCTTGCCACAGATACAGAACTCGGTGGAGTTTAAAGTGTATACTTGGCAACAAAGGTACTGATTTATTGGTATTACTAACAGCTTTGGCTAGGGAGTAAAACCGTGTGGAGGGATTGCATGAGAGACTGGCTGCCGGGTATCCACCAACTCCAAAACATAGGAAACTTATAGACAGACATAACCATTTCCAGCGCGTCTTGGAGAATCAGGGGGAGTACACATGTTTAGAATTCATACAAGCAATTGCACGGTTATAGAAGATGCGAGGTTTCAACGCTGTTGTACCATTCCTCAAGGGGTGTTTAACATGTAGATGAGCACCATCTTTGTTAATGATATGTTTAGGTGACACAGTTTTGTTTGGGATTATGTATGTCACAGCACACAGGTTCTTCCTTCACTATGGCATATTCACGTATTCGACTTCTGGAAGATATTCAGGTGTCAGTTAAAATGCTTTACTATGGCAGTTTGATGTGGTTTCTAGTTGTGGACTTAGTTCCGGTCAAAGGTCTGCTTAGAGTTAATGTTTCAGTATTCAT